>NC_080794.1:22652278-22973676 GCF_028018385.1 Neofelis nebulosa | reverse complement strand
TGGAACTTCCATCGCGAAATGTTCCTCTTTGTCTCTAGTAGAGCTTTTTGCTGTAGAGGTTACTTTATTGGAGGGTCCTGGTGGCCACATCAGTTTTCTGTTCGGTAGAGTTTGTCTGGGGATCTTTTACTTCCACCTGTCTGTGATCTTACGTTTTAAGGTATACCTTTGTGACCAGGGTATGGTAAGTTTCCTTCTAACGCATTTGAGAGTCAACCTTTTGCTTGCAGTATTTGTGCACACGTAATGACTGATATGTTAGTTTACACGTACCGTATTATTAGTTTCTTCTTTGTCCCAGCTGTTCTGTCTTCCTTTGGTCTCTAGCCTTCGTTTAGAAGCAGGAAGGAGTTTTTAATTGTACATTGATCTGTTAGGTTAATTGGAGTGTATCTATTTCTATCTATTTCAGAAATAGAATGTATCTATTTCTATTTCTGGAATGTATATCTATTTCAGGTGCATTTTAAACTGACCCCTGCCTGATTCAGGACTTGTACTGCTTCCCTGACACTGCTCTCTCCTTTTATCTTTTCTTTTTTTTTAAGATTTATTTGTTTTTTGAGAGAGACATAATACAATCGGGTGAGGGGCAGAGCAGAAAGGAAGACACAGAATGTGAAGCGGGTTCCAGGCTCTGAGTCATCAGCACAGAGTCTGACACGGGTCTCCAACTCACACACCGTGAGATCTTGACCTGAGCCAAAGTCGGACACTCAACTGACTGAGCTACCCAGGCGCCCCTGCTCTTTTCTTTGACACTTGAACCAGACTGAACTCCTCTTCACCTTTTGTTGGGTGATATTTTTACGTTTTAGATGGATTTGGCATTGTTGTCATTGTTTCGTGCACTTAATGCTTGTTAAGTTTTGTTCTCATAGTTACCCTTTCTGTTGTGATGTTGTTCTGCAAGCCTTGTTTTTTCATATTTCTTTCAGAGACTACATTTCTTTTCTGCAACAAGCTGCTTTAATATTGATTTTAGTTTGTGTCTGTAGTTGATGTGTAGTCATGGTTTTTGTGCGTGCGTGTGTGTGTGTGTATGTGTGTGTGTGTTGTTTTTGTTTGTTGTTCAGTTTTTATTTTTGTTTTTGCTTCTGTTTTGCCTGAAAAACATCTTTACTTTGCCTTCACTGTGAAGAATGTTTCTGTTAGGTAAAGACTTCCAGGTTGGTGGCTATTTTAGTTCACCTTTCATACATGCCAATCCATCATCTGGCTTCATTTGCTTTTCTTGAAGAGTCAGCTGGTAGTGTTGTTGTTGTCCCATGGAAGGCGGTCTCTTTGTCCTCTCAAGACTGTTAACATCTTTTTGCCTGAGGTGTTCCTTGTGGAGTCACTCTCTTGGTTCTTTTATCAGTTTTGATTCTTATCTTTTTAGTGAAATGGTACTACCCATTCTGTGTTTCCTCTACTTTGTGGGCTCCTATTGGACCTTTGTACCATATCTTCTGTGTCTTTTGGGCTTGTGTATTTTCTTGACGTTTTCTCTGTGTATGGTCTAGATATATTTTTACCTACCTATCTTTCAGTTCACTGAGGCTATTCACCTTTGTCTAGTCTGATGTGAAGCCCACGGACTGAGTTCTTAATGCCATTAACAAGATTTTTTAGTCTTTTAATTATGTTGGAGAGCTAGATAGAGTGGGAGCAAGGGAAGAACAGAGAGAGAGGGAGACATAGATGCCGAAGCAGGCTCTAGGCTCTGCACTGTCAGCACAGAGCCCAACGCGGGGCTCAAACTCCCGAATCATGAGATCATGACCTGAGCTAAAGTCAGATGCTTAACCAACTAAGCCACTCAGGCACCTGGAGATCGTAATTTTAGCTCCGATAATTTGCAGTTTGAGAATCTGTTTTGAGTCTCTGAAAATTTCCCATTTGTCAAGAATGGTTTTTGGACAGTTGACTTTTGCATCCAATCACTCCAGTCTATGTGTCTCCTCTTGGTCTGTTTCTCTTCTTTCTTCTTTGGGTCGATATGATGTAAAACCTTTTTTTTTTTAATGTTTATCTATTTATTTTGAGGGAGAAAGAAAGTGAGAGCAGGGGTGGGGGTAGAGGATGGGGGAGAGAGAGACACTGTTGAGCAGACGCTCTTTTCTGTCAGTAGAGAACCCAACCCAGGGCTCAAACTCACAAACGTGAGCCGAAACCAAGTGTTGGTCACTTAAACGAGTAGACTGAGCTATCCAGGTGTGTCTCTTTTTTTGTTTGCTTGTTTGTTTCTTTCCTTTTCTTATTAAAAGAATTTTTTTTGTTAATATAATTTACTTTTGAGAGGGAGAGAGAGGTAGAAACAAAACTTGAGCAGGGGAGGGGGAGACAAAGTGGGAGACACGGAATCCAAAGCATGGTCCAGGCTCTTGACTATCACCACAGAGCCTGACGCGGGACTCAAACCATAAAGCGTCAGATCATGACATGAACCAAAGTGGGATGCTTCCCCGACTGAGCCACCCAGGCATTCCTTTCATTTCCTTGCCTTGCTTTGCCTTGCTTTGCCTTGCCTTTCCCTTCCTTTCCTTGCCTTTCCTTGCCTTGCCTTGCCTTGCCTTGCCTTTCCTTGCTTTGTCTTGCCTTGCCTTGCCTTTCCTATCCTCTCCTTTCCTTTCCTTTCCTTTCATTTCCTTGCCTTTCTTTCCTTTCCATTTTTTTCTTTTCTTTTCTTTTCTTTTCTTTTCTTTTCTTCTTTTTTCTTTTCTTTTCCTTTCTTTTCTTTTCTTCCTTTTTCTTTTCTTTTTTCTTTTTTTTTCTTTTCTGTTCTTTTCTGTATTTTTTGGTCTTGCCTTATCTTGTCTTTTCATTTCTTCTTTGTTTTTATTTTTGTGCTGGACTGTATGGAGAAGCATAGAGGCTCTTCATGTGCTTTTATTCCTTCAGCATTTCATCCCACACACCCCGAGTGTGGCGGTTATTGGTCCCACTCAGGCGTGAGTGAGTTGAGACTGGGGCTCAGTCTTTGTAAGGTGCAGTGTGAGCTGGGCTCACGCTGTCCCCCACCCCCGTGTAGACCTCCAGGGTCTCCATTTGGAGGCCTGGAGTATTTCTGAGGACCCGTCCTTGATGCTAGGTCCCAAAGCCCAGTTATTTCCTCCACAGCACAATGAGATGATGGAAGGGTCAGCTTCTCAGGCAGTGCTTGCCGAGTGCCGGGCTCATTTTCTGTGCCTCCCTGTGCTGTCCAGAGCTCGGTTCGCTGCGACTTTCTGCTTGCCTTTCTGTTAGGTTTCCTTTGCAGCTCGTTGGTATATTGCCTGCAATCCCTGAGGAAATTCAGAATCCTCACATGTCTTGAGGGAGAGAGAGGACTCTGAACATTAGAGTTGGCTCAGCGGGCTTCCCTTTTGTTGGGGTCTCAGTCCTTCCAGTTGTGACTGCCTCAGGGTCTCCTTGATGCCTTCAAACATGCTTCAAATTGAATTCATTTTTCCTAGTTCATGATGTGTTGATTAGCAGGCTACTCACATGTATAAGAGCAAGCCAGGGAAGACTGAGAAGTCATAGTAAACATTTTGGTCATCAGCATTTGTTACAAGAGAAAACAAAACCCAGTAGTCCTTGCCTAGTACCCGTCATTCTTCTAAAATGACCATCCGGTTTGCGCACGCTCAGCCAGCGTCCATGGAGTGGTGATGGTGTCAGCCTCCCAGCTCCCTATCCCCACCGCCATGGCCGCCCTCCTCCCCTGTCAGGTGCCTGCCCAGGGCAGGCTTTGTGGTGACGGGCTAGCTATGGCAGGGCTTGATGGTTTTCCCAGAGTTTTTTGTAACGTCCCTTGGCATCTTCCAGACTTTCATAACGTTCCCTCTGTGGCGGTTCTCTTTGGTAGCATTGAATGTCCTTCTTGTCAAGTGCCTGTGTCATGAGCCTCACAGGTCCTCGTGGCCCCTGGTCTGCAGGCTGACTTAGACCCGCTGCGCTCCGGAGCGAGTGAGCCGCCAAGACACGTTTGGTGGTGACCCGTGGGGTTCTGGGTGGCCAGGACATTGTCCAATGCCAAAGAACTTTAGAGGACAGTCCCTTGCTTTCAGCGTACTTCCTGAGTTGAGGGACAGAGCCGGGATGGAACTGGTCCAGGGCAAGGGCTCTGGTTGTGCAGCCAGACCACTGGCCACTGGCACTTGTTGCCTTCAGGACCCTGGGGTGAGCTTCCTACACAGGGCCAGCCGCCCTGATCACACCCCCGCCTGTGTCCGCTCAGACGGTAGCTGCTTCACCCCTTCCTACCCAACATCTTGGTGCTCACTTGTCTTTCTCGTGAATAAATGTCGTTTGTGGCATTTTCCCCCCGACAGGGCATCTCCTTCTGCGTGAAAAACCTGTGCAAGCAGCCATGGTCTCCTCAACTGATTTTCTTGGGTTTTCCCTTTTTGTCTTGGAGTGGTTGACATGCGGTGGATGGTGGTTCCTGCTTCTCTGCAATCTTCTCTGGGGCGTCTGGGAAACCGTGTGCTTCCTCTTCGTGGTAGAAGCTGCTTCTCCTATCATCATGACCATTTGAAAAGCCAAACCCCTTTCTAAATTCACCAAGATATCCTGTGCCTGCATTGAAATGTGCCAGTTTTCGATCCTTCCCTTCCTTCTGCCTTACGTCATGATAATCAGGTCTTCACTTGTCTTGCAGTTTGAGTTGAGTCTGCAGGTGTGCCCATCTCACAGCAGTCCTACATCCACAGAAATGCCACATCTTCCACACGAGACACAAAGATGTCTCACACATAGCACCAGGTTTTTGCATGTGCTGGGGTAGCCGCAGCAAGAGCTTCGAGAATTTCCCTTTCCTTGTGCCTCCATGGTCCTCACGCAGGCCGGCTGGCAGCTGCAGCTGTGGACCTCAGTACATGTCAGGCCATTCAGCCTTTTCTTGTCATACCATGAGTCTTCTCTACATCGCGGGAGCACGTCCAGCATCCCTGGGGACACTTCAAACGGGTCCCAAGGTGTAAATAAGGTTCGTGGCATTGCCCTTAACAGGGTGAAAATGACGCAGGAACCCTGAGAAATCACTTTTCTTCTGGTGCTTGATTTACTGGAGAAAGGAAGTGCTTACCAAGAGCTGATAGCAGATTCGTGCAACACTTGAGTTGACCTCAATAGCAACAGGAAGTGGTGCACACTTCCCCCAGAGGACAGCGTCTGCTACAGCTCGTGTTATGCGGTTAGGACTTAATCCTGCGTCTCCACATTTGTTTGCCTTTCTCTTGACTGCAGATGGCACCAGGTAGGTACGGTCAGTTTCTGTGTGCAAAATGATACGTTTTATCTTGTTAGAGTAGGTTTGTGTATGTTTTCGGATAGGAAATGCTATAATAGCCTAGTATCTGTGTTTATTTCATGCACCCGTGGCCTCCCTTTTACTTACTATCTTTGATATTTCGTAGCTGCTCAGCTCATCTGCCAGTCTTTCCAAATGTCACACATCTCCAGAAAAGTTTCCAATGTATTTATTGGAACAAAAATCGCCACATAAAAATGGGCCTGCACAGTCCTACATCAAGGATCAGATAGGCGTCTGTGGGTTCACCTTGTCAAATCAGATTGCAAGGAACGTGTTCAGTTCTGTGGTAACATTCCCGTTGATTTGGAAAGGGTTAATTTATGAAGGAACTTGAAGTATGTCACCAGTTTGTCCTTGGATTTTCTAGAATGGCTGAAATCAACCACTCTCTTTATTTGGAATGTCAGTTTTTAAGCGAACCTTTATGCCCTCATTTGTCCTACAGAGACAAAAGCTCTGGGGCGCCAGGGTGTCTCCGGGCGTTAAATGTCTGACTCTTGGTTTAGCTCAGGTCATGATGTCCTGGTTCACGGATTGAGCCTTGCACCAGGCTCTGCGCTCGACTGACTGGAGAGTGTGCGTCCACCTCCTTGGAGCCCATCTGTACGCCATGTCCTGGGCGGGCGCTCGGTATTGGCGGGAGAGAAACCCCATGTGGGGTGGTGGGCCCTGGCATCACTCTCCTCAGAGACCCTTCATCCATAATATTTCCTGCTTGACTAAAGAAATAAGTCTTAAATTCTCCCTATCGACAAGAGTCCTACCATCATTTTTGAAAAGCCCATTTGGTATGGTTGACTTGACTGAGACAGGGGTCCAGGCTAAGACAGCAGCTTTTGAGTACCGTCAGCCTTTCCCCGCTGCCGCTCCACAAGCCTGCTTGCCAGACGAGGCCAGAGGCTGGGGATGGGCAGCAGGCTTCTCGGCCTGTTGCTCCCGAGTCAGCAGAGCTCCTGAGTCCTAGACCTGCCAGGCACCTGAAAACGTCTGTCCCCTTGAGTGTCGGTCCCTCCGAAAATCCCCGGGACTCCTGTGGGTGGTGAGGAGGGGACTGGTGTGTGTGATGCTACTTGAGGGTGGTGGGTGCTGGGACTCTGGAGGGCCACGGAGGCCTGGTGTGCTCTGGTAAAGACCCCCTGTGTCTCTCCACTTTTGTCCCCTCTCCGACCCCAGGAGTGTGCAGCTCTCGCTGCAGAGCTCCACACCTGCAGGGAGCAGCTCGTGCAGAGAGAGGAGGAGATCGCCAACCTGAAGGCGGAGAGAAACAACACCAGGGTCAGTAGGTGCACTGCCAGGGTCTTTCAACACAGGACACCATTCACTCCCCTTGTCTACATGTCCCCATGGATTTGGCTGGGACCTATTGTTCTCAAACCTTGTTTGATCCGTGAGGAGGAGTGAGGCTATTTTAACACATTCGAGGGGATGGCTCCCTACCTGGGCACTGAATTGAAGGGATTCAGACTTGGTTTTGCATTTGGTGAACTTGAGGCCCGGAATTGAAGTTGTTCTTGAAACACGCTTTTCCTTTTGCCTCTCCCGCTAGGTGCTCCTGGAACACTTGGAGTTCCTAATCTGCAGACACGAGAGATCTCTCAGGAGAACATTGGTGAGGCGACAGGCGAAGACTCAGGCCGGCGTGTCCAGTGAGGTGGAGGTGCTCAAGGTCCTGAACTCCATATTGGACAACGACAAAACGGAGGATGAAATGGTGTGCCTTGCCATGGCGGTTCTCAATTTGTGCACATGCTGTGTGTTATAGGCACACTTTGTGTGTTTGTGTGACTTGAGTTTCCTTTTCATCTTCTTGAATTCTTGTAAGAAGACAGGTCTGTATGGTTAAAAAGCAGTAGTTGGTGGAAATGTGTGTATCGATTGGCTAGTACAAATTACATAATGTAATTTATTTCAGGGAAGATTTGTCTCCAATGTTAAATTGAAAGCTGTTAACAAGCAAGTTTGTGAACAGGAGCATCCGTGAAAAAACTTACCAGCATTCTGTCATGTTATTTGAGGCAAAGGGGATCTTAGGGTAACTGTACAGTAAGGCCTAGTGAAAACACCTCTGTGTACAAGCTCAATCCCTTTGTTTCCAGGTGAGAGAGCAGTTACGTGTGGCACTGGAGAGGTGTAGTTTCGTAGAAGAATTAGAGGCCACACGCAGAGTTCAGCTGCAGACCTCATGACAGGATTTGATTGGAGGGGGTTTCCTTTTTATCCATTGTTTTAAAAACAACATATGAAGACTAGCAGTGGGGGCCCTCACATGTTGCTTCCCTTTCTGGCTTTCAAAGGTGCAGAGCCAGATGAAAGAGCTCCTGGCTACCCTGTGCACTCTCGTGGCCAAGCTGGAAGAGGAGCTAGACATCTCAAGGAAAGACCTCATCCTTTCTCAAGCAATGAACACCATATTACAAAGAGATGTCCATGAAGTGAGTGTCGGATGAAATGGCCACACCGTCGTCTAGCCAAACGTGGGGTGTTTGGTTCGGTCATTGCCCAGTGTGTCCTTCATCTCCCACGGGTTTTGAACGTTTGGATTTTGGTAGAAGTAGCAGCAGAACGGGATGTGACTCCGGGGCCTAGGCGGGCTGCCTCCCCGTCTGCGCGGTGGAATCTGTCCTCCCTGGGTTCTCCCCTGCCGAGGCCTGGCGGGCAGGTGGCGGAGTGCCCTCGGGTGTGGAGTGTGGGCCACCTGAGCTTGGCCCATGCCATGCTCTCGGTCTGTTTTGGGAACACACTCGGCACGTGGGAACCAGCGTGGTGCTGCCAGGTCGCTGCCGAGGGCACGACCGTGCGAGGGCGGCTCTACCGAGGGGCCGTCACGGCCGCCTCTGCCGCCCTGCCCTCCTGCCAGGGGTTCCGTGCTCCTGGTCGTGGCGGTCAGAGTGAGCGAGGGGCAGCCCGCTGGTCCCGGTGTAAGGTCATGGAGGAGTGCGGCCGCTTCTGCACGTGTGGTCATCGATGGGAATCTGATACTTGTCACAGAAACCAGTAAGATTAGGATGGTTTCTCTGTGCCTCCTCCTGTCACTGTGAGCTGCCCTTTGCGGACAGTCCCCACACACCCCAATCCCAGCCCAGCAATGCCACCTTGGGAAGACCCTGTCAGACCCTCGAGTGTGTACGTACACGAGCAGTCTGTTTAGTACCTTAGCGTGGGTGAGGTCATGTAAGAATTTAAAACAAAAGTATTTGCAGAAATTATATAACCCGTTCAGTGAAGTTGTTGTTTGGCAAAGGTGGGGGGAGACCCCGCAGCAGAGTTCAATATGCAGAGAGTTTAGAAAATCATTTCTTAGGACTCATCACTTTCACTCTTGAGACTGCTGACATAAATTGCTTAGTAAACACAGAGGGCTGGAAGAGGAATCTCTCGGGTGGTGGACAAGAAAGGCAGGGCAGGACGGTCTGGTTCCATTTGCAGTGTCAGATACCATGGGATACAATGTTGTTACAGGGTTAGGCTATAGAAGATGACTTCTAGTTATATGCAAGGTGGAGTTTGGCTTCCTTTTGTTAACACTGCTGCTCCATCTTTGTGGGAATTGGATGAGATTTCCCCCACCTTTTCCCCGGAGAAAGGATGGTGTCTCATGGTGTGTGCCTCCAGAGGCAAGTCGCTGTTCTGTGGAAAGCTCAACGGTGTCCGGAGGCAACCGAGGTTGTGACTTCCGGGAGATTTTATTATCCGTTTGTCTTTGAACACATGGGAAAGAATAAGCCTGGGTACCTGGCCAGAATCCCGAGCAGCCTCCGCACTGTCGGCACAGAGCCTGACGCGGGGAGCCAACTCACAAAGCGTCACCGGCTGAGCCACCCAGGTGCCCCGAGGATGCTACTTTTCTGTTTGTTTGGGAAATGAGGATTTCGCCCGGTTTTTGTGTCTGGAGTGTGTTAATGTGTCGTAAGCTAATTCCTTCCCTGTTTTCCCTCTGAAATACCTGCTGTAGACCATGGCCCAGAAGGAAGACATGCAAGAGAGGATCACTACCCTTGAGAAGCGTTGCCTCAGGGCACAGCAGGAAGCCACCTCTCTGCCGGACCTCAAGGATAAACTTGAAAACGAGATCACAAAGAAGGACTCTCTGCATCGACAGGTCGTTGGTTTCGTTGTACTACGTTCCACTTTTATTAATTACAAGTCAGGTTAAGGACCAACTGTCAATGTCAGGGTTTTAGGATCTTAGAATCTTGTGTTGACCAGTGGGGTTACTTCAACGTCCAGGGTTTAATTCTTTCGAATTTTATGGAAGCATGTTATGGGGCTACCCTCCTTGATTCCTTCTTTGTCTTGTCTTACATGCACATTACTCTGTTGCCTGTTAGCACTGTTTCCAAAGGAACAGGGAGTGGCCGGGAATGTGTAGGCAGCTGGCCATTTTGGTTAGTACCTGAGATCGGGGGGTGGGGTGGAATGGCAGGTGCAGAAGCACAGTCTGGAGTGAGGATGTGAGACCCTGTGTTTTGGGAAGCCGCACGGCTCTTCCTTGGTTGTCTCAGGTCATCCGGCATTGAACAGGAAAACCGCATCCAGCTTCTTGGAAACATAGTGAGTTTGCCTGGTGTGTTTGTCAAATGTGTCAGTCGACCCAAAATGATAATCAAAGTGAAAGACTAGGAAGCCATGAAAATGACATTGAGGAATGCTGTTTGAGAGCACGTAAGATGTTCCAAATCATGAGTGTAAAAGGCAGATCTCGAAATACTATGTGTACAGCATGTGATTTATTTTTGAGGGTTTTAAAGCATGATACACAGTCTGTATATACACAGAAAGCTATATGCACACAGAAGATGGAAGGAGTCTGTGGGAACAAATGTTAACCTGGCAAAAACCTCACCTTATACATGATTTTTAAAATGACTTTATATATTTTTAATGCTTATTTATTTTTGAGAGAGGGAGCCAGAGTGAGAGAGAGAGAGAGAGAGAGAGAGAGACAGAAAGAGGATGAGCAGTGGAGGGCCAGAGAGGGAGAGAGGGAGACACAGAATCCCAAGCAGGCTCCAGGCTCTGAGCTGTCAGCACAGAGCACGAGGCGGGGTTGACCCCATGAGCTATGAGATCATGACCTGAGCCGAACTGGCCGCTTAACCGACTGAGCCACCTCGGCTTCCCTAAAAGTCCTTTAACAAAAACTCTCGTGTCTAAGTTTTCCACGTTGAAGTTTTCCACGTTTTTGGTCAAGAGGGAGAGTGCTTTTGTTGAATAATGGTACACTTCCAAAAAGAACTTAACTGGCATCAGGCATGCTCTCAGAAGCTCTGTGCTGGCTGATGTGCCCACCTCTGAATGCCCTATGGAGCGAGCCCTCAGACCACAGTATAAATATGTTCACGAAGGCTTAGGACCGAATCCTTCTCTCCTTAACTTGTCAGGAAGAACGAGCAAGCTCCTCCAGAAGATGGGTTTTCTTTAATGTGTGGGAACTTTGTCTTTTGAAAGACTTCTTTGAAGATACTGAAGAAGAGCAAAGAGTTTGGCAAGACATGTTTTGCGTAGTGAAACGAGGACCAAGGCAGTGGGTGACTCCTTGCAGAAAGGAAAGGTTTACTCTGAAGCACCTCCCAAACTGTTGGCTTCAGTCAGAACGAACAGTAGATCTCTGCATTTAGCTTTTGTTTCACTTTATTAAAAATGGAAACGAAGAGAAGACTTGCTACACTTTGATGCTTTGCCTTCATTTCCTAGATTGGAGATCAAAACCGCCAGTTGCAAGAGCGCCTGGAGGTGGCGGAGCGGAAGCTGCAGCAGACCCCGAGGAAGGCCAAGATGCTGCCCGAGGAGGAAGCCGAGCCGGCCCAGAGGGTGGCCACCCTCTGCAAGGTGGGGCCCGCCTTTCCTTCTGGGTCCCATGGTGGGAATGTCATTTTCATGGCGGTCCGTTCTTGTATCTCATTTCTCACCGGTAACGTCGGCGTGCCAAATTCCGCGAACCAGCTGAGATCTGTTTTCAGTGTTACTATGTCTGAGATTGGAATGCTTTTCAAACAGCAGTCATCATTTCCAGTTTTGGTCCCTCCGGTTTTGTCCGATGTGTGCTGTTTGCCGGCAGCTGCATCTAAGACTCACTGCTTTTCAGAGTTAAGTCAGAGACTCAAAGCTCAAGATAGTAGCCTTGGATAAGAGAAGGACAAGGGCACCTGACTGGCTGAGTCAGTGGAGCTTGGGACTCTTGATCTCAGGGTTATGAATTTGAGCTCCCTGTTGGGTGTAGAACTTACCAAAAAAAAATAAAATAAAATAATAGAATTTTTCCGAGAAATGAGAGAATCCTATCCTCTTTTAAACACAATTGTTTTTTATTTAAAAAATCCTTAAATGTTCATTTATTTTGAGAAAGAGAGAGCGAGCTTGGGCGCATACATGAGCAGGGGAGGGGCAGAAAGAAGGAGATAGAATGCCAAGTAGGCTCCATGCTATCAGCACAGAGCCTGACACAGGGCTCGAACTCCCAAACCTTGACTTCATGACCTGAACTGAAGCCAAGAGTCAGAACCCGACTGACTGAGCCACCCAGACACCCCTGTAGGAAATAAATCTTTAAGGAATTCACTCGGAGGTTCAACAAATAGAGTCGAGGAACGTGCCAGACACAGTCCCTGCCCTCCCAGCTCTCACAGTGTTCACCACCCACGGAGGAAGGCAGCAGTTGAAGAGTTGAAGAGGTAGTTTCCAAACATGATGTGGTCGGTGCTGGGATCGAGTGATGCGCACAGGACGAGGGAGCACATGACTGGGCAGCCAGTCCGTCCTTCCGGAACCTGGGCTGAGGGAACCTGTAGCAGGGAGCCTGTCGGTGCTTCTGTGTCACCGGTTCCAGTGCAGTGAGGGTCCCAGTGGGAAGGGGGTGGGGTCGTCACGGGATGCTGACCCTCAAGGCTGCCATCAATTCAGGCAGGCGGTATTGGGCACCCACAGGCCCAGGCTCCAACAGAGTCTCTCCTCCTTTGTGATCTGCATGTCAAGTCTCCGTTTGTTTTCTCGCCTGTCCTCTCTCCTGTCCCTGGTCAGCCGTGTAGCCCGACCGTTTGTCTTTGGACACTCTGCTGCTGAGGAAGCTAAATTGTTGGAAGTGACTTCCCAGCTTAGGAAGGCAGCACGCCTGTTTGCTCTTTCCACTTGCTGCTTCTTCCTGTCCGTGCTGAGTGGCCAGGGGTGTCTCCCGGGGGACGAGGCACTGTCCAAGGATCCGGGAACCGGGGTGGGGACGAGACCGTTGCCTACCCCCGGTCACCAGCATGGAAGCCCACTGCTTCCAACTGGCACGCATGAGGCCGGTAGGGACTGTGAGCAGGCGGAAGGCCGCTCACAGCATGTCGTGCGTAGGCACAGCGTGTGGTGTGGGGCCGCCAGCTCTTCTGACCCCGCTGTCGCCCACAGGCCGAGCAGAGGCGTGGCAACATCGAGGAAAGGCTGCGCCAGATGGAGGCCCAGCTGGAGGAAAAGAAACAAGAACTGCAGCGGGTACGTGTCCGAGCGGAGCAGCCGCGCACCTGGCAGTGGTTGAGGATGAGGCACAGGCTTGGGGTGTGGGGGTATGGAGTGGTCCCTTGTTTCCTACTTTTCCCCTTGTGGACGCCAGGCCCCTTCTCGATCCCATCAGGGGTACAGTGGACTCTTGTGCGAGTTGGATGCTAGTTAACACTCCTAGCATGTGGACAATGTTCTCTGGACGCTGGGGCCCCGGAGGCAGTGCCGCTTAGGGGTGGAGGCACCCACACAGCCTACTGTGCCCAGCAGCTCATTAGCAGCTACTCACGGTTGACGCGGGACCTCGTGGGTGTCCCTTGGCCAAAGCGGAGGTACTGGCCTGGGGTAGGGCAGCCTAGAGGAGGGGCCTCCTTCCTTAGGACATGACACTGAGGTCCTGAAATCAGGTCATGGGCCTGACCTTGGTCCCCACATCCTGAATTTCTAGTTGAGATGTAAAGGCACAGGTCAGGGTAGATGTTCCTAAGAAGAGGAATAGCATAATCGTGACTTGACGAAAGGGAGGCCCCTGTCCCTTGAATCCCCTGAGACTTTTCCTTGGGTAGCTGGTCGGACGTCAACGTGAAACACCCAGGAGACAGACCAGGCAGCAGCCTCCCCAACTTGGGACGTCCATCCAAGGCCATCAGGTTTTGTTTTCACCAGAAAACTCAAAGCACTCTCCCGTAACTTACACCAGAAACTCGTGTGCTTGGCCTTCAGGGTCAGAGACTAAAACATGAGTTTCCGCGGAGTGAAGCTTCTGATGCCAGCGTGACGGCTCGTGTTGGCCGACCCCAGCCTGCCATGACACATGCACACAAGCGAGCACAACCAGACACTAGCCTCTTGGGCCAAGAATTCGACCTCACCTACTTAGAGAAGCACTTCATTGCCTTTAGCACTGTATGGTAGTTTGGAAGGACAGGTGTTGAGATAAGGAATCTAGTATAACTGAGACAATTCCAAGGAAATTTTTAAGCTATTTTGCTTGAAAAATACTTGGGTGCTGATCCCTTCTTGTGGGGTGGCCAAGTGATGGCCGTTGCTGCGTGTTAGGTGTGGTGGTCGTGCTTTCTGTTGCCTGCTCCCAAGGAAAGAGGTGCCAGCAGGTGTGGCTTAGAGATGAGGAAGCCCGAGCATGGAGGGACTGTCCATTGCCTAGCCTGCGGGTGTGTCCTGTGGGCTCTTCCTCCTCCCTGGGCCCCCCGACTGCAGGGCACATGTGTAGTCCGTACCCCACGGCCCTCCGCCCGGCAGGAGCCCCTGAATCCTGCCGGCCTGTCCTCGGCGCTTCTGTTTTGGGTTAATTCAGGAGATGCGGCAGAAACAAGTTTTTAAACCAGACGATTGATGAGAGTTGTATATAACACAGACCCGTGAACTTTGCGGTTACGTTCAGAAATTACTTGAGGTAATTTGTTATGAATTTCTAATACAAGTTCCATTACAAAACGTTCAGGAGATGTGGGAACTTCACGAAAAACAGGTGAAAGTCTTTCTCACCACTGAATCTTTCCCAAAGTGGATTTTGTTTTATCTTTCGGTTTTGTCAATGGATTCATTTCTTTCCCCCTGAGGCCAGATCCGAGCTTCTGTTTCCGCCCCGGAATATTCCTCCTCCCGTGTGTAGATAAGCTGATCCCCTTAAGAATATGCTCTTTCCTGCATGTACATCTGCCTCCTGAGCCCATCTGAGAGCTAATAATGAGGACATTCGTGAAGGCCCATGCGTGTTTTGTTTCCCAGAAACAAAGGCACCTGCTAAGTGATGGCCCCGGGAAGCAGGTTCCTGCGTTTCTGTGTCCCGGGAGGTCGGTGCTGGCAGTGAGGCACAAGCACGCCCAAGAGTGCCGTGGGAAGGGGCAGCCGAGGATGGCGTGCGTGTGGGTCGCACCGCTGGTCATTCGCACGTCTGAGCCAATGTTCGCACTTTTGCTTCAAGCCTGCGTCTTCTCTTTCAGGTAAGGCAGAGAGAAAAAGTGAATGAAGAGACTAATAAATGTCTGTCGGGCACTATTGACCAGCTCCTTTCCGAATCAGATGAGCGTCTTCAGCGTCATCTTAAGGAGAGAATGGCTGCTGTGGAAGATAAGGTAGGACATGAGAGACAGCGGCTGAGTGCCTCCCCGTCCTCACAGAGGAGACGCTCACGTTGTGATCCTGAGGAGCAGCGTGGAAGAGAGGCTAACAGCCACTGTAGAAAGTAGAAATGATTCTTTCACGCGGAAAACTGCAGGCTGTTACCCACTGTCTGTGTTAAGTTCCCAGTGTCCTGTCCCTGCCCGACGTATGTGTGCGGGAAGGTGAGTCTTACTGTCTAGAAGAGGAGTATGGTCTGGGGAGGGCCTGAGAGTATGTTAGGCTTTTACTAACTGAGAGGTAAGGAGTAAGCTAGCTTCATGCTAATCAAAGATGGGCCCAGAAACAGCCATAGGCAGTATATAACTAAGGGGAGGGGCCGTGTGTCGATAACCCTTTGTTGATAGGACCCGGCAGTGGCTGGATGTGGTCAGCAGGCCCTCGTTGGCCACCCCTGTGCTGGAACCTTCAGCCTGGTTCTTGTCTGGGGAGCTAATTTGTACCTCTTTTGTCCAGACGGACCGGTAGGAGTGCGCAGTTCTGTCAAGCATTTAAGCAGCTGAAAACAGAGTTTCTCCTGTTCCATCTCCTGCCTTCCCTCTTTTCATCTGGGTTGGAAAGAGTCTAAGCCTGGACTCTTACACCATCATAACGGATACACTTGAGGTGTAACGGGAGGGAAGCAGTATCATAGGATCTCTGTGAGAGAAGCTCTGGTGGTGACAGTTGGGTGCGGACCTGATACTACCGGTTCTGGTGACACCTGTGTCCCTGTAGATGAGCCCAGAATCTTCCCTAAGATGGGCACTTGGAGACACCAGTGAGCAATGCTAATTACACGACACACTTGTTTTGGGTAAAACCCATTATGAGGTGCGTTATTATACCCCACGTGAGGTTCTACCTTGATCACTGGGGCCAGCCTTTAGGTAGAATAGTTGTATGTGAGATTGGAATTCTATGTACGAAACTTAGGTCAGGTTTCCCAAGTGACTGAGGCATCACAGACCCTAAAAGCTAGTACGAACCAGTGTACCTGCTGCAAGTAAACTTAGGAACTTGTCATACTTACAGTCAGACAGTGATCCGTGAAGAAATTATACATGGACAAAGTATGAGTAAAGGCTGTTACTGCAGTTTCACAGACAGCATTTCACTCTGTGGTCATGTGACCCTGTTCGTTGGTATGGCCATCCACTCCATGCCTTTTCTGTGGTGCTGCGTTATTGTAAAGAGAAACGTAGGTGTGCTCTAGCATGTGGAACGTTTGAAAGAATCAACACTAAAGGACTGTACCTTTCTCAGAAGTCTCCGTTAGGAGAAGTGGGCAATCTGAAAAAACAGTTACAAGAAACGCAACGTGAGAAGGTATTTCCATCTCTCAATCATTCAGTGATCCCTTGAGACTGGAAAGGAGCAGGTGACCTCTGGGGCTGACACTTCCTCCAAGGCGAGCCACCACTGTGCTTTCGAGGGGCCCCACGCTCGCAAGTCTGAATGGCACGCATGTGGCGGAGTTGGAGCTGTGCAGCCTATGGGGTTCAGATTTCTGAGTCCCTTCGGGGGTCCGCTCGAAAGCTAAAATGTTCACGCAAACCTTTCGTTGAGTGCAGCGTTGCCCAGCAGGAAGGTAACAGGTGACACGGGTGTCATCCCAAGGATTCTCGCGGCTGCATTCGAAATGGTCAAACAGACGGGTGATGTTAGTTTTCATGTAGCCCGATGCAGGCAACGTGTTACTGTATCATGTAAATAGTATAGACATGAAGGAGCTACTCTACAATGTTTTTCCACATTCAGTCCTTGCAACCGACGGGGCGTCTCACAGTTCCATCCCCTGTGGTCGGGACCAGCCCCATTTTGGGCGCTCAGTTAGCCACGTGCGGCGGTGTCTGCTGCCTGGGACGGCACTGCCTAGGGCGTTGTTGTGTGACCGAAGGTCCTCTTCGGTTTTGCTCCCTGGTGCTGCGTGTGCAGACGTGAGGCTGGGCTGCGGAGGGTCCACGAAGGAGCACGTGCCTATTGCACAGAAGGGCTATTCCCCCACCGCCCAGAAAGTCCTGCTCCTCTCTACATAATTAGGAAGAAGTGTTAGTGGCTCGGTGTTTCTCCTCTGTAACCTTGCTAGGCCTGAGACCTAACTGTTCAGTAGGGTTTAGGACGTTCACTTGGTGATCCGGGTGTTTACTGGAGGACTCTTAGAGACAATGGTCTTGGGGTTTGTAACTGCTAAATTTCCCCATCGTGTAATGAACCTACAGTGTTGTATCAGTTTCAAGTAGACAGCATACCGTTTCACCAATTGCACGCGTAACTCTGTGCTCACCACCATCACTGTGGTCACCGTGTGTCACCATACAGAGTCCTTAGGGTATCACGGACCGTATTCCCTGTACGGTGCTTTTCATCCCCGAGACGGCCTTATTTGATATCTGGATGCTTATGCCTCCTAATCAGCATCACCTCTTTTGCCCACCGCCCCTACTCTCCTCTCCTCTGGCCACTACCAGTTTGTGCTCCGTGTTGAACGGACTCTTGAGGCAAAGAATCGTTAACCTTGCTTGCAGTGAGTGTCGTTGTCATTTGCTGCTTTGCAGGATCGGCTTCTACAGAGCATGGAAGCACTGAGGGCTGAATTAAAGCGGGCAAGACTGAGAGGCTCTTCGCTTCACCACGGGTATGACATTTCCCGGGTCACAGATGTGTTTGAGATGCGGCTGGGGGCGGCTTCCCTCTGTCACCAGTATGACCTGAACCAGCTCATGGTTCCAATGTAGAACCGTGGGTGTGCTATGTTATGACCCGAACCGGATCAGAGTTACACACAATAACCCTGAGCGTGTTGTAGTCTGATGCGATCCATTTTCCAGGTACCACCTAACTGATGATGGGGCGGGGCTGGGGGGGACACTGCCCTTCACCGTGCCTAACATGAACCACCTCACAAACACATATGTTAGCACCTGCTGTGTATCTTCCAGAGGAATCCTTTGGCCGAATGGGCAGAGTGACTGGATGTAGCTCAGGGAGCCGGTAGCTTCGTAGTTGGCAAGAGGGAGAAGTGAAACCTCATTGCAGAGGTTAGGTTTGGAATCTCAGGAGACCGGGAGGCATGACAGAGCTCACAGCCATGGGAGGAGGCGTGGAAGTTAGGGAAAGTTCTGTTCGTGTTTGGGTGGGTTTATTTGCGGCCTCCCTCCACCGAGTGTGGCAGTGATGGTGTGGGGCTAGGAGGGGTCCAGCGTGCCAGGTTCGGACCCAGCGTCCCCGGAAGCTGTGGTCCCTTCGGTAACACCAGTGGGGTCACCATGGGAGTGGACACGTGGCCATGGTTGTGAAGGTCACCTTCACATTGGTGGGGTTAGCACAGTGCTCCCAGTTTCTTAGCTTTTTGAAAAGACTGGAGAATGACATGTAATCGCTTTAAGTCTGTTGGGACATTGGTGAGTCGCCTGTGAGGGAGCGGGTCAGCCGGCTTGTGAGCTGCGTCCTGCAGACAGTAATTGTCAGCAAGGTATTAAAAGGTTTGCTTGCTTCTTTGTAGGAAATAGGTACCAGGTGAGAGTCATTCTGGTGTGACAGTGCCTCGAGTAGCTGACTGGGCCCCCTTAGGTGCAGGCTCCTGCTCCAAAGGCAGGCCCACTCAGGCCGCACTGGGATTTGTGAAACGAAAGTCAGCTTCTCTTCTTTTCCAGAGATCAAGGAGCCACTGGACTCCCGTGCAGGGTTCAAGTGTGGAGGGTGAGCCCGTGGCTGAGGCCGGGCACGTGGGCTGGCGGGTGCTCCTTCACAGCTGCTGACCGCTTCGTGCCCAGAGCCTTTGCTGAGGGGAGCAGCTGACAGCCCAATTAAGTGACTCCACCCTAGGGGCTGGGGGCTCCATGGAACTTTTCTGGAGACTTCTGTGGCCAAGGGGGACATTTGTCTGTTAGTCTAACTGCACAGAGGCCAGAGACGCTTTTGCCTCCTGTGTACGGGAGCTGCGAGCTGTGGTTCCCAATGATCCTGCCGCGGATGCCCCTGGGGCCGATAGTGGCTGGTGGAGGAAAACCTGGGGTCACCTGGCATCACAGCGAGGGCCTTGGCACACGTGGGCCGATGGCAGGTGAAGGCCAGAGGGACGTATAGGAGTGCTTCCCGGTCAGTTGGGCAGGAGGTGGTGCAGACACGCTGGATGACAGCTTGACTGGGGGCAGGCGCTGCTCCACCTCGGGGACGTCTGGGCCGCGGGGATGCGTTGCACCTGCTGGGCCCGGGAGACCCTGTCTCCACAGGACCCGGCTAGCGGGCTTGCACTGGAGCCAGGGGCAAGGATGCCTTCCTTGGAGACCTTTTTCTGTGACCTCATTTTCCTAATTGACGGGTTTTGGCCTGGCTGACAAAGTCCCCTTTTCTTTAGATAACAACCTCGGTGTGTGTGTGCGTGTTTGTTGATTGTTTCCCTCCGTATTTCAGGCGGACGCATGTCGGCAGCATCCCAGCTTCCAGGTTCCGTCTGGCGGACAGCCCCACGGATGCCAGCAGCAGCAGCAGCAGCAGTGCGGTGTTGCAGCGCCGCCGGAAAGGCCGTGTGGCCCGTCTGCGACATGAGCCTTCCAAGGCAAGGATCTCCATCCTCTGGGGGCTCTCGTGGGACCCACCTGCCAGCTCCAATGTCACCTGCCTTTTCCTGTCTGTGAGGCTCTTCTGGAACTAAAGGACTGATAGGCTGCTTTCTCCTTGCCGCTTCCCCCATTCTTCTTTTGCTGCCTTAGAATTTACTTTTGAGAGCTTTTGTTCTTTCTTTGTATCAAGTAGCAATGTGGATTAAGATAGGACCTAGTGTTAAGTACAGCACAATGCAAATTAGTAAGGGTTTGAAACGCTAATGAAGGTTAAATGAACACGTGTATTCATCCTTAAACAACAAAGAATTCACCTTTGGAGTCTAAGTACTTTTGTCCTTTGTCTCTTCGGCTGCGTATATTTTTATATATTTGTGTAAGTTTTGAGCACCTGTAGTCATGGAACAAGTTTGGTGCAGACATCGTCCCAGAGCTAGGGTGCAGCATGACTGAAAAACCCAGATGAGGGGCGCCGGGTGGCTCAGTCGGTCAAGCGTCCGACTGCTGATTTCTGCTCATGTCACGATCTCTGGGTTTGTGAGATCGAGCCCCGGAGCCCCGCAGTCCCGCATGGGGCTCTGTGCTGACCGCGCCTAGAGCCTGCTTGGGATTCTCTCTCTCTCCCTCTCTCTGCTCGTCCCCCACTTGAAATAAAACAAAGAAAGCAATAAATAGATAAAAAGTCAGAGGATAGGCCTGCACCCCTATGTGTGCACAGTGTAGTGAGAAGAGACCAGCAGCGAAAGGGAAGTCAAGGCGATATGTGTGTTAGTAATCTATTTCTGTTTGACAGATGATTGACAAGTCCCTAGGTGGGCACCTGTGGATAGCCCCAGAGTCCAAGGGTGGCTCTCTGGGCACTGCCCAGTGTGGCAGTGGAGAGAGAGACACAGAACTGGCAGAGACCAAGCGGTCACGACAAGGTGGAAGGAGCTCAGTGAGCCAGGTGCTCAGGGAAAGGGAGAGCGGTGGCCTGGTCGTGCTGGGTGGGGCCAGGCAAGGTGGAGGCCGAGGAGCACGGTGGTCTGGTCCAGGAGCCCTTGCGCTAAAGCCCACTCGCCAGAGTTCCAGAGTCTGTGTAGACACAGTAGGGGCAGCTTTCTGGAGGACTTGAACTCTGGTTGGGAGCAGAGACGCAGTGCTAGCTGGAAGGAGACACAGGGTAAAAGTTCTGTGGTTTGTGTTTTGTCAGTTTGCTGTTTTGCCCTGGAGCGTCTGTGGTCAGTCGTGGCTGGCTCGTGTTGTTTCTCCTGCATCTTCATTTGTCAGTAGATAGTGGGGTTTTGCCCCAATAGTGATAAATTGTCGTTAGCGTATCACTGTATAGTACAGGTGGATACGGGTTTGATCTAGGTAATAATTTGTAAACGAAGTGTTTCTTCAAAAGACATAAGGCACTGAGCATAGCTGAACGGAAGCTCGATACAGACAGCACGCTTTGCGGAGCCGACGCTCGTGTTCAGGACTCCAAATCTCATGGGCTTACTGAGCACAAGTACTGCCTTCTACACTGAAACTCAGGACTCCTACAAGTGAAGCTGTCACCTGCCCCTAAGCCCGTTTTTATCACGTACCTGCCCAGGGCACCCTCCTGTAACCAGCACAGTGATTTGTGAGAGGTTGTCACTCAAATTCTAGGTCAGGATTTCACATTCACGTCCAGCAGGGCATTAACAGAGTGGGTTTGTTTGGAGTTATACAAGGTGTTGCGGGAACTTCGGCATCCCCTAGGGTGATACTGTAAAGGTGTAACTTGGTTTTCAACAAGGAGAACAGTTACAGGAAAGTTTAGAATAGGCACCTGTTAGATGTCTTTGTTCGGCAGGATGCCATGTTTTAATGAGTTGTGTATGTTGTAATGGAGTTTTACGTCCCTGAGTGATAATTGGTAGCGTCTCTGGTAAACACACGTTTACATGTGTGGTGGCACAAAGTTCTGCTTCCAGTCGTGGTTGTTTCTAAATCTTCTCTCAATTATATCCATCCTGTTGTTCTCTTTAAAAGATGTTTGCTCGTTTTGTCTTGGAAATTTTAACTTCCTAGTGTGCAGTAAATCTGATTTCTCTTCCTTTCTTTGCATGCCTCTGTCAGCCTAGTGATGTAAGGAAGCATCGGAGGAAGCGAAAGGGTTTCGTAGTGCAACCTAGCCGTGTTTGTCTGTGGTGTGGGGGAGAGTGCCCGTCTCTTCACAGTGAGCACCACAGCTGGGTAAGGACGAGCGGCTGGCGTGTGCGGGGAAGTACAGGAGCCACTGGGGACTCGAGCGTGGCGGCCGGTTTCCACGGTACCTGCGACGGCCACCAGAGCTCGCCGTTGTCTCTCGTTTGTGTCTTGCTCGCTGCGCTGCGTACTTAGTTCCATGAGACATAGAAGTTTCTAGGAAGAGAAATTACTGAAGCAGAGCCATAGACTTTCGATTTCGGGATAACCGCTTTTGACAGCCGTAGCCAGTAGCATTCAATGAGCTCTTCGGGTTCGCCACCTGGTGTGTGCAGTGGTTTAGGATCCTGTTACCTGGCCCTCACAGACATCCCCGCGAGCCACAGCTTGTGTGGTTAGCCCATTTCCAGATGTGCAACCAGAGCCCGAGAGCCGGGGTCCTGTGCATGAGGACACTTTGCAGGGCAAACACTGGCCAAGAAACCACTCTGCCAAATACCCCACCTTTGCTCGGGCGCCCTTCTCCCATTTACAGTGCCCCTCACTGGGACAGGACACCTCCTGTGTCCAGGGGACAATGATGTGGGTGTGCCCATTCTCAGGGGAAGCGCCGTGCCTCGGGTCGGAACCCTCGACCAGAGAGTCCGCGTCATAACTGGGATGCCTTGCTTCCTGGATCGTACCCCCATCCCAGACCTTCCCAGCCATGTGCTGACAGGGCCGTGCCTCTGATACAGAGCTGGGCGGCAGCTGGGGGAGCCCCTCCACTGCAGAGATGGTGTGTCCGTTCAGTTGAATTCTCGCGTTCAAGTGCCAGTTCGGTCACTGGTTGTTTTGTGACCGGGGTGTATTAATCACCGTCTTTTTCTCCTGCCTTGCCCTCCTGGTAAGTGAGGACAGCGAAAAAATCATGGCCCTTGGGGTGCCCACACACTGCCCATCGGTGCACGGTCCTCAGAGATCAGGAGCTCACATCGGCGACGGGGCACAGTGCACGCCCTGCATTCTGCTGGCTCGTGCTGCCTTTTCCTCTGTGGCAAGCCTTTCTCAAGGAACAGAGGGTCGTGTGATGAACACCCAGGCAGGACGGCCTGCTCCCCCAGCTCACTGATGGCTACTTGGAGGGCTCTTTGGAGGTTTTGGGGGATGAAGTCTAGGTGTATGTGCAGTGGGAGTCAGGTCCATGCGGACAGGGCCAGCACGGGCATTGCACTTCCCAGCCTTGCGGGAGTCTCCCGTTCTGGTTGAGACTGAAATGGCCCATAGGCACAAGTCTGGCAGGACCCAGTGCTGGGCGGGGGCCTGTGTGTGGACTGCGCTGCGACACAGGGGAGGGTGTGCTCCCGGAACCCTCCGTCTCTGCTCACCTCATAGCCTGGTCGCTAGTGTGGCTCCCTGTCTTGTTCCCTTTCGGTGTTTGTTTTCTCCATATCCTTGCTTCCACCTGGGTATGAAATCTACTTGCGTGAAGCAAGTCTAACCCTGTTTGGTTTTCTGTGGATAATTTGTAGCCTGTTAAGGTAGCCTTTCGTTGTCTGATGATTGTCATGGAAATCAGGAGAGGAGGCAGGTGTCTGTAATTGTTGGTTATGCTTGTGTCTTCCCTGAGCTCAGCTCCACTTGGTGCTGACCGCCATGGGTGTCCCGAGCCCCATGCAGCTTCAGAGGTCCTGGTACAAACCCAGTTGGCTGTGCCTGTCTCGCCCGTCCTACACGTGTGTCTCATGAGATCCGGCCCTGCCTCACCACCAGGACCTGCCAAGGGTCATAACGCTGGCGGGTCCGTGGCCCCACGGTCCTTTCCAGGGCCCACAGCCACATAGCCACAGACCCACAACCTGTGACAGAAGGAAAAATGGAGTCAGAAGGGGTTCATTTGTCGTGACGGCAGCCAAGGGACACTGTGTCTCCACCGTATCGAGCAGACTGTCTGTAAGCTGCCGATGAGTCCGTCAGTTTGTAACCTCAACCGAAATGTCCCCGAGAAGCAGAAGTCAGACCCGAGTGTGGGGTCAGGGGGTTGGGTGCCTTGTCATTTTACACACGTCCCTGTAGATTCCAGCCTTGCATCGCTACCAGAAGTGACAGTGGATTAGGCCACAAGCTCGCTCCATTTCCCCCAAACAAAGAGCTTTGCACAATCGTGCATGGGAGGGCTCCGTGCTCACCAGGGTTTGCCCTGAATGGCGTCAGGAAACAAGCACCTTCCTTCTCAGCTGGCCGTGGTGTATGGTGACATGGTCTGGGTCTCCGCCTCTACCTTCTGTGGCCGGGCTCCTGGTGGTTGGAGGTCCTGGGGAGGGTACACCCCTCGGTGCAGATGGGCTGGGGGTCTCAGTGGGCCCACTGCCCGGACGCGAACCACCCTTTCCCTGGCGTTAGGCCGATCCTAGGAAGTCGTTTTGGACGCTGCACAAAGCACAGCTCATAGCTTTTCAAATGAGTTGCTGGCTGTCATTTCAGGGTCGTGTGCTCCTCTGTCTGGGTGCACGGTGAACTCATGTCAATCTCCTCTCCACCCCACAGTTGCTGCCTTTGGAGGAAGAGTCACAAGATAGTGTGGCAAGGACACGATGTGTACCATCACCTCCTTCTTCCCAGAGGTCCCTGAGCTTGGACAGGCTGCAGCAAGGGGCACTGCCCAAGGCCAGCCACGAGGACATCAGGGACGCCACAAAGTAAGGGGCACAGGCATCGTAGGAGATATGCCTGTGGGCTGGTTTTCAGCTCTGAGAACCCTTTGATCTCTCCATGGGGGAGAAAGGGTCGGAACAGCGATTCCAAAGAAAGGCCAATGAACTGAGTTTACGTGCACGGTGTTCTTGGGATACCTGCCTGGGTGCCCTGGGTGTGGCCAGCAGGGCAAAAGGCAGGTGGGAAAGACCAGAGTCTTGTGATGCTGGTGGCTGTAGGGCAACCTCGTTTGCTCAGATCCTACACACCAGCAGTCCTGAGACCTGCCTTTTCCTCCCGGTGGATCCTGGGTGACATGCTCCCTAGGGCTCCTCTCCTGGGCTGCACTGTGCCCTGTGGGGTTGTCAGGAGCCATGCTCTCTTCCCCCCACCCCCACCAGGCAGCTTCAGCAGCCTCTCTGTTACTCGCACCACGTCCTGGGGTGGCTCAGGTGTGCATGTCCTCCGTGCTCCCGGGTCACGGCCAGGGAGGGGTGCTGAGCGTTCTCCACCCAAGGTGCTTGGACTCCAGATATACTTGGGAGGGAGACAGTGTCAGCTCCCAGGGCGCAGCCCTCCCTAGAAGCTGGGGGATTGTGCTTCTAATCACGTGGGGCGGTGTGTCGTGCGACGAGCACGCGTGGAAGATGCTCTCCTGTGCGTCCCCCAGATCCACAGCCTCTCAGGATGGCCCCTTGAGCAACCTCAGCAACACTAGCAATAACGAGGACTCACTGAACAACGCCCCCAAGAAGAAGGGCATCACAAAATCCACCCGCTGGTTGCTCGCCAGAAAACAAAAGGTCCACCCCAGCCACGCCAGCGACGAGCCTGCATGACCAGGTTGGTGTCCCCTGCGTGTTTGCAGCGTGTGGGTGGTCTTACTGGCCTCATTCCTCTAGATCCGTGGTGTCTCTGCCTGCAGACCCCTCCCCGTGTCGGGAGACCTCACGTGGCCGTTGACACCCCCCACCTCCCATTTCATCACTCTGCTTCCCCACAGCCACTGAATTGGAGCCACTGAATTGAAAACCCTCCCAAGGTGCCCTGGGACTCAGAAAATTGGGCAGACAAGCTGAAAAACACCAAAAACTTTAAAAAATAAGCATTGTGTTTCTTGTCACCTTGCTGAGCACTTTTCAGCTGTACCTGTTTTGAAAGCAGTAGCTGTTTGTTTGCTCAATATAGTCTATAGCTGCCAAGCAGTATTATGTCCTCCACGCTGAACCTGAGGCTCCTCTGAAACTGTGGGTCCTGGAGGACGTAGAGCACGTATGAAATCTTGAAGGGTCTCGCATGGATTCCCAGTGTACCTTGAGAAGTTGTGCAGGGAGGATATGTTGTGGCTCACGTGAGGGTGTGGCCCCAGAGCACTTGAGTCTGAGCCTGGCTCCTGCACAGTTGGGTTTGGGGCTCTGGGGAAAGTCCATATTAGCATTCCTGTGCTTCCGTTTTCTCACCTGTAACTCGGAACAGTGGGAGCACTTCCGTCACATGGCTTTCAGGAGTGTCTGCATCTAAATATCCACGAGATACTTGCAACACAGAAGCTGCATCACATTATGTGTAACTGCAGCCCCTGTGAGGACCTGGTCACCAGCATTCAGAACCTGTCCTTCATGCTGGTGACCTCTCTGGCGCACTCACTAGGCTGCCCCTGTGTTTCCTTCCCCTGTAGTGTTTGAGTTTCTCTTAAATAGACTCTGACCTTTGCAGTCTAATCAGTACATCTTATTTTCAACTGGTCTCGATTCTGACAACGAGTAACAGCAGTGGGTTTCATTTGCTACCAAGCAGCTGAGGCGCTGTGATGCCCGGGATGGGGGCCCAGAGGAGTGGTGCGGGCATATCTCTCTGGGACTTTCCACTGCAGATCATGTCACACGTGGGTTGACCGTGTCCCAGAGCTGAGTTAAGTGGGTGAAGGAGGCAGGTTGAAACCATATCCCAGTGATCTGACAACTGATAAATAAAAGTGAGCTCTTTTCAACAGAAGAGGTGGTTTGCAGGCTAGCGGGGTGGAGCAGGAGGTGGGCCAAGGGGGGACATTGGGGATGGTGGGACGACGGGACGGGGCCTTGAGCCAGGGCTGAAGTCAGTGGGCTCTGTGATACACTGGACATTAGGCAAGGCGTGTGGCCACTCTTCAATGCCCTGAGAGCCTGCGAGGTCTGGAGTGGGGTGCCTCAAGTCCACACTGGGCCCACAGAGCCCCTCCCCGTAGAGGCCGTTTCCGCTTCAGCCCCCGGACATGTCCGTTGGTTTCCTTCTGTCTGCCTCAATGTAGTCTCCTTCTCAGAACTCATAACAATGATCCTGACTGGCACACTCAGTTGTAGTTCAGGTGAATTGCCGTTATTTCTGTTATTGCTCACAATTCCGTAGGAACCCTCAGGCTTTTGGTTCCCTGGGAATGGAAATTTGTAGAAACTGTTTAACAGTGGTCTGATTTGAATGTCCCTATGTTTGAAGTGTATAAAAGTGTTTTACACTAACTTGGATAGTTGCCACCTGGCTGTATGCAATTTGATACTGAAAGTAGACCTTTTGCTCCTGGAACCATGCTGGGAAAATTCTGTCCTTAGATGTTGCTGATGTGTTTTCTTTCACATCCTTATATTTTCTGTAATGAAAACACTAATATTTGTGGTAGTGCCTTCTGGTTCTCCCACCCCAGTGCTCCCCGAAATGTGTATTTTTGTAAGTTCAGAGGTAACAAAAAGTGTGGGTTGGCTGCTTTCTGCGTGGAGCCTGCTTTGGGTCGTCTTCCTCCTTTCTCTCTGCCCCTTTCTCCTCATACACACTTGTTCTCTCTCTCTGTCTCTCAAACTCTAAAAACTGGGGCGACTGGGTGGCTCAGTCAGTGAGGCATGTGAGTCTTGGTTTCGGCACAGGCCGTGTTCTCACACTTGGTGAATTTGAGCCTCGCGTTGGGCGCAGTGCTGACAGTGGGGAGTTTGCTTAGGATTCTCTCTCCCCCTCTCTCTCTGCCCCTGCTCCACTCTTGCTGTTTCTGTCTCTTTCAAAAATGAAAAAAGAACTATAAAATAATAAATAAACCAATTAGCTATTGAGAAACCAATAGTTTCACAGAGATGAGGAGTTTGGTTTCTTTCATTTTTGCTATTTGACACGGATAGTCTTCAGAAATGTTTTTGACATAACACGTTGGCTGCAGCCTGGGAATAGAGCCTGTAAATTGTGTTTTGGGGGTAGCCGGATATCTCACTGCAATCCAGGGCCCTGTGCTCTGGAGGAATGTTTCAGTTATTTATTTGAAAAGACACAAAACGTTGCATTCTCCTTCTACAAAACCAGGACTGATTTACTCCCACACCACTACTTAAGACTGTCGTGGTTGCCATAAGAATGAACACATGCTTGTGAGGAGAACAGGGCAAGGGAAAGGGTGCTGTGGGACTGTTCCAGCGTGTGGCACAGTCTGCAGCTTAAAGACTATTTGGAAAGCGAAAAGGTAGTCTCTTCTATGGCAGGAAGGTGATTTCACATAGACAGTGGAGCAGGCCCAGGCAGCCCAGGACTCTGTTGACTTGTGCCCGGTCAGGGTCCTGGCACAAGTGTGGTGGCCCTGTCTCCCTTTACCCCCTGGGACTGCCTTCTGGGCAGGGGGCCCGATGGCTGTCAGGAATGTGGGTAAATACCTGTAAACAAAATTGCAGAGCGAGGTCATTTTAAAGGGCTGGTAACTTTAGTATACACTTTTGTTTTTTAATTTCCAATCAGTCTTGATTTCTGGAGGATGACAAAACTTTAGGAAGGCAGCTTCTTGGAGAAAACAGTGTAGACCCAAGGACATTTGTGACTTAGCTGCTGGGTCATAGAGACTCTCCCTGCAGACTTCTGGGCCACTTCCTCTCTGTCCTCTATGCAGCCAAAGAAGATGCAGCTGGTCGTCGGTCCGTGACATGCTGACCTGCCCCAGCCCCTCGGCGACGGCGCCACGGGAGGCTCTTTGACTGGAATGTGAACAATGGTGGAGAATGGCCGACTTCGTATGTAACAAGGCTGTGGCGTGCTCAGACTTCAATGATCTATGATGACTCCTAACTTCTGCTTATCTGCTTGAATATTAGTGTGCTCTTCCACCTACTACAGCTAGGCATCGTGGGTGTCCTCAGTGCGTTGGCTCTATCAGAGCCTAGTCCTGGGGGCCTGGGCAGCTTGCCTGGAGTGACCCGCAGAACCTGGGAGCTGATGCTGCGGCAAGCCTGTGCGGGGGGGGGACCTGGGCCAGTCCTCCCCCCACCCCTGCCCCACGCCCACCCTGAGCTCCCTGGCACCACAACTCTCAGAAGACCAATCAGGAAGCACTGGGCTCCCACCGCGGGGCAGAGTGCTGGGTGTGCACCCAGGAGGAAGACGCGAGACCCTGGAAATAATGTAGTGCAACTCTAATAAAGGTCTTACTGTTCTTACGGAAATCAACTTTTTACATTTGTTTGTGAACAAGTTTAAAGAGTGGACCTCATTCCCCATTTGTAGATTTTCCTTACGTTTTTTATGTTTATTTATTATTGAGAGACAGAGAGACAGAGCATGAGCATGGGAGGGGCAGAGACAGGAGAAGACACAGATTCCGAAGCAGCCCTCACGAGGCCACTTCAGGAGGCTATGGCACAAGATCCCTCATAGCTCAGGCGACTCTGGGATGGTTCCTTCCCTCCCCGCCACAGAGAGCTTATGGCCATTGGGTCAAGGGATGGACGCCCTGACCCGTGGGCCTTGTGTGGAGGCCACAGCTGACAATCGCTGGGATTTCCTCTTCCTGTACTGTCTCTCCCGCCAGGGCCGATCGTTTACTAACTGTGAAGGACACATAGTTACTTTCTGTGGAGTAAGACTTCCCTTCTCCTTTCTGTCAGGGCATAGTTAGGTCATTCTGTGTCTTCCTGTTGAGAACCTTTGCTGGCTGATCGTTAGTTTCTGCACTTCCTGGTCCTTAGTGTTAAGTGTGAGGTTTGGAACAAGAAAGTGCTTCCCTGCGTTTTCCATCTAAGCTTCTGTTTTTTTCCCCACCAAAGCTGGGCAAGCCTTCGGCATCTGCGAGTTTCCGGAAACAGACCAATTCCCCACAGGTACATTAGGTTGCACGCGGTTATTAAAACTTGATTTGGTGAATCCAATGATGCTGAAAAAAGAAATGTCAGTTGAGAAACACACCAAGCACCGAGCAGATGTCCGAGGGGTGTGGCCTCTCTGAGAACACGCGTTAGCCATCCTTGGCTGTGCTCGCCCCATACTGAATGTTCCAGGGCTTGCAGGCCTTTCCACAGACCCGCCAGGTCCCACCGAATACCCTTGACTCTCCTACCACTACACACTCCTCCTTGAGGCCTCTCTACCCTCATCACTGCTGCCCCTAAGGTCCTTTCTTGTGTGTCACGTCGAGTGTTCTGAATGCAATTGTGACTTCACACTTTCCTCCTCGCCTTTTGTTAGCCGAGTCCTGCTACCTCCCAGGTGGGTGCTCCGCGGTACCGGGAGGGGTCTGTCCCCATGGCCTCTGCAGAGGGGCAGCAGGCGCATGCCCAAGAGGGATTGTTGCCTCCTTCCTGATGATGTGGCTTCACTTGATGGTGTTTCTCAACATCCCTGACGTTCTGCTTTCTATTACCCCCCTGTCGCTTGAGTCCTCGGTGGGAAGAAGTGGCGTGGATTCTTCTGATTCTCCTCCTTGTCTTCCTGTGGCACCTTTCCCCGTCCTGACTTGAGGCCAGCGCTGTGTCCACACCACCGGGTGCATGGGCAGATTTCAGCGGGAGCAGGGAGGCTCCACCCTGCCCGGCTTCGGTGCTTGCTGGGCCCCATGCCCTGTCCCTTCTCGGTGGATCTTACCTGACTCCTCTTTTAAGAACATTCATCCGTGTACTCCCCAGCCCCCTCCCCAGGGAGTCCAGGGTGGTCTCCAGGTCCTCCACGTAGCTGCACTTACAAAGCCTGCTTTTCCAAATAAAGTCACGTGCACAGGTTCCAGAGATTTGGACATAGAGGGACCATCTCCCCAGTCCACCCGTTTCTGGAGAAGGCCTGCTCTGCCTAGTCCTACCCCGGAGGCATCAGGGTGGAGAGGACGGGCCCAACCCTCCCACGGGGAAGAGGACTCTCGGGTCACATGACAGGCCCTAGACTATCCAGGAAGAAAGCGGAAGATGGAAAATGGTCAAGAGGACCTCTGGCGTGCATCAGGATTACTGCCGGTTGATCTTCTCACTCGAGTGTGGTGTGCCTCTCCTAGCCACGAGCGTGCATGTGCCTGGTGGGGGTGAGTGTTCTCTGCTTTGGTAGAAGGCACTTTCAGGGACCCCTGGACAGGAACCACTCTGGAAAGGCACTAGGACGTGCGGGGGAGACAGTGATGCAGGAGCAAACCATCCTGCCCACACGTGAGAGGAAGCAGCATCAGGCCTGGACGCCAGGATGCCAGCCAGGCTGGGCTGTGGTGAGGGCCAGGTGCAGGGAGGCCTGTGTCCCACTGTGCCGCCTCCAAGGCCCCCGTCCGCTGTGAGCCATGGGCATGGTGGCCGCCCACAGGGTTTCAGGGCACACACACCAGAGCACATCCAGCAGTTAGAGGGTAGGTCAGCCTCGCCTGTGCAACCGGTGGCTGCTGTCCCGCTTGCTTGGATTGTTTTCAGTGCGTCCGGCCAGCCATCCTTAGAGGAGGCGAACAGAACCTTTCTCCCCTGGTGCTGAGGGGAGGCCCACAGCCTAGTCTCTGTGCTTCAGGGCCATGGCTCTGGTTTTCAGGCCAGGATGCTCTCGGAAGCTTAAGTTAAAGCTATTTGTAAACATTTTCAGGAGAATAAAATAATGTCCATTAATTTAAAATTTTTTAATTAGGGTAGCCTGGGTGGCTCAGTTGGTTGAGCGTCTGACTCTTGACCTCGGCTCAGGTCACGATCTCATGGTTTATGGGTTTGAGGCCCGCCTCGAGCCCTGGGCTGACAGCACAGACCCTGCTTGGGATTCTCTCTCTCCCCTCCCCCACTCATGCATGTGCTCTGTCTCCAAGTTATAAAAATAAAGTTACAAAAATTAAAAAAATGTTTCACTTGTAATTAAAGCAGTGAGTAAGGCATTGTCACATAGCAAAAATAGAGGGCTAAGGTTGTCTTAGTCTCCAACATCTTATTTTCTTTTTTATTCATGTTAATTTTTAAATTTCAAAAATGATTTCTTTTGAGAGAGAGGAGAGGGGAGGAGGGTCAGAGAGAGGGAGAGAGAGTCCCAAGCAGGGCCTCCAATGTCAGCACAAACCTGATATGGGAACTTTTTCACCAACAGAGAGATCATGATCTGAGCTGAAATCAAGAGTCAGGTGCTTAATTGACTGAGCCACCCAGGTACTCCTAATTTCGATTTATTTTTAAAGATGTTAAGTAACTTCTGCACAGACCCACGACCCAGGTATCAAGAGTGGTATACTCCCCTGACTGTGGCAGCTGAGTGACCCTGGTTTTTGTTTCTTTTACATTTTTTAATGGTTATTTATTTTTGACAGGGAGAGAGAGACACACACAGAGCGCAACTGGGGGAGGGGAAGAGAGTCAGGGAGACACAGAATCCGAAAAAGGCTCCATGCTCTGAGCTGTCACCAAACAGCCCGACCTAGGGCTTGAACTCATGAATCGTGAGATCATGACCTGAGTCGAAGTTGGACACTCAGCCAAGGGAGCCACCGAGGTGCCCCTGTTTTTCATGTTTTGCTCAAAGTGCCACCACACACATCATTTCAAGGAAAACTGTGGCCGAATTGCCCCCACCCTGGTTCTTACTCCCCTCCCTTCCCCATGCGATAGTATTCTAACCGTTTTGTCCCCTTACTTACCTGCTAACTCATGTGTGCTCAGTGTGAGCCCTGGCACATCCACTTCAGATTTACCCAGTGGCATCTAGGTACTAAAGCGATATTTATTGCTCAGCCACGTGGATTGCAAGGAGGACAACACAAAGGGCTCACGGTGCCACCTTATGCTCCGGGATTGACACGTGAACTCACCCACCCTCTGGGAATTCTACGCCCTGGGTTAGGTCAGGGTATGCATCAATGATTAAGTGACCATGTGGGTTGATACTGGTGGAAGATGGGTGATGCATTCATGAGGGTTTACTGTACATCTTCCTTTGGCATTTGTGCAGAAGTTTCTAGAATAGAAAACGTTAGTAGCTGTTCAGGGATCCCCTCCATGCGATAGATGGTCTCAGCCTGGCCCTCACTTTGGATGCTCCCTGGCCCTCACTTTGGAACGTAAGGTAGCCCGGGTTCAAACTTTGAGCTGCACCGGCAGCGGAGACACGTCTCCCATCACAAATCGGCGTGCAAGTCCTACACGTCACGATTCCACCTTGACCTTGCTTTCACATTTTGATTCGTGTGACATCAGGATGCTTCCTACAAGTGGTGACGTCTTAGACCTGCTGAAACGTGGCCTATGATGACATCAAAGTCACGATGGGAGGTAGTTGCTTGTCTCCAACTCCCTTTGAGAGGTGGAGTCTAAGGCCTCCCCTTGAGCCTGGGCCGGCCTCAGTGACATGCTTGACCAAATGGATGAGTAGATGGGATGCTCCGGGAACCTGTGGTTCTTGAGTGTGACAGAGTTGCTCACAGATGGAAGCGGTGCGTGCTTGGCACTGGCTTGTTTCTAGGGGAAGAGAGGACTTGATTTCTCTACTCTGTAATTCCTAACAATGCAGTGCCTGTCGAGGTTGGTGTAGCATTTGTGGGAGTCGGTGGCTTGATGAATTGGTGTCTTGGTCTCTCTGCAGTCGCAGTGACCGTTCATGAGAAGTGCAGCTGGCTTCTCCCTTGTTCCCCGAGTCACCCTGCTCTAATCCAGACAGCAGTCCCTGTGCTGTGCTTGTCTCTCAGCTTCATCACAGTCCCTTCAGAGAGGTTTCCTTGGGTTATTTATATATTTTTTCATGTCTATTTATTTTTGAGAGAGGGAGATAGGATGTGAGAAGGGGAGGAGCAGAGAGAGAGGGAGACACAGAATCAGAAGCAGGCTTCAGGCTCCCGGCTTACAGCCCAGAGGTGGACGCAGGGCTCGAACCCACAAACCTCGAGATCATGACCTGAGTCGAAAGTTGGACGCTTAATCTGGTTAGTCACGCAGGTGGCCCTTTTGTGTGTGTTTGGGCGGGGGGGAGGGGTGGGTGGGTGTGTGTGGATGTGTGTGTTTGCGAGTGTGAGTATGTGTTTAACTTACAGTAATAGATTTTTTTCACTTGTGGCAAAGTCCTCATTTACAAGGAACAAACACTGGAGGCCATGAGAAGATGTATGCTGGCAGGTTGCAGTAATGATTTCTGTTGGCACGAAGAGAAAACTTTATGCAGCTATAAATCTTTGGAAGCTTGTTATTTTCTGTATTTTCTCAATGTGTCTGAAAACCAGTTGAGCTATTTCGTTAGCCAAATGCACTTCCTCCTTCCCTCCTTCAGATTTCTTCACAAAGCCGTGTGAAGTGTGAAAGGATGTCCTGGAGTCCTGAAAAGGTCTGCACGCCTGACGACTTGCCCTGGCGGCAGACGTCCTCCTGACATTTTTACTCTTCATCATGTTACACACGGATCCCTCCAGATGCCTGGGAGTTCCTCAGTGGATCGCTGGGTTTCAGAGAGAGACCTGTGAGCAGCCTCTCACCTTCCGCCGGGAAGAAAGGTCTGTGCCTTATCAAAATGAATGAAATCTTGCCATTTGCAGTTACATGCATGGAACTGGAGGATATTATGCTAAGTGAAATTAGTCAGAGAAAGACAAAAATCATATGACTTCACTCATATGAGGACTTCAAGAGACAAAAGGGATGAACATAAGGGAAGGGAAACAAAACTAATATAAAAACAGGGAGGGGGACAAAACAGAAGAGACTCATAAATATGGAGAACACACTGAGGGATACTGGAGGGGTTGTGAGGGGGGGATGGGCTAAATGGGTAAAGGGCACTAAGGAATGTACTCCTGAAATCATTGTTGCAGTATATGCTAACCAATTTGGAGGTAAATTATAAAACAAAACAAAACAAAACAAAAACAGAAAATTAAAACAAAAAAGAAAAGTCTGTGCCTTGTCACCATGGTATTCCTTCCCCTCAGACCACAGCAGTGAGTCCCTGGGCAAGGATGGGGAGGGGATTCTCCCTTTGGGTGTGCGGAGATCAGATCAGGATAGAAATTTTTTCTGGGAGGATATTTTGTTGTTTATAAGGTAAAGTCAAGAGGGCGCCTGGCTGGCTCTGTTGGACCAGCATGTGACTCTTGATCTCGGGGTCACAGGGTCGTGAGATTGAGTCCCACGTTAGGTGTAGAGATTACCTATCAATCAATCAATCAATCAATCAATCAATCAATATAAATAAATGACATTTAAAAAATCCAGCTCCGTTTCCTCTGTTGCCTGTGGTTTTCAAAGAGAACTCAGGAGCTGGGGAGCAGGAGCATATGGACTGTGGGCATGGCTGCCAGGCAGGATGTGAGGAATCAGGCACAGGTGCTCACCCTGCCCTCTGATGAGGCTGGCTTCCAGAAGGGCCAGGAATGGTGTGGCCTTGCCGAGTTTTCCTCATGAGTCTAGAACAACAGGCAAAGCCCTCTTTCACCTTCACCCTCCGGGAGATTTAGCCTCACCGGCCCTCCCCAGAGACCCTGTCCTTTTGTGTGACAGTTTCCCCTGGTCCGAACTGCAGGCAGCTTAAGTCGTGCATGCAGTTGGGTGGCCTCTTCCCAGCTCGGGGCCATGGGGCACACTTGACTGGAGAGGCAGAGACTGTGTACAAATCACACAACTTCCGGTCTGCCATTGTTTCGTTTGTGAATGGGCGCCCCGGCGAGACACTGCCTGGTTTCCCCTCCCAGGACTGAGATTTGAGTCTGATGTTTAAAACCGCGTCCACAGTAGATTGCATCTGGGAAATTCGTGCCAGGCTTAGGATACCTAGAGAGACGGGAGCGAGATTTGAGGTGGCCTTGAAGGGACAGTGTGGATCCTGCCTTACCTGCTAGCAAACTGTTGCCCTTTCAGGGCACAGTGACAGGGGTCGCATCTGGGCACTTGAGAGCTGTGCCCTGATTTGCCCCTCGCTGCCATCCCGGATTTGGACTTGAGACCCAGTAGAGCTGGAGGGGGCGGGTCCACACAGGCTTTTGTTCTGGCTGAATTCAAGCCCCAGGAGCACCCCAGTGTGGCACCCCAAAAAGCACCCACTGGGTGTCCCCAGTTGAGACACATGGGTGTAGTTTCCCCTTGATCGACTTAAAATAGTGTTTCATTTGCTTCCTGGCCCAGGTGAAGTCTTACTAGTACTGGTGTGGAAAACGAGTCGGTTCTCATACATAGTTTCTCTTGAAACCCGTGAAAGTTCGATTTTACATTTGCGGGTGGGAAGAGTCTTGTCCTGTTCAGGTGTGAGTCTGCTGTCCTTGGTCTCGGTGCCAGATGGACCCTTCTAGCACTCATGTGCTGGAGGTGGAGGGGACAGCACATCCTCTGAGATTCCCAGTAGGAGAAAAGTCCACATTGTACCAGCCAGATATTTCCCCCGCGAGGTGTGAAGCAGCCCTCCAAGAAATCACTTGAAAAAACGGACACGATTGTCAGAGCCTGAGTTAGGGATGTCACTATTACCCTTCCAGGAAGTACTTGAAATCAAAATGATTCCTGTTGTTTCTTTGAAGTGAGAAAGTCCATGGAACCGAGGAATCGCTCACGTTGTTGGGCTCCTTCATGTTTGGACAACACTATTGTCATGACTTAGTGAAGGCATGTTTTCTTTCTTACTTGCTTGCTTTCTTTACTTTATTGATGTTTATTAATGAGAGAGAGAGAGAGAGAGAGAGAGAGAGAGAGAGAGAGCCACAACGGGGGAGGGGCAGGGAGCGAGGGAGACAGAGGATCCAAAGTGGGTTCTGCACTGACAGCGCAGACCCAATGTGGGGCTGGGACTCATGAGTGGCAATATAATGACCTCAGCCAAAGTCGGATGCTTAACAGACTGAGGCCCCCAGGTGCCCCTGGATGGGTGCATTCTTAATGGATGACTTAACTGCATGGGTGACTTTTTGTTTTCCAGAACATTTTCTTAACTGAATTGAAGCCGGAATGTTTCTGATGGTCTCAGATGCCCTTTGAAAGCAGTGTTAGAAATGCCACATGATGTTTCTTTTGTGTCTGATGTAGTCATTCCTGCACGGGGTTGTGGGTGGGCATTTGGTGGCCCGGCTGCCCAGCCCCCCCAAGCTTAGAGCTGTCACACTGTGGCCAGAGAGCTTGTTGTGGCCTCTGAGAGCCGTTCTCCCAGGTGTCCCTGACCCCGGGCCCTGCTCTTTCAGATGTGGAATCTTAGGAAGGCCACACCATGTCCATTCCCCAGGGAGAGGGGGTGCTGATGAGACCCATGGGAGACTGACCCTATTTTGTGCTATGAGTCACCAGTGTCCTTCTGTCTCCTTTTTCCCAAAGGTGATTTTCCTCTTGTTTTCATTTGGGTTTTGTGTTTCTTACAATCCCCTGTGTGGGCTTCACTCCTCATTGACTACACTTTTCTGAATGATGTAAGTGGAAAGGAGCAGAGATGGGGGCCAAGACCGTGAAAGTTTCTGGGCACCATGAGCACATCAAGGAAGAGACTATCTTAATGCTGGTGTGAAATTGGTCTTTTGAAAGGCAGAGACACAGACCAGGGGGACACAGCTTTCCTGTGAACCCACACTGGCACGACTTGGTCTGTCTTGGGAGCTGATGTTCCCACAACACATGACTCTGTGCTTCTATACATGTGTTCGCGTAGGTACGTGGTGGCTTAGAATCTCCCATCACAAACAGTTCCTGTATTGATGATTCTAGCATCTTGTCTTCAAGAGGGGAGATTTCATCAAGGACTCGTTCACCTACGCTCTCTGCAAGTGGGTGTTCCTGCCACACACCATGTCTTTGAATACTTTCGAAGTTAAACTCCCCTCCACGACTCTAATTTTCCTGCTTTGTCACTGCACGTGGGGTATACTGGGGAGCTGCTTTCTAAGCCCCATATTCTCATGAAAAGCCCCAAATAGGAGAGCCGAGGGATTGTCCCGTGGGAGAGCAGGCCCTGCACCTGACTCGGCATGGCCTTACGCTGCCACCTCTCCCGGTGGTGTCTCCTAGTCAGGAAGTGTAGGTAAAAGGAACCTTGAAACTGTGCTCAGACTTTTCTTTAGGCTGCACCGGCTTCCGATTGGACCTTCCCGTCCCTACTGTGAGGGACCATCCCTCTGATCTGTTTGCTCACCTGTGGTGCTTGACTTCCTTGGCCCCAATATCTTTCAGGAAAATGAAGCTGTTCTTGGCTGAGGCAGAGCCAGGAAATCATCCCCAAAAGAGTGCGAAGTCTGTCGTGTGGGTATTTTAGACACAAGTGTAGGTTCCTCCCTGACTTGCTGAGCCCTCACCTCCACAGAAGCCACGTGAGAATGTGGAGGCCCTGGGAGCCGACTCCCGAGCCGGTGAAGTCACCATTGCTCTCATCGTCGTTTCTGTTCCCGTGGCTTTGAAACATGCTGGATGTTGGGAGAACCCCTGGGACAGTTGTGGGCACCCTGTGGCCGTTCCAGGTGTTGGAGCCGGTTCTACCCCCATCACCATTCCCAAGGACACTGGGCAGTGGCCAGGGCTGGTTTGCTTTTTCGCTATACCCTGGGATTGCCATCCAGATGTGTGGACGTGGTGACCCCTGGACAGCCCTGTGGGGTGGTCTTTGTGCCATTTTGTGGTCCCCTGATTGTGACAGCTCTAAAGGCTTCTTGACATGCCATATTTTGACCACAGCTTGGGATCTGCTTCACTATTCCCAGTGTTAAATGTAGAAAGGGGCTTTAGATGATAAACTCTGATAGTCTCTTAGGTCACCTTCGAATATGTAAGAATATGTAAACCCAGTAGTACTTCAAGTAAAGAGATGCTGTCTAAACATTTTGCCTCACTGTCTTTGACTAGTGTCCTCAGAGTCTCTGCGATGTGGGATTGTTGACTTGCTTTCCCCCTCTGCTATGAGCTGAGGCTTGCAAAGTGCTTCTCCTAATCCCGCTACCTGATGAAAGAGAACCTTTTCTCCATAAGAATATAGAAAATTCCCATTTTAGTACAGCTACTCTTGGATTTGGGATGACTCCCTCTGTGCTCCGGGCGGAGCACATTAGTTTCTGTTTTCCCTGTAAACTTGACTCTGAGTCCTACTGACAAGATGGGCCTGGCAGACTAAGGGGAGACTGGCAAAGGCAGGGACTGGGGGTGTGGAGGAATGGGGCCTAGTGGTGTAGAGATCCCACCACGTGACCTCACGTGTCATCTTAGAAGGCACCGACAGCCTCCCACCTTCCCAGTTCTGTCTCTTCTCTTCTCTTCTTCTCTCTTCTCTTCTCTTCTCTTCTCTTCTCTTCTCTTCTCTTCTCTTCTCTTCTCTTCCCTTCCCTTCCCTTCCCTTCCCTTCCCTTCCCTTCCCTTCTCTTCTCTTCTCTTCCCTTCCCTTCCCTTCCCTTCCCTTCCCTTCCCTTCCCTTCCTTCCCTTCAAGCATACAGAAGTTGAGAGAGAATGATTTTTAAGAACACCAGACCCTCAAGGAAAAGAGCTTGAAAGAGGAACAAAAGCCTCTCATGGTTATGGCAGGAAGTTCGGCATGTGGCAGGACTGGATGGACAAGGTCAGTGTTGGCATCATGTGCCTTTTCACTGCGGGCACAGAGTTGGCGAAGTAGGGGCTCAGACTTCTTGCAGAAGAGCGTTGAGTCCATGCGCTGAAGGTGAGATCCTCCTCCTTTGACTGACCTTTCTCATGAGGTGTTCCTGCGTCTTAGAAGCTCTTTTAGGATTCTCATGTGTGCCGGGGTGTGGGCAATGTGGCAGAAGGCCTTACTGGGGGGTGGTGGGGGGGCTCTGGGTGGAGGACAGAAGCCCAGAAGCATCTTGAGTGTGGGTGTTGGTGTCACTGCTGCCCCCAGTTCACCACGAGCCTAATCTGTGCCAGTCTGTAGACCAGAACCAGATCAGAGACTCTCCTTCACGGCATAGGAGAGCCTTCAGCCAGCTGGTGCCAGAACCAGACCTGGGGCTGTCCTTCAGTGTGCGGGCGAGGCTTCAGCCAGCAGGTGCTTTGCTGTCCTTCAGGCAGTGACGACCTTGACAGAACAGTCTAACCTGGCCCTCTGTGTAGAGTCACTTCCCGTGAGTCCAGGAGAGAGCACTCACTGAGGACAGTGGGCGAGCCTCCTCTGCCATCCAGCTATAGGGCTCAGCATGGTTGACTGCACACATCAGCCTTTGGTGGCACTTTGCATCCTCTGTCCTGAGACACCCGGAGTTCGTCCGCTCTATTCCACGCCACATGCAAGAGACTACGGTGTAGCGGGGTGATGTGTTACATGTTTCTCCAGGGAGGTACCTGTATACATTTGCAGACCTCCCTGTAGATGTGAATTTCCCAGTTTGAGCAGTGTCTCTTATTCTGGCCCAACAGATGTCTGCCACTGTTATGCATAGAAGGGAAGCCATCAGCTGATACGGAATTTCTGGTCTATAATTCTCACCTATCCCTTGTAATTCCAGATGCTGCTCAGATCGGACTCAGTGTTGAGCCAAGTGCAGAACTGCACCACTGGGTCACAGTGAGCCACGCTGAACTGTGTTCACACAGAGCAGATATTTAGGGGGTCCTAAGGGCACCGAACACCAGGTCTGGAATTTGCCTACGCTGGGGTTGGACCAAGAGTGAGCTACAGGAAACAGACAGGGACGTTTCCTGGTGTGACTGTCATTCCCGGAGATATCTAGACAGGCAGAGTGGGGAGGGGAATCATCTTTGGATTCTACAAAGTTGCCTGGTTGCCTTTTGCAGTACAAACAGACAACCCGTCACCGCCCGTGTGCTTGGGACAGTGAGAGAAACAGGTAGAGGCCTTTCCTTCCTGAAACAAAGCCTGTGCCCATGGGGTTGTAGGGATTTGAAACGGAGAGAAATTCATGGTCTGTCTGGGTCTCTAGCTCTGGGTTGGCAAAATGACACATTGGGGCAAACAATGAATCTATCAAGGAGAAGCTTGATGGCAGTAACAACAAAGCTGTCACTGCTGGCTTCTCTGCTTCTGTTGTCCTCTCAACACCTTGGGCTCTGTCCTTACTGGGCCCCGAAGCTTCCCTGAGGAGCCCTCCTTCCCGCCAGCCTGTCTCCAGCTGCCTTTCCCCCGTGTCTTCTGCCTGTGGTCCTTCACTCACCCTGGACATTACTGTATTTCCGTGGAGGCTCTCTGGGGCTGGGGCCTGTCCTCCTTACCTCGTGCCTGGCCTGGCACCGTGCAGGCGCTCAGCGATATCTCATGAGTTACCAGCCGCTGCGGTGATGGTACCCAGACAGCTGACGGAACTGCCCAGGTGTCTACACCTGGTATAGTGGGGAGACTGCCCTTACAGATGAATTTGGTGGGGTGCTGCCATGGGCTCACAGCCCCTCTCTCCGTGCCTCCCTGCACCTGTAGGCAAGTTGGCTTCCAGCTCTTCCAGATTGGACCAGCTTGTCAGAAATCTAGGTGGCTCAGTCTATTATGTGTCTGACTCCCGGTTTCGGCTCAGGTCATGATCTCACGGTTCCTGGGTTTGAGCACTGCATCGGGCTGTCTCCTGTCAGTGCAGAGCCTCCTAGGGATTCTCTCTCTCTCAATATCTCTGCACTCCCTGAAATGCTGTGTCTTTGTCTCAGTCAAAATAAAAAATAAAGTTTAAAAAATGAGATTCAAAAACACATATCTCTGAAGTTCTTTGTAACCTGTCCTCTCTGAGTTGGAAAGAGCCCTGAGATCCCTGTGTTAAGATTTGAGGAGAATGTGATGGAGTCTTGGAGAGGAAAACTCTGCTCAGGCAGGCACTGTTCGCACGAGTGTGGCCTGGGCAGGTGTGGCAGCCGCCAGGCCCAGTGTGCACTGCTGTCTGGCATCCTGCCCATGTCTGCGGGTGAGCCAGTGAGTTGGACCTCATTCCTGCTCTCGCTCCTCGGCTCGTTCCTGGCCTCGGCCAAACCTACTGCCTGGGCCATGAGACTAGGCTTCCAGACCACGCCCTCCCTGGTGCTGATGCCTAGTTATAGGCATGATTTTCTCAGTTGGATCAACCTGTTTTGATTAAAGAAAAAACTTGGAAAAATTGCCACTCTGCCTGTCTGGCAGTACTCTTAAAAAAGCTCTCTTACAACTCCTTTCTGGTAAGTTTTGTGCTGGGGAGTCCCTTCCGCAGGCTGTCCTCCAGGGGAGCTTTGTCAGCACTTTTGAGTAGAAACCCAGAGGCTGTGGGAGGCCAGTGTGCCTCAGGTCTCCAGGCAGGATGGACATCAGAGCAGAGCCGGGGAGGGGAGAGAGTGGCAGGGCTCCGAAGTTTGGAATAAACCTCGCCACTCTCTCCCTTGAACTGTGCTGAGAAGGGCCTCTTGATTTCCTCTTCACCCCGGCCTCTCCTGACCCAGGTATCTTGTACGGCCCTGGAGAGACCAGGTGGAGGGGTGTGTATGTGCCGTGTCCCAGGCAGTAAGAGGGAAGGTTCAGATGCCCGCACTGGGTCACACGTCTGGGCCGTCCACACTGGGGACAGAGCCTGGTGCTGGGAGGCCAGGCAGGGCCGGGGGCTGCCTGGGAGCTAGGTAGTCCATATTTTCAGCTTTGGAGGATGTGGGACATCTGGCATTTACTGAACTTGGTGGGCAGATCTCAGAAACGGGCTTGTATATAAATGCTCGGTGGGGGCTGCATTCCAGAAGCTTTGTTTGCAAAGTGCTGTGATGCCCGGGTAGCTGGTCCCACCGAGGCCAGAGTGGCGGGAAGCCTAGACTTTCCTGCGTGGCAGACCCTGTATGTGGATAGAGCAGGCGTTGCAATTGCAGTTTCTGTGTAGAGTGGTGGAGTGCATGGTGTCACCAAGAGCGTGAGTCTGTCTCCGCCTGTCGCCGCAAATCTCTGGTCCTCATTCCTATGCCACACGGTGGGCAAGTGCCTCGCTTTACAGAGCTAGCGATTGTTTCGCCATCTGTGGGTGCCAGGTGTCAGACTCGGCTGGGGAGGGTCCCGGCCTCGTGGCCCTTTCCCCACGCCCCTCAGATCACAATTCCCACCTGGTAGGGTCTTGGCTGGCTTCGGGGATCCTTCCTCCACCAGCTTGCACACAGAGCCTGTTCCCAGGAGGAGCCCTGGTGTGGACAAAGGTGGGGGCCTGTTCCCCGAGGACCATGCCCGGGGGTGTCTGATACAGCTGCTATGCCCGGCAGCTGACACCTTTGCTCTGTGACCTGTTTCAGTCAGCTGTCGGCCACGAGTATCAGTCGAAGCTCTCCAAGCACTCGTCCCAGGTCCAGTCCATCAGGGGCATTGGAGGCAAGTTTGGTGTCCAGGTGGGCAGAGTTGACCAGGTGAGTGAGGCGTCATGGGAACCAGAGTGCAGGTGACGGAGCCCCTCCCTCTAGACCAGGGAATGCACTGGGCCTCTCGAGATAGCACCTCGACTCAGGCCTGTGGGGTGCCGTCCAGGTGCAGAGCTTCTAGAAGCCCCCCGCCCCAGTCCCTGACTCAGATGATGTTCCAGGTTAACAAGTGAGAAGAGGAACACTGTTTCTTGTAGAAATCCCCCACATTGGTATCTACAGATCACATAGAGCAGGGACAGACAGCCTTCCACTGCCTAAGACCGTGCCCGTGGGGACCATTTCTAACCAGGCTCCCTGCATGGGTATCACTGTGACCCGGTGGTGTTCAGGGCAGACATGGCAGAGTGCCGCACACGTGCCCGTTTCCAGGGCTAAGGCCCGGTGTCCTGGCGCCTCTGGGCCTCAGTCTCTCAGTCTCTGACTGAGGGCCGTGTATACCCTGTTTTACATCACAGCAGTTGGGTTTTGGAGTTAACCCTCTGTCTGCATTCAGGCTTTACCACATGTCAGCTGCGGTTCTGCGTTACTTGCCTGTAAAACGGGGCGACGGGGATTCATGTCTCCTAGGGCCGTGTGCGCAGATGCCCCCCCACCATGCCCGTTGTGGTTACTGATGATAGTATTGTTCTTGGAAGAGCTCATGGAAAAGCAGGTGTGCTTGTGGCGGGAGGGGGTCGCCGAGGGTTGGCATTGCGGGGCTGAAGTCCACGAGCACAACTTACCGTGCAGGGCCTGCAGGTGGCTACCGGTCCACCCGCACTGCCTACTGGGCGTTGCAGAATGTTTCCTGGCCGAAAGTTTCCATCCCCAGAGCTTTGCGCGTGAGGTAGGCCTGCCCATGGCTTAGGAAGGCAGAGGTCAAAAAATAACACGGTTTGTGGTTTCAAACCTTTCACACGCATTCTGGGATCAGATGACCTGTTTTGGAGACCTCTAAAAACGTGTTTCCCTTCTTGTGGTAATTGCACTCTGTTGTGGGTTTTGAATACCAGGGGAAAACTGAGAAACACGCCTCTCAGAAAGGTAAGGCCTGAGGCCAGTCGAGCAGGGGGAGAAGCCAATGTCCCCGGAGGTGGTTTCCTGGGGAGTGCGGTGTCTCCTCTGGGGGAGACTGTGCTCTCCGGGTGCGTGGGTCCTGTGTCACCGCCACGGAAGCTGTCTTTCTGAGCAGTGTTCCCTGGACAGTCGGCTCTGGGGCCTGGTCAGTGAAGACCTATCTTCTCCCCTAACAGTGTAAACCCGAGCCTTTCAATTAATGATGGTTCACTTTTACTGGACACGGGCGCTCTCGAATACGTCACTGGCTGACCTTTCAGTTGTGCCCATGTTGTAGAACCTTTTTTACCAATGAAAGAGTGTCACCTTCTCAGAGGACTTGATGTGTCTTGAGCAAGCCGGTTTCTTCCGCCTCTTGCTTGTCATCAGATGAGCCAGGGCGCGGGTGCTGTGGCCAGGTGTGGGCATTTCCTGTCCCTTTGGAAAGGGATGGTAAGTGAGTAGCTTCCAAAGGGTTAGTTTCCCGAGTGGGAACGCGGCTCGTTTCTGCCCCAAGAAGCAGGTACCCATCACAGGCTTGGGGTCCTCGCTGCCCAGGGCACAAGTTGTAGGCCGAGGCCGGCTCACTGATGTGTGACCGTGGGTGGTGTTTTCATACGTGTGCGTCGTGTCCTGGTGACTCCTAATTCCGGAATGTTGCTGTCGTGAGTGATAGACCAGAGACCAGTCCATCGTCGGTCTTTGTCCCCGACCCCTGTCCAGTCCCCTCAAATTACTCGAGCGACTTTGGCATCAAGTACAGCCTCAAGGCAAAGCACGTGGACAAGAGTGTCGTGGACTTCAATTTCCAGGGCATGACCGAGAGACACGAGTCACAGAAAGGTCAGCCTGTGGCAGCACGTCCTCACCGCTTGGGGCCCCGTCGTGTGGGACGCCTCCTGCGTCCCCAGAATAGGACCCGGGGAGACAGGCCCACATTACACTCCCAGCCTTTTTACCTGAACATGTGAGAGCACTCCTGTCTCTTCCATGGGTTTAGGGGGATTGTCGTCCTTCGGATGCCAGCTCAACCCCAGTCCCGTGAAGGGCCCAAGTCTCCCATGCTACTTCCTTCTTCTCTGGACCATGGGATCCAGGCGCTATGCAGTTTTTGAAGTTAAAAACCTTGTTCTCTTGTGTCATAGACATTAGTGATTATTAAGAAGCATAAATTTCTAGAAGAGGAATTGCCGGGTCACGGAAGGTGGAATGTAAAATTTTGGTGGATGCTGCCAGATTGTCCCTGCAGGCCCTGCTGGTTTTCCTGTCCCTCGTTAAAATCCCTGCCAGGCATCAGTTATACACTGATGTGTGCATGCGGGGTGTGTTAGAGATGCAGTACCCTCCCGCAGAGGCTGCAGATTGTTGGCTCTTTTGCAATGTTTTATTTCGCGTGCATGTTAGAAATGTTCATAAAGATTTTATCTTTTTGAAGTCATCCGTACACACGTGTGCTGCTCAAACATACAACCCCTATATCACAAGTCAATAGCTCGCACACCTGAGTCACCAGGAGTTCATGCACGTTTAAATTTTGTGTGATTTTCTTCATTTATTTCTTTCTTTGTTTGTTTATTTATTCATTTATGTATGTGTGTATGTGTGTATTCATGCATTTATTTATTTATTTATTTATAATAAACTGGGAAGTGGCAGAGAGAGGGAGAGAGAGATTTCCAAGGAGGCTCCACACTGTCAGTGCAGAGCCTGACGTGGTGCTTAAACTCACAAGCCACGAGATCATGACTTGAGTGAAACCAGGAGTCTGATGCTTCACCAAATGAGCCACCCAGGTGCCCGTGCACGTTTCAGATTTTGAAAATCATTGCCAACCGTTAACAATAGAGAGCTCATGTATGAATTAAAAACCCAGAGATCTTTAAAAGATGAATTAAACCCCACGACTGGAAACACCACCAGCTCGGCATTTGCCCAGGGAAGCTGCTGGTGCTCCCGCGGGACACTTCCTGTCACTGGCCTGCCCGTCTGTCGTGAGGCGGTGGACTTGGCCCTGGAGTGCGCACCCCCTGCCTGCTACCCACGCCCCTCTGCCCGCCGTGCACCCTGCTGGTCAGGGCCTTGTCTTGGATCTTCTTCAGTGCTGTTCAGACTCTCTCCCCGACGTGGCATGTAGGAGTAGAAACCGCCTGTGTAAAATACACCACACCATGTCACTGCATTGTTTCTGACAATGAGTGGAAGCTGGGCTTGCTGCCTTGGTTGGCTAGACTGTTCTGTGGCAGACAGTCATTCGAAAGACACGGCAATAGCAGCATCAAAGGTCGGTAGGGCAGGAACCACACAAGCTGCCTGAACCTCGTGGGCACAGACGGCACACTGGGCTGGAGTCAAAATGAGGCTCATGAGAGAGCCCCAGTCCGGGCCACGTGGAGTAAGTAGCACGAGTATTTTTTAAAACTGCCCGTGGTAAAAGGGCTGTGATGGACATGCAGCTGAACTGATTGTTGCCATTCTTTTCCTATCGGAAAGAGCAGGCCTTCACGGACCTATTGCCCATGTTGCTTGACGACGGAAACAGCTGGAATTGACCAGCCTTATGGGGTTCCTTCGTGCGTTCTCTTCTGCATGGGGGCGAGGACTTTGTCAGAACTGCTCGGTGAGGTTTTTAGAGGCTCCACATCCTCCCACCCTTTGAGGGAGGGAGAGTGTCTCTTGTCTGCAAAGGCACCAAAGGCACAGGCTGACTGTCCAAAAGCTCAGGTCTTTCCTCTATTCGGGGTAATTTGACATCTGTATAGACATCCTGTGAACGGAAGGGGAGGGGGCAGTGTCAACAATGGACCAAGCGAGGATGACCTCAGGGGGAATGTTACCCCCTCAGAATGCCCAGCTTTAAATGTTTTCCCTACTTGTTCCCAATTGTTAAGACCACAAGTTCCTTGTGTGGGGAACCAAGGGCAGTATTGCTGGGTAATCATTAATGATTCCAGGATTGCTTTCTGATTGGGGATAGTGTTGGCCACATTTTCCAATGTCTGTAAAATACGAATGAATTGTTTCTGTTGTGGGGAGAGACAGTTTCCGTAATGAATTTCTCAAAAGTCCGTGGCAGTGAATCCTAATAGAGTTTCAATTTATCCCTTACCTTTTCCCTGTGCTTCTTTGTTTCTTCAATTCTACATATGAGTGGAAGTATTGCATGGGATTTGTCTTTTTCTCACAGACTTATTTCGCTTAGCAGAATACTAACTACTTCAAACATGTCCCTGCAAATGGAAAGTATTCATTCCTTGTTTTTGCTGATATATATACATATATACATATATATATATATACATATATATATATATATCACTGATATACATGGATATATATATATATATATACATATATATCACTGATATATATGTATATATATACATGGATATGGATATATGGATATATATATGGATATATATGATTGATATATATATATTCATATATATGTCTGTATATACCCATATCCATGTACTTATATATATCAAAATATATATCCATATGTGTATTCATTTATATCCAAATATATGTGTATATATATATTTATATATCCACATATACCCATATACGTCTTTACATATTTATATACATAATTACATACCTATACATATATATCCATGAATATATCCATGAATGTGTCTACATCTCTATATGTTTATATGAATCTATAGATATATAGATATATGTAAACATATACATTTATTCATATATCAATATATATCGATTATATAGATATAAATATAGATATAGATATTGATATAGATATACATCCATCTATGGGACCCAGATGGAGGTAGAGAATATGATGGTATGGGAAAGAAGTCAACCAGAAAAAGGCAAGTACCATCCAGTAATTTTACTCATATGTTTAATTGAAGTAACAGACAAGCAAACGGAAACACTGAGAGACAGAGTGAGACAGAGAGAGAGAGAACAGACAATGAAGAAACAGACTCTTAAGATTAGAGAACAATCTGATAGTACCATAGGGGTGGTGGGATGCACTGGGGGGTGGTGAAATCGGTGATGGTGTTTGAACGGTGTCCTTGTCATGATGAACACAGAGTGATCTATGGAATAGTTGACCTGAAAGTAATATAACTCTTCATATTCACTAACTGGCATTAAAGAAACAAAAACAGAAAAGACACTGTGAAAAAGCAAGACAATTAAATGAGGACCTATCCACTCATTGACTAGGTGAATTACATGAGATCTTAGCTATGGCACTCTTGCCATGCCTGCCGTGGCCTAAGACTAACTTGGAGGAAGTGACAGTGTCTTCTAAGGCACATAGGGCTTTGACACTGCTATTGTGGTGTCTTTGGAATGACCGTCGGCTACAGGGCAGTATTCCCAACCAAGGCAGCAAGGCCAGCTTCCAATGATTGTCAATAAATCCATGCACTGAAATTGGGCGGTGTATTTTCCACAGGCCATCCACGATATAGGGACTCTGACTCTCTCCCTCACTGTTTCTCCCTATACACTCTGCTTACTGTACCTATATGTGTGGGCTTCTCTCTCATTCATTCCCTGGATTAAGAACTAGGATGATGAGAGCAAATGGTCTCTGGCTACTCTACCTCCGGATGAAGATTTGAAGGAAACTTCCCAAGCTGCTGCCGAAACCCCTTTTGTTTCAGGGATCTTCCCTGTCTTCTCTGGCCTGACATGACTGCCTAATTTCCCTTTTGGAAAACCAAACCAAGCCAAACAAAAAAACAAAACATGGTGTCTGCTCATCTAACTGAGCTGACACACTTTAGAACCACGTGAACCCTTTTCTCTGCCCTCTGTGCCTCTGTTGGCCTTCAGGCAGACACCTCACCTTTTCTGCCTTCTCTTTCCCCCTCCTCCTGTTTCTGCACCACCTGGGGTGCAGCCTGCTCTGCAAACCAGCCTGCAAACCAGCCCTGGCCACTGCCCAGTGTCCTTGGGAATGGTGCTGGGGGTAGAATCGGCTCCAACACCTGGAACGGCCACAGGGTGCCCACAACTGTCCCAGGGGTTCTCCCAACATCCAGCATGTTTCAAAGCCACGGGAACAGAAACGACGATGAGAGCAACGGTGACTTCACCGGCTCGGGAGTCGGCTCCCAGGGCCTCGACATCCTCACGTGGCTTCTGTGGAAGGTGTGGGCTCAGCAAGTCAGGGAGGAACCTACACTTGTGTCTAAAATACCCACACGACAGACTTCACCCTCTTTTGGGGATGATTTCCTGGCACTGCCTCAGCCAAGAACAGCTTCATTTTCCTGAAAGATATTGGGGCCAAGGAAGACAAGCACCGCAGGTGACCCACACAGGTCAGAGGGATAGTCCTTCACAGTCGGGACAGGAGGCTAAAGACGGGAGCTGGTGTGGCCTAAATAAAATTCTGAGCACACTTTCAGGTTCCTTTTACCTACACTTCCTGACTAGGAGACACCACCGGGAGAGGTGGCAGCGTAAGGCCATGCCGAGTCAGGAGCAGGGCCCGCTCTCCCAGGGGACAATCCCTCGGCTCTCCTATTTGGGGCTTTTCATGAGAACACAGTACGTAGAACCCAGCTCTCCAGTATACCCCATGCTCAGTGACAAAGCGGGAAAATTAGAGTCGTGGAGGGGTGTTTAAGTTCGAAGATATTCAGAAACATCGTGTGTGGCAGGAGCCCCCGTTGCAGAGAGCGTAGGTGACCACGTCCCTCGATGCAATCTCCACCATTGAAGACAAGATGCTAGAATCGTCAATACAGGAACTGTTTGTGATGGGAGATTCTAAGCCTCCACGTACCTATGCAAACACACGTATAGAAGCACGGAGTCGCGTGTTGTGGGAACATGAGCTCCCAAGACAGACCAAGTCGTGCCCGTGTGGGTTCACAGGAAAGCTCTGTCCCCCCTGGTCTGTCTCTGCCCTTCAAAAGACCAATTTCACACCAACATTAAGAGATGTGCTTCTGGTGCCCAGAAACTTTCACGGTCTTGGCCCCCATCTCTGCTCTTTTCCACTTACATCATTCAGAAAAGTGTAGCCAATGAGGAGTGAAGCCCACACAGGGGACTGTAAGAAACACAGACAACCCAAATGAAAACAAAAGGAAAATCACCTTTGGGAAAAGGGAGACAGAAGGACACTGGTGACTCATACCACAAAATCGGGTTGGTCTCCCAGAGGTCTCATCGGCATATCCATCATCCTGGGGTTTGGACACGGTTTGGCCTGCCAAAGCTTTCCACATCTGAAAGAGCAGGGCCCAGGGTCAGGGACGCCTGGGAGAAGGGCTCTCAGAGGCCACCCAACAAGCTCTCTGGCCACAGCTTGTCAGCTCTAAGCTCGGGGGGCTGGGCAGCCGGGCCAGCAAATGCACACGCACAACCCTGTGTGGGAATGACTACATCAGACACAAAAGCAACATCATGTGGGATTTCTAATACTGCTCTCAAAGGGCATCTGAGACCATCAGAAACATTCCGGCTTCAATTCGAGTGGGAAAATGTTCTGGAGAACAAAGAGTCACCCGTGCATTTAAGTCATCCATTAAGAATACGTCCCTCCGGGGGAACCTGTGAGGCTTGGTCTGTTAAGCGTCCAACTTGGGCTCAGGTCATTATCTCGCCAATCATGAGTCCCAGGCCCCCATCGGGCTCTGTGCTATCAGTGCAGAACCCACTTCAGAGCCTCTGTCTCCCTCTCTCTCTGCCCCTCCACCGTGTGGCGCTCTCTCTCTCTTTCTCTGTCTCTCTTTCAAAAATAAATATTCAAAAAGAAAGGAAAGCAAGAAATCAGCAAGGAAGAAAGCAAGCAAGAAAGCAAGCAAGCAAGCAAGCAAGAAAGCATACATGCCTTCACTATGTCATAACAACAGTGTTATCCAAACAGGAAGGAGCCCAACAATGTGAGGGAATGCGAAATTACATGGCCTTTCTCACTTCAGAGAAACAACAGGACCCATTTTGATTTCAAGTACTTCCTGGAAGGGTAATAGTGACGTCTATAACTCGGGCTCTGGCACCTCCATTGTTTCAAGTGATTTATTGGAGGGCTGCTTCAACACCTCTGGGGAAATATCGGGCTCGTACAATGCAGACTTTTCTCCTACTGGGTAGCTCAGAGGATGGTCTGTCCGCTCTCCGACCAGCACATCAGAGCTGGAAGGGTCCATCTGGCACAGAGACAAGGGACAGCCGCCTCACACCTAAACAGGACAAGACTTTTCCCACGCGCAAATGTAATATCGAACTTTTAAGGGTATCAAGAGAAGCCTATGTATGAGAACCGACTCGTCTTCCACACCAGTGCTGGTAAAATTCCACCGGGGCCAGGAAGCAACTGAAAGTCTATTTGAAGTCGATCAAGCTGAAGCTCCACCCACGTGTCTGATCCGGGGACACCAGTAGGTGCTTTCTGGGGTGACACACCTGTGCTCTTGTAGTTTGAATTCAGCCAGAACAATAGCCCGTCTGGACCCACCCCCTCCAGCTCCACTGGGATTCAAGTCCAAATCCGGAATGGCAGCGAGGGGCAAATCAGGGCTCAGCTGTCAAGTGTCCAGGTGGGACCTCTGTCACTGTCCCCTGAACGGGCAACAGTTTGCCAGCAGGTAAGGCAGGATCCACACTGTCCCTTCAAAGCCACCACTTCAAAGCTCCACTCTGTCTAGATGCCCCAAGACCAGCAAGAATTTCCCAGATGTAATCTGCTCTTGCTGCCTTTTAGACAGCAAACAGACTCAACTCTCAGCCCTGGGAGGGGAACCCAGATAGTGTTGTCCCGGGGAGCCCGTTCACGAATGAAAGAACGGCTAACCGAAAGTTGTGTGATTTGCCCACAGTCTCTGCCTCTCCAGTCAAGTGGGTCCCACGGCCCTGAGCTGGACAGAGGCCACCCAACTGCAGGAATTCAGCCACCTGCAGTTCGGGCCGGAGGAAACGGTCACACGAATGGACAGGGGAAGCACCTGTGCCTCCTTCCTCACATCCTGCCTGGCAGCCCTGCCCACCGTCCACATGCTTCCTGCTCCCCAGCTCCAGAGTTCTCTTTGGAAACTACAGGCATCACTGGAAACCGTGTTGGAGTTTTTAAAATGTTATTTAATTAATTAATTATTTGTTTTATTTATTTATTTATTAAATGTATACGTAATCTGTACACCTAACGTGGGGTTCAAACTCACGACCGTATGACCCCGAAGTCAAGAGTCAAGGCTGTTCCAGCAGAGCCAGCCAGGCGCCCTCTTGATTATACCTTTCAAACAACAAAATATCCTCCCAGAAAATTTCTGTCCTGATCTGATCTTCGCACACCCAAAGGGAGAATCCCCTCCCTTTCCTTGCTCAGGGACTCAGTCCTGTGCTCTGAGTGGAGGGAACACAATGGCGTCAAGGGACATACCTTTCTGTTTTCTTTTTGTTATAATTTTATTTTTTTTATTTTTGAAAATTTACGTCCAAATTGGTTAGCATATACTGCAACAATGATTTCAGGAGTACATTCCTTACTGCCCTTTACCCATTTAGACCATCCCCCCCTCGCAACCCCTCCAGTATCCCTGTTTGTTCTCCATATTTATGAGTATCTTCTGTTTTGTCCCCCTCCCTGTTTTTATATTATTTTTGTTTCCCTTCCCTGATGTTCATCCCTTTTGTCTCTTGAAGTCCTCATATGAGTGAAGTCATATGATTGTTTTCTATCTCTGACGAATTTCACTTAGCATAATATCCTCCAGTTCCATCCATGTAGCTGCACATGGCAAGATTTCATTCATTTTGATAAGGCACAGACCTTTCTTCCAGGCGGAAGGTGAGGCTGTTCACAGGTCTCTCTCTGAAACCCAGCGATCCACTGAGGAAATCCCAGGCATCTGGAGGGATCCGTGTGTAACACGATGAAGAGTAAAAACGTCAGGAGGACGTCTGCCGCCAGGGCAAGTCGTCAGGCGTGCAGAACTTTTCAGGACTCCAGGACATCCTCCCACACTTCACACGGCTTTGTGAAGAAATCCGAAGGAGGGAAGGAGGAAGTGCATTTGACTAACCAAATAGCTCAACTGGTTTTCAGACACATTGAGAAAATACAGAAAATAACACGTTTCCAAAGATTTGTAGCTGCATAACGTTTTCTCTTCCTGCAAACAGAAATCATTGCTGCAACCTGCCAGCATACATCTCCTCATGGCCTCCAGTCTTTGTTCCTTGTAAATGAGGACTTTGCTACAAGTGATAAAATTCTATTACTGAGTTAAACACATACTCACACACGCAAACACACACACACACACACACACGCACACGCACACGCACACGCACACGCACACGCACACAAAAGGGCCAGCAGGGTGGCGCAGTAGGTTAAGCGTCTGACTTCGACTCAGGTCATGATCTCGAGGTTTGTGGATTCGAGCCCTTCGTCCAGCTCTGTGCTGTAAGCTAGGAGCCTGGAGCCTGCTTCTGATTCTGTGTCTCCCTGTCTCTCTGCTCCTCCCCTGCTCACACCCTGTCTTCCTCTCTCAAAAAGGAACAAACATTAATCAATCAATCAATCAATCAATCAATAATTACATAACCCAAGGAAACCTCTCTGAAGGGACCGTGTTGTAGCTGGGAGACAAACACAGCACACGGAATGCTGGATCCATGAAAAGCAGGGAGCTTCTGGGAGCAAAGGGAGAGGCCGGCTGCAATTCTAATGAATAGTAATGGTTACTGCCCAGAGATCAAGACACCAATCCGTCAAGCCACCGACTCCCCACCAACTCCCAGAAATGATACAGCAGCCTCGACAGGCACCCCACGGTTAGACATTACAGAGCAGAGAAATAAAGTGCCCTCTTTGCCTAGAAACAAGCCAGTCTCAAGCATATGCCACTTACATCCACGAACCATTCTGTCACACACAAGAACCCCAGGGTCCCCGGCATCCCATCTACACATCCATTTCGACAAGCACATCACTGACGCTGACCCAGGCTCAAGGGGAGGCCTTAGACTCCACCTCTCAAAGGGAGTAGTAGCGAAGCCCCTACCTCCCATCGCGACGTTGATGTCATCATAGGCCACCTCTCAGCAAGTCTACCATGTCACCACTTGTAGGACGCATCCTGATGTCACAGGAATCAAAATGTGAAAGCAGCGTCAAGATGGAATCGGCACTTGCACGCCGGTTTGTGATAGGAGACGTGTCTCCGCTGCCGATGCAGCTCAAAGTTTGAACCCGGGCTACTTTACGTTCCAAAATGAGGGCCAGGGAGCAGTCATTCCAGGCTGAGACCATCTATCGCACGGAGGGGATCCCTAAACAACCACTAACGTTTTCTATTCTAGAAACTTCTGCACAAATGCCAAAGGAAGATGTACAGTAAACCCTCATGAATGCATCACCCATCTTCCACCAGTATCAACCCACAGGGTCACTTAATCATTGATGCATACCCTGACCTAACCCTGGGTGTCGCATTCCCAGAGGGTGGGTGAGGTCACGTGTAAATACTGGGACATACGGTGGCACCGTGAGCCCTTTGTGTTGTCCTCCTTGCAATCCACGTGGCTGAGCAATACATATCGCTTCTTTACCTAGATGCCACCGGGTAAATCTGAAGTGGATGTGCCAGGCCTCACACTGGCCACAAATGAGTTTCTAGGGAAGCAAGGGGAGGAAACGGTTAGAATAGTATCACATGGGGTAGGGAGGGGAGTAAAAACCAAGGTGGGGGCAGCCACAGTTTCTCTGGAAATAATGAGTGTGGTGGCACTTTGGGCAAAACGTTAAAAACAGGGGCCCCTGGGTGGCTCAGCTAGTTGAGTGTCCAACTTCCGTTCAGGTCATGATCTCACCATTGGTGAGTTCAAGCCCTGCGTCAGGCTCTGTACTGAAAGCCAAGAGCATGGAGCCTTTTTTGGATTCTATATCTCCCTCTATCTCTGCCCCTCCCCCAGTCGCATTCTGTGGGTGTGTCTGTCTCTCTCTCTCAAAAATAAACAAACATTAAAACATTTGAAAAAGTAAAAAAACCAGGGTCACTCAGCTGACACTCAGGGGAGTATACAACTCTTGTAGGAGGGTCATGGGTCTGTGCAGACGTTGCTTCAAATCTTAAAAAATAAATCGAAATTAGGGGCACCTGGGTGGCTCAGTCTGTTTAGCTTCTGACTCTTGATTTCAGCTCACATCATGATCGTTTTTGTTGGTGAGAGTTGTGTCCCATGTCGGGTTTGTGCTGACAGTGAGGAACCTGCTTGGGATTCGCTCTCCCTCGGTCTCTGCCCCTGCTCCTCTCTCTCTCTGTCCCTCTCAAAATGAACACAACTTTTACAAAATTTAAAGGTAACATAAAAAAGAAAATAAGGTGTTGGAGATGAAGACATCCGCAACCCTCTATTTGTGCAATGTGACAATCCCTTAGTCACTGCTTTAATTAGAAGTTAAATTTATTTATTTATTTATTTATTTATTTATTTTTACGTTCATTTTGAGAGCAAGCACTTGCGTGAGCAGGGCAGGGGAGAGAGAGAATGCCAAGCAGGGCCCGTACTGTCACCGCAGAGACCGATGCCATGCTCAAACCCCACAAACCATGAGACTATGACCTGAGCCGAGATCAAGAGGCAGACGCTCAACCAACCGAGCCACACCGGCACCCCTAGTTAATGATTTTTAAAGCAACTTCCATTATTTTGTTCTCATTATAAGTTTAAAAATAGCTTTTACTTAATTTTCCAAGAGCATCCTGGCCTGGAAACCAGAGCCATGGCTCTGAGGCCTGGAGGCTAGGCTGTGGGCCGCCCCTCAGCACCAGTGGAGAAAGGTTCTGTTCGCCTCCTCTGAGGATGGCTGGCCGGACGCACCAAAGACACTCCAAGCCAGTGGGACGGTGGCCACCGGTTGCACAGGAGAGGCCAACGTACCCTCTAACTGCTGGATGTGCCCCGGTGCGTGTCCCCGAAACCCCGTGTGCAGCCTCTCCGTGGCGGGGAGGGAAGGAACCGTCCCAGGGTCGCCTGAGCGACAGGGATCTTGTGCCAGAGCCTCTTGAGTTGGCCTGGTGGTGGCTGCCAGCCCCCAGTGCGGGCAGACCCTCCCGCCTGCCACACTGGCTGGTATAAGACTCAGCACTGGGTCTGAGCTTCGGGAGAAGCAGCCTAGTGGGTTCCAGGGGCTGAGACGATGGGGAAGGACGCAGCCCTGGGCACTTCTTGGGACCTTGAGAGGACAGCAAAAGGACAGGAAAGCCCACACAGAAGGTGGAAGAGGAGTGGAGACTGGGCGGAAAGCACGCGCCTGTACACACATGCGCACACGCACACACTCCAGTCTCCTGGGGTCCTGGAGGAAGAGCAGCCTCAGCTGGCCCTGACCGTGGAAGAGTCGCCCTGCCCTGTTGGCCTATTGCCTGGGCCCCTGGCTGCACTGATTCCGGGGCCGCTACCCTGGGGTCTGGACACTTGGCCCTCCTGTGGAGGACACCCCTGTCCTGAACTGCCACTTCCAGCTGTGGTATTCTATCAGCTGGTTTCCACACTACTACTTCCACGTGGCAGAAGTGCCTTCATGGCCCCGAGCACCAGAGAAAACCACGGCAGCCACTTCTCAAGTCAATGGCAGCTTATTCTCACTAGTCTTTATTGGCAGTGAGAAACGCTCCACTACTGCCTTGAAAGCCAGCAATAAATAATGCCGTGATAAAAATAGTTCAAAGTAGACGGTACCTACTCTGTCATACAATCAGGAAGTTCACAAAAGATGAATAGAAAACACAGGGAAACTGTCAAACGTCCAATGAAAAGCAGAAACGACATGTAAAGAGACGTGTCGTTTCTATCTCTGTCCCAGCTGCATAAGAAATAAGGCTCCATGATCTGAGCACATTCCTTGGTGGCTTTTTAATATGCCACCTCAAAATTATAAGTTACGTTGGCTACTCTAACCTGAAATGGCTGTCTCCTCAAAATCTACACATGGAGATGGGGCGCCTGGGTGGCTCAGTCACTTACGCGTCCGACTTCAGCTCAGGTCATGATCTCACAGTTCGTGAGTTCGAGCCCCACGCCCGGCCCCGTGCTGACAGACAGCTCAGAGCCTGGAGCCTGCTTCGGATTGTGTGTCTTCTCCTGTCTCTGCGGCATCCATGCTCATGCTCTGTCTCTCTCTCTGTCTTTCAATAATAAAGAAACATAAAAAAAATTAAATAAAATCTACAAATGGAGAATGAGGTCCACTCCTTAAACTTGTTTACAAACAAATCTAAACAGCTGATTTCCGTAAGAACAATAAGGCCTTTATTAGAGTTGCACTCCATCGTTTCCAGGATCTTGCATCTTGCTCTGTGCTGAGCACCCAGCGCCCTGGCCCGAGGTGGGAGACCAGTGCACCCTGATTGGTCCTCTGAGAGTTCTGCTGCCAGGGGTCTAAGGTTCGGGTTGGGGGAGAGAAGGGGGTGGGCAGGGTTCCGGGGAAGAGGTGGCCAGGTTGCCCCACCCAGGCTTTCTGGGGCCTCGGCTCCCAGGTTGTGCGGGTCACTCCAGGCAAACTGCCCAGGCCCCCAGGGACCAGGCTCAGAAAGAGCATACCGGCCCTGGGAGATTTTCACAGTGTTTCAATCAGCTTTCCACTCCAAGTTTCTTTAGCTGATAGTCAACACCAGATATTTTTAATCTCTTCACACTGCACAAGAAAGCATTTCTTGCTAGAAAAAGTGTAGTTAAGGTGAGTCGTTAAAATACAGCGACAATTGCTGCAAATTAAGTCTGCTTATATCAAAACCATGGTTGTAGAGCTAAGGGACATTCGTAAAGGATAATGCAGGCTGTGTCACGGTGATTTTACAAACATGGTAAAATCCTTTTCTCTGTCAGGGTTTCTTAACAAACAATTAAACAATGATAATTACAATACATGCACAGGTTATAAAAGACCGTATTTGTCGTAGGATTCATACATACAGCCATGACAGTACATTCATTTGAAAGACTAAACTGAGATATAAGAACATCAATTGATTCCAAAGGATATTTATAGCCCGGATATACATGAAAGTCAGGAACTCTCTATAGGGAGTGACAAATTTACAGAAATGTACGAAACATTAAATGCTAAATGAGTTTCTCTATCCTATTCACGAATTTTTCAGTAATCAAACACTGTAATACAATATCTCAGGGTCCATATAACAAGGATTAACAGATGAAAGATCTGGTTGAAGTTTCAAATGTAGTCACTGCTGGGCTCAGCGTGCTGCAAGACCATCGGGAGAAGCAGTGTGGGTAAACTGCAAGATAAAAGGAAAGAATCAGTCTTAAGACAGCCCGAAAAGCACCTTCCGGGGCCCCAGGTGGGGCCTAGCGCGTGTCCCCCCTCCCCAAAGACCTTCCTGGCTGAAGAGATTTGAGAATCTAGAGAAAATATGAAGCATTTTGCATTATCAATGAGAATTATTCGATTGAGTTCCTACTGGCTTAAGACTGAAAGTTCCCAAATTAAAAAAAACAAGATGAAGGAATCAATCAACTATTCTTTTATTTTGTCAGGATTTTAAGTAATCTCCACTCCAAAATGGGGCTCAAACTCACTACCCTAAGTTCAAGTGTCATAGGCTCCACCTGGCCTCCAGCCAGGAGCTCCCAACAATCAAACACTGTGGCTGAGACAGGAAAACAGGATGAGAGCAGAACAAAGCCCACCCCTGGAGGTCCTCAGAGCAGGGAGAAGAGGGCCGGGCTCCGGGGCCCACACCCGAAATCTCCATGTTCAAACTCAGCGCCTCAGAGGGCAATGTGCTTCCGCTTTCAAAAGCTAATCTCTCAACTGAGAGGCCACCAGTGTCACTCATGTGAGGACGAGAATCCTCTTGGGCCTGGTCCATTCAAGAAGGTGTGCGTAAAACAAGCCAGCCAGGGCCTGTTGACCCGGGAGCTCCACCAGACCAGGCAAAGGCCAGTGCCACTTGCTCCCGAACGACCGGGAAGGTCAGCTCAGACCTGGAAAATTTCCTACTGCTCCAACAGCAATCCTGCCTCCCTACCAAAAAAGACATTAGCAGACACTGAACCCAAACTTCTTTTTTTACGAAAAGAGTGGAAATACAGTTTTCTCTGGAAAAACTGAGAACACACCAACCTCTTTAAGTGTAAGCACACAAACACCAGCATCCTCTTAGCAGGTGTAGAGAAGCTCGTGTGTGTGTGTTTGTGTGTGTGTGTGTGTGCGTGTGTGTGCGTGTGTGTATGTGTGTGTGTTTGTGAGTCTATGTGCGTCTGCGTGTCTGTGTATTTCTGAAAGTCCCTAAGTGAGCCTGCTGCGGCTCTCCTGGCTCACATGGACATTGCGCAGACAGGACACAGGGTGTCCGACTGTGGCCTGCACGGACGGTGCCCTCTACTCACCAACAGGAGGCGTCGGCAGGATTAAGACACGACTGGCTGAATCCAGCCTCTGTGGTGCAGATACTATGCCTGCTCCAAGCAACACAAGGGGCAGCGTGCAAACGCAGCATGCGGTTAGTCTTAAAATAGCACATGAGGGCACAAATACAGCCCCACACATTCTAAACCACAGCAGCAACCACTGAGGGCTCCCGGGGCACTTCTGAGTGGGGTTCTCTCCACCCGCAAGCAGCCGGGGGAGTCCCCGGGAGTTCACTCTCAAATAGCAAAGGGGCAGTAGAGGCCATGAAAACACTTTCGCCGTGTCCATCTGCCATCTTGTGAAAGAGGGGCCAGGGCTGCCCATCACATACGTAGCTCTGCAAGTGATGCTCTGAGGCTGGTCCAAAGCTCTGAGGACACCCACGATGCCTAGTTGTAGTAGTGGAGAGAATACGCTAATATTCCATCAGATAGAAATGTTAACAAAAATCTCTATCACTGGGGAACTTTGATAAGCAGAAGTCAGGAGTAATCTTAGATCATCCGAGCCTGAGCATGCCACAGCATCTGAACGCCTTGTTACATATTAAGTCGGCCATTCTCCATCAGTGTTCACATTCCAACCCAAGAGCCTCCCATACCTCCGCCAAGAGGCTGGGGCAGAGCAGCACGTCACATACAGACCGGCAGCATCTTCTTTGGCTGCATAGAGGACAGAGAGGAAGTGACCCAGAAGTCTGCAGGGAGAGTCTCTGCTGACTCAGCAGGTAAGTCAAGAGTGTCTTGATCTACATTGCTATCTCTAAGAAGGTGCCCTCCTGAAGCTTCTATCATCATCCTGGGAAATTACAGGACACATTGTGAAATAAAAACCAAAACTATATAGTAAGGTTACCAGCCCTTTAAAATGACCGCACTCTGCAAGTTTGTTTACACCTGTTTACCCCCATTCCTGACAGCCATTGGGGGCCCCCTGCCCAGATGGCTGCCCCAGGCGGTAAAGGGAGGCAGGGCCGTATTTGTGCCAGGACACTGACTGGGCACAAGTCAGGACACTCCTGGGCTGACTGGACCTGCCGCACTGTCTTTGTGAAATCACCTTCCTGCTATAGAAGATACTACCTTTTGGTTTTCAAAACAGTCTTTAAGCTGCGGACAGTGCTACACGCTAGGACGGTCCCACCACACCCTTTCACATGTCCTATTCTCGTCACACTTGAGTGTTCTTATGGCAATGAAGACAGTCTTAAGTAGTGGTGTGGGAGTAAATCAGTCCTGCTGTTGTATAAGGAGAAATCAACACTTCGTGTCTTTTTAAATAAACGACTGTAACCTTCCCCCAGAGCACAGGGCCCTGGACTGCAGAGAGACCTCCGGCCGCCCCCAAACACAACTTACAGGCTCTATTGCCAGGCTGCCATCAACGTGTTATGATGTGAAAAATATTTCTCAAGACTATCAAAAGTCAAATATCAAAAGGAAAGAAACCAAACTCCTCACCTCTGTTAAAATATTGGTTTCTCAATAGCTCATTGGTTTGGTAGTTTTTTAAGTTTTTGTAGGTACATTAATTTATTTTTGAAAGAGACAGAAACAGTATGAGTTGCGGAAGGGCAGAGAGCTAGGGAGAGAGAGAATCCGAAGCAGAATCCCCATTGTCACCGCTGAGCCCAATGGGAGGCTCAAACTCACGAAGTGTGAGATCCCGACCTGAGCTGAAAGCAAGACTCAGATGCTTAAATGATTGAGCTACCAGGCGCCCCTGTTTGTTAGATTTTCAGAGAGAGAGGGAGAGAGAAAGAGAGAACGATTGTGTGTGAGCGAGAGAGGGGCCGATGGAAAGGGTGACAGAGGACCCAAAGCAGGCTCCACGCAGACAGCAGCCAGCCCAATGCTGGCCTCAGACTCACAAGCAGTGTGATCCTGACCTGAGCCAAAGTCAGACACTCAACCAACTGAGCCACACAGGCGCCCCAAAGCTCATTTGTTAATAAATTAAGAGTGAAGCTTAACTTGTAAGGTAAAATTATCTCCACATTTGGAAGAGTAGTCTGGTACATGATTCTTACAAACATAATAATCTACGTTACTTTTTTTTTTTTTTTTTTAAGATTTTACTTTCAGGAAATCTCTACCCCCAACACAGGGCTCAAAGTGACAACCTAGAGATTATGAGTCACGCTGTCCTCCGACTCAGCCAGCCAGGCACCCCCAAATATAATACTTAACAGTTAACGCAAATTTAGATATCATTAGGCCGAAAACTTATTTCACCGACCCTTTGGTCAGTCCCCATGACCAAAAGGTGGTTCAACTCCCATTCCAAGATAGCACGAGCCTGAAATCACGAGCAAACACCCCAAAAGTTATGTCAATCTAAAGGATGACGACATATTGCACTTGCGTTGAAACCAAGACTTCAAACTCAAAACAATATCCATTGAATCCTAATAGTGTATTTTCAATCAGAGATGTTAACGTGGAGTCCATTAATGGGCTTGATTTACTTATCTTTGAGAGGCAGAGAGACAGCACGAGCAGGGGAGGGGCAGCGAGAGATGGAGAGAGAGAATCCCAAACAGACTCCACGTTGTCGGCACGGAGCCCGACTTGGGGCTCGACGCCACCAACTATGAGATCATGACCTGAGCCCAAAGCAAGGGTCGAGCGCCGAATCATCTGAGCCCCCCAGGAAGCCCACAGGAATGGGCCTTTGGGGAGAGGGGTCCATGCTCTCCGGGAAATTAGACAAGGGTGCCGTGGAGGGGGATTTGCACTGGGGACACTGAGGGCATTCCCAAAGGTGTTCAGTGTTCTGTAGAAGGATCAAAAGATTCCTGATTCTCCATTGAGCCCATGAGTCAAACAGAATTCCACTGGGAAATCAGAAACAGAAGCCATGAAACTTCCACGTGGCACACAAAGTAAGAGTGTTTCCCTCTCCACATAAGAGCTAAATGCACGCCAGTCTCACGAGCCTGTGAGGGGAAGGGACAGGCAGAGCTCAGGCAGGAGGAGGCAGCACCGAGGACTCCGTGCCACACACCACAGACCGGGCCTGGGGAGAGAGGACTAGTTGTGCGGTGAAGCTACGCGCTGCCTTGCTACAATACAGGTTGCAGGGTCTCCAGCAAGAGAGCAGTGGGCGGGTGCGGACGGCCAGGTGTCACCTGTGTGTTCTGGGTCGGGTTCTGCACCAGAAGCGCCAGGGCGGTGACATCCAAGGTCCCATCTGAGGCCATCAACGTGCCGTGAACTCCACTGTCTACGCGATTCTTGGCATCCGCTTTAAGGCCAATCGATAGGACCCAGCGAATCACTGGGTCCTTCCTCCAAACCAGCACCTCTGCCGACAGTCAACACCCATGGCCACGGTGGCTGCCGAAAGCTCTCTCCATCACAACCACACCCTGTAATGCAGGACAAGGATCTCTGCTGTGTGCCCCAAGCCTATGCTTCAGCTGCACACTCCGGGTGTTCTGGAAAACCTTCCTCCCGTCAGACAACACTGTTGGCCCCGTGCCTGGGCACCTTGTCACTTCAACACAAACGTCTCAGTTCTAATCGCAAAGCCCGCTTTGTGGACTCAGTTGAAAATCAGAGAGACCTGAAAAGACTCCCCAGCATATTAAGAGACTGTGACGGGATACCTCACGTTCATGCAAAGTAACAAAGATTGCATTTGCTTTAGGAGACATGGAAAAATCACCAGATGATTCACTAGTTACTTCTGGTGAAAGACTGCTTCTGTCAACTGTGAAGAGATTTAAAAGGAAGTACACACTACAGGAAACACATTTACCCAATTCATTTCCAAGGTCTTTCACTAGGTAAAATAGCAGTTGTTCAAACGCATGGACACGCTTCAAACACTTGCAGATCCTTATTACATTTCTCTGTTACATACCTTATAATTAAATTATGTATATACACAACGTGTATCACAAAGGTTGGCTTCTGGCTTTTCTTGTGATTCACAATAACTCAATCACAGCTAGGCTATCCTTCAACTGGGCCATCCCCGCTGCCCCTTTTTCTCAAGTTTATTGATTTTTGAGAGAGACACAGACAGAGACAGAGACAGAGACAGAGACAGAGACACAGCAAGAAAGTGGGGGAGTGGCAGACGAAGGGAGGGAGGGACAGGATCCAACCTAGGCTCCACACTGTCAGCGCAGAACACGACAAAGGGCTCGAACCCACGGACCGTGACATCATGAGCTGAGCTGAAGTCGGAGCCTTAACCGGACGAGCCCTCCAGACACCCCTCGCTTCTGGATTTTCAATCGGCCCCCAGCACCGAACTCTGTGCTGAGGAACCAGAGTTACAAGCCCACATCCTGGAGGCATGGAAGACTCGTCTGCCTTTTGTGGTTAGTTACTTCCTTCCTCAGCTTTCAGATACCCAATTCCTTGCTGTGGCTGCGCCCCTCCCGGTTACAGAACTCTGCCTCCTCCGTGCGGTAAGATGGACGAGCACTGTGGCCGCCAGGGACCAGGCCTACTGAACAGGGTCCCGATTTCCCTCAAGGACTCAATTCTCGACACCACACAAGATTTTCCAATCACCTGCTCCAATGGAAACCTCAGGTGAGTGCTTCCCAGCCTTACAGTTAGAGCCCACTCAAAGACATTGAGAAATCTGCGGAATTCTACAGGGAGTAGGCACACGTATGAGGTCTCCTAACCTGTGACTGACAACACGCATCTCACAGTTAGGACGTAAACGAAGCAGTGAGGTGGTCGTTCGTAACAAGAATCGTGCCATCAAATACGACGTGACCACGGCCGTGACTGAGACTCATTCTCCCAGGCGGACATTGTCAACACTAGGCACCTTTCGTGGAGCCTTATGGGGCTCTACCTCACCGCCACCTCCCTGAGAACTTCACTCCTCATAGCCCACTGTACCCAGAAGCCTTACCAGAAACAGTCGGTTAACACATATTTTATAAGTGACGTGTATATGCTACATTCCTTCATAAAACAAGGTAAATGTGATTAAGAAAACCATAAAGAAAATACATTTACATCACTCTACTGGATGGAAACACATAACTTGCCTATAAGTGGACCTGATCTTCAAACCCTGGCTGTTCAAGGGTCAACCGTATGTTTCTGGGACTGGCCATGCATGTCCACAGAGACCACAGTATGATCCACTCTCAGACACTGCTTTATACCTATGATAACACAGAACCCAAGTGAGCAATTTGAACATCTCAGCCCCGGAGAAAGTCACTTACACACACTCTGTGAAACTGAATCAAATGCTGGGGCAAACAACTCAATAAACGCTGTCCTCATATGACCAAGTACTTAACCCATACCTCCTGAAGATGACAAAATAAACGCAGGAAACACAGTGAAATGTTTTGGCCAATTTTTGTGACCTCAATTCAGTGGCTCCAATTCAGTGGCTGTGGGGAAGCAGAGTGATGAAAGGGGAGGTGGGGGGTGTCAACGGCCACGGGAGGTCTCCCGACACGGGGAGGGGTCTGCAGGCAGAGACACCACGGATCTAGAGGAATGAGGCCAGTAAGACCACCCACACGCTGCAAACACGCAGGGGACACCAACCTGGTCATGCAGGCTCGTCGCTAGCGTGGCTGGGGTGGACCTTTTGTTTTCTGGCGAGCAACCAGCGGGTGGATTTTGTGATGCCCTTCTTCTTGGGGGCGTTGTTCAGTGAGTCCTCGTTAGTGCTAGTGTTGCTGAGGTTGCTCAAGGGGCCATCCTGAGAGGCTGTGGATCTGGGGGACGCACAGGAGAGCATCTTCCACGCGTGCTCGTCGCACGACACACCGCCCCACGTGATTAGAAGCACAATCCCCCAGCTTCTAGGGAGGGCTGCGCCCTGGGAGCTGACACTGTCTCCCTCCCAAGTATATCTGGAGTCCAAGCACCTTGGGTGGAGAACGCTCAGCACCCCTCCCTGGCCGTGACCCGGGAGCACGGAGGACATGCACACCTGAGCCACCCCAGGACGTGGTGCGAGTAACAGAGAGGCTGCTGAAGCTGCCTGGTGGGGGTGGGGGGAAGAGAGCATGGCTCCTGACAACCCCACAGGGCACAGTGCAGCCCAGGAGAGGAGCCCTAGGGAGCATGTCACCCAGGATCCACCGGGAGGAAAAGGCAGGTCTCAGGACTGCTGGTGTGTAGGATCTGAGCAAACGAGGTTGCCCTACAGCCACCAGCATCACAAGACTCTGGTCTTTCCCACCTGCCTTTTGCCCTGCTGGCCACACCCAGGGCACCCAGGCAGGTATCCCAAGAACACCGTGCACGTAAACTCAGTTCATTGGCCTTTCTTTGGAATCGCTGTTCCGACCCTTTCTCCCCCATGGAGAGATCAAAGGGTTCTCAGAGCTGAAAACCAGCCCACAGGCATATCTCCTACGATGCCTGTGCCCCTTACTTTGTGGCGTCCCTGATGTCCTCGTGGCTGGCCTTGGGCAGTGCCCCTTGCTGCAGCCTGTCCAAGCTCAGGGACCTCTGGGAAGAAGGAGCTGATGGTACACATCGTGTCCTTGCCACACTATCTTGTGACTCTTCCTCCAAAGGCAGCAACTGTGGGGTGGAGAGGAGAGTGACATGAGTTCACCGTGCACCCAGACAGAGGAGCACAGCCCTGAAATGACAGCCAGCAACTCATTTGAAAAGCTATGAGCTGTGCTTTGTGCAGCGTCCAAAACGACTTCCTAGGATCGACATAACACCAGGCGAAAGGGTGGATTCGCGTCCGGGCAGTGGGCCCACTGAGACCCCCAGCCCATCTGCACCGAGGGGTGTACCCTCCCCAGGACCTCCAACCACCAGGAGCCCGGCCACAGAAGGTAGAGGCGGAGACCCAGACCATGTCACCATACACCACGGCCAGCTGAGAAGGAAGGTGCTTGTTTCCTGACGCCATTCAGGGCAAACCCTGGTGAGCACGGAGCCCTCCCATGCACGATTGTGCAAAGCTCTTTGTTTGGGGGAAATGGAGCGAGCTTGTGGCCTAATCCACTGTCACTTCTGGTAGCGATGCAAGGCTGGAATCTACAGGGACGTGTGTAAAATGACAAGGCACCCAACCCCCTGACCCCACACTCGGGTCTGACTTCTGCTTCTCGGGGACATTTCGGTTGAGGTTACAAACTGACGGACTCATCGGCAGCTTACAGACAGTCTGCTCGACACGGTGGAGACACAGTGTCCCTTGGCTGCCGTCACGACAAATGAACCCCTTCTGACTCCATTTTTCCTTCTGTCACAGGTTGTGGGTCTGCGGCTATGTGGCTGTGGGCCCTGGAAAAGACCGTGGAGCCACGGACCCGCCAGCGTTATGACCCTTGACAGGTCCTGGTGGTGAGGCAGGGCCGGATCTCATGAGACACACGTGTAGGACGGGCGAGACAGGCACAGCCAACTGGGTTTGTACCAGGACCTCCGAAGCTGCATGGGGCTCGGGACACCCATGGCGGTCAGCACCAAGTGGAGCTGAGCTCAGGGAAGACACAAGCATAACCAACAATTACAGACACCTGCCTCCTCTCCTGATTTCCATGACAATCATCAGACAACAAAAGGCTACCTTAACAGGCTACAAATTATCCACAGAAATCCAAACAGGGTTTGCTTGCTACTTGCTTCACGCAAGTAGATTTCATACCCAGGTGGAAGCAAGGATATGGAGAAAACAAACGCCAAAACGGAACAGGACAGGCAGCCACACTAGCGACCAGGCTATGAGGTGAGCAGAGACGGAGGGTTCCGGGAGCACACCCTCCCCTGTGTCGCAGCGCAGTCCACACACAGGCCCCCGCCCAGCACTGGGTCCTGCCAGACTTGTGCCTATGGGCCAATTCAGTCTCAGCCAAAACGGGAGACTCCCGCAAGGCTGGGAAGTGCAATGCCCGTGCTGGCCCTGTCCGCATGGACCTGACACCCACTGCACATACACCTAGACTTCATCCCCCAAAACCTCCAAAGAGCCCTCCAAGTAGCCATCAGTGAGCTGGGGGAGCAGGCCGTCCTGCCTGGGTGTTCATCACACGACCCTCTGTTCCTTGAGAAAGGCTTGCCACAGAGGAAAAGGCAGCACGAGCCAGCAGAATGCAGGGCGTGCCCTGTGCCCCGTCGCCGATGTGAGCTCCTGATCTCTGAGGACCGTGCACCGATGGGCAGTGTGTGGACACCCCAAGGGCCATGATTCTTTCGCTGTCCTCACTTACCAGGAGGGCAAGGCAGGAGAAAAAGACGGTGATTAATACACCCCGGTCACAAAACAACCAGTGACCGAACTGGCACTTGAACGCGAGAATTCAACTGAATGGACACACCATCTCTGCAGTGGAGGGCCTCCCCCAGCTGCCGCCCAGCTCTGTATCAGAGGCACGGCCCTGTCAGCACATGGCTGGGAAGGTCTGGGATGGGGGTACGATCCAGGAAGCAAGGCATCCCAGTTATGATGCGGACTCTCTGGTCGAGGGTTCCGACCTGAGGCACGGCGCTTCCCCTGAGAATGGGCACACCCACATCATTGTCCCCTGGACACAGGAGGTGTCCTGTCCCAGTGAGGGGCACTGTAAATGGGAGAAGGGCGCCCGAGCAAAGGTGGGGTATGTGGCAGAGTGGTTTCTTGGCCAGTGTTTGCCCTGCAAAGTGTCCTCATGCACAGGACCCCGGCTCTCGGGCTCTGGTTGCACATCTGGAAATGGGCTAACCACACAAGCTGTGGCTCGCGGGGATGTCTGTGAGGGCCAGGTAACAGGATCCTAAACCACTGCACACACCAGGTGGCGAACCCGAAGAGCTCATTGAATGCTACTGGCTACGGCTGTCAAAAGTGGTTATCCCGAAATCGAAACTCTATGGCTCTGCTTCAGTAATTTCTCTTCCTAGAAACTTCTATGTCTCATGGAACTAAGTACGCAGCGCAGCGAGCAAGACACAAACGAGAGACAACGGCGAGCTCTGGTGGCCGTCGCAGGTACCGTGGAAACCGGCCGCCACGCTCGAGTCCCCAGTGGCTCCTGTACTTCCCCGCACACGCCAGCCGCTCGTCCTTACCCAGCTGTGGTGCTCACTGTGAAGAGACGGGCACTCTCCCCCACACCACAGACAAACACGGCTAGGTTGCACTACGAAACCCTTTCGCTTCCTCCGATGCTTCCTTACATCACTAGGCTGACAGAGGCATGCAAAGAAAGGAAGAGAAATCAGATTTACTGCACACTAGGAAGTTAAAATTTCCAAGACAAAACGAGCAAACATATTTTAAAGAGAACAACAGGATGGATATAATTGAGAGAAGATTTAGAAACAACCACGACTGGAAGCAGAACTTTGTGCCACCACACATGTAAACGTGTGTTTACCAGAGACGCTACCAATTATCACTCAGGGACGTAAAACTCCATTACAACATACACAACTCATTAAAACATGGCATCCTGCCGAACAAAGACATCTAACAGGTGCCTATTCTAAACTTTCCTGTAACTGTTCTCCTTGTTGAAAACCAAGTTACACCTTTACAGTATCACCCTAGGGGATGCCGAAGTTCCCGCAACACCTTGTATAACTCCAAACAAACCCACTCTGTTAATGCCCTGCTGGACGTGAATGTGAAATCCTGACCTAGAATTTGAGTGACAACCTCTCACAAATCACTGTGCTGGTTACAGGAGGGTGCCCTGGGCAGGTACGTGATAAAAACGGGCTTAGGGGCAGGTGACAGCTTCACTTGTAGGAGTCCTGAGTTTCAGTGTAGAAGGCAGTACTTGTGCTCAGTAAGCCCATGAGATTTGGAGTCCTGAACACGAGCGTCGGCTCCGCAAAGCGTGCTGTCTGTATCGAGCTTCCGTTCAGCTATGCTCAGTGCCTTATGTCTTTTGAAGAAACACTTCGTTTACAAATTATTACCTAGATCAAACCCGTATCCACCTGTACTATACAGTGATACGCTAACGACAATTTATCACTATTGGGGCAAAACCCCACTATCTACTGACAAATGAAGATGCAGGAGAAACAACACGAGCCAGCCACGACTGACCACAGACGCTCCAGGGCAAAACAGCAAACTGACAAAACACAAACCACAGAACTTTTTTTTTTTTTTTTTTAATGTTTTTTATTTATTTATTTTTGGGACAGAGAGAGACAGAGCATGAACGGGGGAGGGGCAGAGAGAGAGAGGGAGACACGGAATCGGAAACAGGCTCCAGGCTCCGAGCCATCAGCCCAGAGCCTGACGCGGGGCTCGAACTCACGGACCGCGAGATCGTGACCTGGCTGAAGTCGGACGCTTAACCGACTGCGCCACCCAGGCGCCCCAAACCACAGAACTTTTACCCTGTGTCTCCTTCCAGCTAGCACTGCGTCTCTGCTCCCAACCAGAGTTCAAGTCCTCCAGAAAGCTGCCCCTACTGTGTCTACACAGACTCTGGAACTCTGGCGAGTGGGCTTTAGCGCAAGGGCTCCTGGACCAGACCACCGTGCTCCTCGGCCTCCACCTTGCCTGGCCCCACCCAGCACGACCAGGCCACCGCTCTCCCTTTCCCTGAGCACCTGGCTCACTGAGCTCCTTCCACCTTGTCGTGACCGCTTGGTCTCTGCCAGTTCTGTGTCTCTCTCTCCACTGCCACACTGGGCAGTGCCCAGAGACCCACCCTTGGACTCTGGGGCTATCCACAGGTGCCCACCTAGGGACTTGTCAATCATCTGTCAAACAGAAATAGATTACTAACACACATATCGCCTTTTACTTCCCTTTCGCTGCTGGTCTCTTCTCACTACACTGTGCACACATAGGGGTGCAGGCCTATCCTCTGACTTTTTATCTATTTATTGCTTTCTTTGTTTTATTTCAAGTGGGGGACGAGCAGAGAGAGGGAGAGAGAGAGAATCCCAAGCAGGCTCTAGGCGCGGTCAGCACAGAGCCCCATGCGGGACTGCGGGGCTCCGGGGCTCGATCTCACAAACCCAGAGATCGTGACATGAGCAGAAATCAGCAGTCGGACGCTTGACCGACTGAGCCACCCGGCGCCCCTCATCTGGGTTTTTCAGTCATGCTGCACCCTAGCTCTGGGACGATGTCTGCACCAAACTTGTTCCATGACTACAGGTGCTCAAAACTTACACAAATATATAAAAATATACGCAGCCGAAGAGACAAAGGACAAAAGTACTTAAACTCCAAAGGTGAATTCTTTGTTGTTTAAGGATGAATACACGTGTTCATTTAACCTTCATTAGCGTTTCAAACCCTTACTAATTTGCATTGTGCTGTACTTAACACTAGGTCCTATCTTAATCCACATTGCTACTTGATACAAAGAAAGAACAAAAGCTCTCAAAAGTAAATTCTAAGGCAGCAAAAGAAGAATGGGGGAAGCGGCAAGGAGAAAGCAGCCTATCAGTCCTTTAGTTCCAGAAGAGCCTCACAGACAGGAAAAGGCAGGTGACATTGGAGCTGGCAGGTGGGTCCCACGAGAGCCCCCAGAGGATGGAGGTCCTTGCCTTGGAAGGCTCATGTCGCAGACGGGCCACACGGCCTTTCCGGCGGCGCTGCAACACCGCGCTGCTGCTGCTGCTGCTGCTGGCATCCGTGGGGCTGTCCGCCAGACGGAACCTGGAAGCTGGGATGCTGCCGACGTGCGTCCGCCTGAAATACGGAGGGAAACAATCAACAAACACGCACACACACACCAAGGTTGTTATCTAAAGAAAAGGGGACTTTGTCAGCCAGGCCAAAACCCGTCAATTAGGAAAATGAGGTCACAGAAAAAGGTCTCCAAGGAAGGCATCCTTGCCCCTGGCTCCAGTGCAAGCCCGCTAGCCGGGTCCTGTGGAGACAGGGTCTCCCGGGCCCAGCAGGTGCAACGCATCCCCGCGGCCCAGACGTCCCCGAGGTGGAGCAGCGCCTGCCCCCAGTCAAGCTGTCATCCAGCGTGTCTGCACCACCTCCTGCCCAACTGACCGGGAAGCACTCCTATACGTCCCTCTGGCCTTCACCTGCCATCGGACCACGTGTGCCAAGGCCCTCGCTGTGATGCCAGGTGACCCCAGGTTTTCCTCCACCAGCCACTTTCGGGCGCCCCAGGGGCATCCGCGGCAGGATCCTTGGGAACCACAGCTCGCAGCTCCCGTACACAGGAGGCAAAAGCGTCTCTGGCCTCTGTGCAGTTAGACTAACAGACAAATGTCCCCCTTGGCCACAGAAGTCTCCAGAAAAGTTCCATGGAGCCCCGAGCCCCTAGGGTGGAGTCACTTAATTGGGCTGTCAGCTGCTCCCCTCAGCAAAGGCTCTGGGCACGAAGCGGTCAGCAGCTGTGAAGGAGCACCCGCCAGCCCACGTGCCCGGCCTCAGCCACGGGCTCACCCTCCACACTTGAACCCTGCACGGGAGTCCAGTGGCTCCTTGCTCTCTGGAAAAGAAGAGAAGCTGACTTCCGTTGCACAAATCCCAGTGCGGCCTGAGTGGGCCTGCTTTTGGAGCAGGAGCCTGCACCTAAGGGGGCCCAGTCAGCTACTCGAGGCACTGTCACACCAGAATGACTCTCACCTGGTACCTATTTCTTACAAAGAAGCAAGCAAACCTTTTAATACCTGCTGACAATTACTGTCTGCAGGACGCAGCTCACAAGCCGGCTGACCCGCTCCCTCACAGGCGACTCACCAATGTCCCAACAGACTTAAAGCGATTACATGTCATTCTCCACTCTTTTCAAAAAGCTAAGAAACTGGGAGCACTGCGCTAACCCCACCAATGTGAAGGTGACCTTCACAACCATGGCCACGTGTCCACTCCCATGGTGACCCCACTGGCGTTACCGAAGGGACCACAGCTTCCGGGGACGCTGGGTCCGAATCTGGCACGCTGGACCCCTCCTAGCCCCACACCATCACTGCCACACTCGGTGGAGGGAGGCCGCAAATAAACCCACCCAAACACGAACAGAACTTTCCCTAACTTCCACGCCTCCTCCCATGGCTGTGAGCTCTGTCATGCCTCCCGGTCTCCTGAGATTCCAAACCTAACCTCTGCAATGAGGTTTCACTTCTCCTTCTTGCCAACTACGAAGCTACCGGCTCCCTGAGCTACATCCAGTCACTCTGCCCATTCGGCCAAAGGATTCCTCTGGAAGATACACAGCAGGTGCTAACATATGTGTTTGTGAGGTGGTTCATGTTAGGCACGGTGAAGGGCAGTGTCCCCCCCAGCCCCGCCCCATCATCAGTTAGGTGGTACCTGGAAAATGGATCGCATCAGACTACAACACGCTCAGGGTTATTGTGTGTAACTCTGATCCGGTTCGGGTCATACCATAGCACACCCACGGTTCTACATTGGAACCATGAGCTGGTTCAGGTCATACTGGTGACAGAGGGAAGCCGCCCCCAGCCGCATCTCAAACACATCTGTGACCCGGGAAATGTCATACCCGTGGTGAAGCGAAGAGCCTCTCAGTCTTGCCCGCTTTAATTCAGCCCTCAGTGCTTCCATGCTCTGTAGAAGCCGATCCTGCAAAGCAGCAAATGACAACGACACTCACTGCAAGCAAGGTTAACGATTCTTTGCCTCAAGAGTCCGTTCAACACGGAGCACAAACTGGTAGTGGCCAGAGGAGAGGAGAGTAGGGGCGGTGGGCAAAAGAGGTGATGCTGATTAGGAGGCATAAGCATCCAGATATCAAATAAGGCCGTCTCGGGGATGAAAAGCACCGTACAGGGAATACGGTCCGTGATACCCTAAGGACTCTGTATGGTGACACACGGTGACCACAGTGATGGTGGTGAGCACAGAGTTACGCGTGCAATTGGTGAAACGGTATGCTGTCTACTTGAAACTGATACAACACTGTAGGTTCATTACACGATGGGGAAATTCAGCAGTTACAAACCCCAAGACCATTGTCTCCAAGAGTCCTCCAGTAAACACCCGGATCACCAAGTGAACGTCCTAAACCCTACTGAACAGTTAGGTCACAGGCCTAGCAAGGTTACAGAGGAGAAACACCGAGCCACTAACACTTGTTCCTAATTATGTAGAGAGGAGCAGGACTTTCTGGGCGGTGGGGGAATAGCCCTTCTGTGCAATAGGCACGTGCTCCTTCGTGGACCCTCCGCAGCCCAGCCTCACGTCTGCACACGCAGCACCAGGGAGCAAAACCGAAGAGGACCTTCGGTCACACAACAACGCCCTAGGCAGTGCCGTCCCAGGCAGCAGACACCGCCGCACGTGGCTAACTGAGTGCCCAAAGTGGGGCTGGTCCCGACCACAGGGGATGGAACTGTGAGACGGCCCGTGGGTTGCAAGGACTGAATGTGGAAAAACATTGTAGAGTAGCTCCTTCATGTCTATACTATTTACATGATACAGTAACACGTTGCCTGCATCGGGCTACATGAAAACTAACATCACCCGTCTGTTTGACCATTTCCAATGCAGCCGCGAGAATCCTTGGGATGACACCCGTGTCACCTGTTACCTTCCTGCTGGGCAACGCTGCACTCAACGAAAGGTTTGCGTGAACATTTTAGCTTTCGAGCGGACCCCCGAAGGGACTCAGAAATCTGAACCCCATAGGCTGCACAGCTCCAACTCCGCCACATGCGTGCCATTCAGACTTGCGAGCGTGGGGCCCCTCGAAAGCACAGTGGTGGCTCGCCTTGGAGGAAGTGTCAGCCCCAGAGGTCACCTGCTCCTTTCCAGTCTCAAGGGATCACTGAATGATTGAGAGATGGAAATACCTTCTCACGTTGCGTTTCTTGTAACTGTTTTTTCAGATTGCCCACTTCTCCTAACGGAGACTTCTGAGAAAGGTACAGTCCTTTAGTGTTGATTCTTTCAAACGTTCCACATGCTAGAGCACGCCTACGTTTCTCTTTACAATAACGCAGCACCACAGAAAAGTCATGGAGTGGATGGCCATACCAACGAACAGGGTCACATGACCACAGAGTGAAATGCTGTCTGTGAAACTGCAGTAACAGCCTTTCCTCATGCTTTGTCCATGTACAATTTCTTCACGGATCACTGTCTGACTGTAAGTATGACAAGTTCCTAAGTTTACTTGCAGCAGGTACACTGGTTCGTACTAGCTTTTAGGGTCTGTGATGCCTCAGTCACTTGGGAAACCTGACCTAAGTTTCGTACATAGAATTCCAATCTCACATACAACTATTCTACCTAAAGGCTGGCCCCAGTGATCAAGGTAGAACCTCACGTGGGGTATAATAACGCACCTCATAATGGGTTTTACCCAAAACAAGTGTGTCGTGTAATTAGCATTGCTCACTGGTGTCTCCAAGTGCCCATCTTAGGGAAGATTCTGGGCTCATCTACAGGGACACAGGTGTCACCAGAACCGGTAGTATCAGGTCCGCACCCAACTGTCACCACCAGAGCTTCTCTCACAGAGATCCTATGATACTGCTTCCCTCCCGTTACACCTCAAGTGTATCCGTTATGATGGTGTAAGAGTCCAGGCTTAGACTCTTTCCAACCCAGATGAAAAGAGGGAAGGCAGGAGATGGAACAGGAGAAACTCTGTTTTCAGCTGCTTAAATGCTTGACAGAACTGCGCACTCCTACCGGTCCGTCTGGACAAAAGAGGTACAAATTAGCTCCCCAGACAAGAACCAGGCTGAAGGTTCCAGCACAGGGGTGGCCAACGAGGGCCTGCTGACCACATCCAGCCACTGCCGGGTCCTATCAACAAAGGGTTATCGACACACGGCTCCTCCCCTTAGTTATATACTGCCTATGGCTGTTTCTGGGCCCATCTTTGATTAGCATGAAGCTAGCTTACTCCTTACCTCTCAGTTAGTAAAAGCCTCACATACTTACTCTCGGGCCCTCCCCAGACCATACTCCTCTTCTAGACAGTAAGACGCACCTTCCCGCACACATACGTCGGGCAGGGACAGGACACTGGGAACTTAACACAGACAGTGGGTAACAGCCTGCAGTTTTCCGCGTGAAAGAATCATTTCTACTTTCTACAGTGGCTGTTAGCCTCTGCTCCACGCTGCTCCTCAGGATCACAACGTGAGCGTCTCCTCTGTGAGGACGGGGGCACTCAGCCGCTGTCTCTCATGTCCTACCTTATCTTCCACAGCAGCCATTCTCTCCTTAAGATGACGCTGAAGACGCTCGTCAGATTCGGAAAGGAGCTGGTCAATAGTGCCCGACAGACATTTATTAGTCTCTTCATTCATTTTTTCTCTCTGCCTTACCTGAAAGAGAAGACGCAGGCTTGAAGCAAAAGTGCGAACATCGGCTCAGACGTGCGAATGACCAGCGGTGCGACCCACACGCACGCCATCCTCGGCTGCCCCTTCCCACGGCACTCTTGGGCGTGCTTGTGCCTCACTGCCAGCACTGACCTCCCGGGACACAGAAACGCAGGAACCTGCTTCCCAGGGGTCATCACTTAGCAGGTGCCTTTGTTTCTGGGAAACAAAACACACATGGGCCCTCACGAATGTCCTCATTATTAGCTCTCAGATGGGCTCAGGAGGCAGATGTACATGCAGGAAAGAGCATATTCTTTTTTTAATTTTTTTTTAACGTTTTTTTATTTATTTTTGGGACAGAGAGAGACAGAGCATGAACGGGGGAGGGGCAGAGAGAGAGGGAGACACAGAATCGGAAACAGGCTCCAGGCCCCGAGCCATCAGCCCAGAGCCTGACGCGGGGCTCGAACTCACGGACCGCGAGATCGTGACCTGGCTGAAGTCGGACGCTTAACCGACTGCGCCACCCAGGCGCCCCTAAAGAGCATATTCTTAAGGGGATCAGCTTATCTACACACAGGAGGAGGAATATTCCGGGGCGGAAACAGAAGCTCGGATCTGGCCTCAGGGGGAAAGAAATGAATCCATTGACAAAACCGAAAGATAAAAAAAATCCACTTTGGGAAAGATTCAGTGGTGAGAAAGACTTTCACCTGTTTTTCGTGAAATTCCCACATCTCCTGAACGTTTTGTAATGGAACTTGTATTAGAAATTCATAACAAATTACCTCAAGTAATTTCCGAACGTAACCGCAAAGTTCACGGGTCTGTGTTATATACAACTCTCATCAATCGTCTGGTTTAAAAACTTGTTTCTGCCGCATCTCCTGAATTAACCCAAAACAGAAGCGCCGAGGACAGGCCGGCAGGATTCAGGGGCTCCTGCCGGGCGGAGGGCCGTGGGGTACGGACTACACATGTGCCCTGCAGTCGGGGGGCCCAGGGAGGAGGAAGAGCCCACAGGACACACCCGCAGGCTAGGCAATGGACAGTCCCTCCATGCTCGGGCTTCCTCATCTCTAAGCCACACCTGCTGGCACCTCTTTCCTTGGGAGCAGGCAACAGAAATCACGACCACCTCACCTAACACGCAGCAACGGCCATCACTTGGAAAAGACCCTGGTCACCCCACAAGAAGGGATCAGCACCCAAGTATTTTTCAAGCAAAACAGCTTAAAAGTGTCCTTGGAATTGTCTCAGTTATAATAGAATCCTTATCTCAACACCTGTCCCTCCAAACTACCATACAGTCCTAAAGGCAATGAAGTGCTTCTCTAAGTAGGTGAGGTCGAATTCTCGGCCCAAGAGGCTAGCGTCTGGTTGTGCTCGCTTGTGTGCATGTGGCATGGCAGGCTGGGGTCGGCCAACACGAGCCCTCACGCTGGCATCAGAAGCTTCACTCCGCGAGAACTCATGTTTTATTCTCTGACCCTGAGGGCCAAGCACACGAGTTTCTGGTGTAAGTTAAGGGTGAGTGTTTCGAGTTTTCTGGTGAAAACAAAACCTGATGGCCTTGGATGGACGTCCCAAGATGGGGAGGCCGCTGCCTGCTCTGTCTCCTGGGTGTTTCACGTTGACGTCTGACCAGCTACCGCAGGGAAAAATCTCAGGGGATTCAAGGGACACGGGCCTCCCTTTCGTCAAGGCTCGATTACGCTATTCTTCTTCTTAGGAACATCTACCCCGACCTGTGCCTTTCATCTCAAGTAGAAATTCAGGATGTGGGGACCAAGGTCAGGCCCGTGACCTGATTTCAGGACCTCAGTGTCATGTCCTAAGGAAGGAGACCCCTCCTCTAGGCTGCCCTACCCCAGGCCAGTACCTCTGCTTTGGCCAAGGGACACCCACGAGGTCCCGCGTCAACCGTGAGTAGCTGCTAATGAGCTGGTGGGCACAGTGGGCTGTGCGGGTGCCTCCACCCCTAGGCAGCACTGCCTCCGGGGCCCCAGCGTCCAGAGAACATTGTCCACATGCTAGGAGTGTTCAGTAGCATCCAACTCGCACAAGAGTCCACTGTACCCCTGATGGGACCGAGAAGGGGCCTGGCGTCCACATGGGGAGAAGTGGGAAACAAGGGACCACTCCCTACCCCCACACCCCCAGCCTGTGCCTCATCCTCAACCACTGCCAGGTGCATGGCTGCTCTGCTCGCACACGTACCCGCTGCAGTTCTTGGTTCTTTTCCTCCAGCTGGGCCTCCATCTGGCGCAGCCTTTCCTCGATGTTGCCACGCCTCTGCTCGGCCTGTGGGCGACAGCGGGGTCAGAAGAGCTGGCGGCCCCACACCACACGCTGTGCCTACGCACGACATGCTGTGAGTGGCCTTCCGCCTGCTCACAGTCCCTACAGGCCTCATGCGTGCCAGTGGGAAGCAGTGGGCTGCCATGCTGGTGACCGGGGGTAGGCAACGGTCTCGTCCCCACCCCGGGTCCCGGATCCTTGGACAGTGCCTCGTCCCCCGGGAGACACCCCTGGCCACTCAGCACGGACAGGAGGAAGCAGCAAGCAGAAAGAGCAAACAGGCGTGCTAGCTTCCTAAGCTGGGAAGTCACTTCCAACAATTTAGCTTCCTCAGCAGCAGAGTGTCCAAAGACAAACAGTCGGGCTACACGGCTGACCAGGGACAGGAGAGAGGACAGGCGAGAAAACAAACGGAGACTTGACATGCAGATCACAAAGGAGGAGAGGCTCTGTTGGAGCCTGGGCTTATGGGTGCCCAATGCCGCCTGCCCGACTTGATGGCAGCCTTGAGGGTCAGCATCCCGTGATGACACCACCCCCTTCCCACTGGGACCCTCACTGCACTGGAACCGGTGACACAGAAGCACCGACAGGCTCCCTGCTACAGGTTCCCTCAGCCCAGGTTCCGGAAGGACGGACTGGCTGCCCAGTCATGTGCTCCCTCGTCCTGTGTGCATCACTCGATCCCAGCACCGACCACATCATGTCTGGAAACTACCTCTTCAACTGCTGCCTTCCTCTGTGGGTGGTGAGGGCTATGAGAGCTGGGAGGGCAGGGACTGTGTCTGGCACGTTCCTCGACTCTATTTGTTGAACCTCCGAGTGAATTCCTTAAAGATTTATTTCTTACAGGGGTGTCTGGGTGGCTCAGTCAGTCGGGTTCTGACTCTTGGCTTCAGCTCAGGTCATGAACTCAAGGTTTGGGCGTTCGAGCCCTGTGTCACGCTCTGTGCTGATAGCATGGAGCCTACTTGGCATTCTATCTCCTTCTTTCTGCCCCTCCCCTGCTCATGTATGTGCCCATGCTCGCTCTCTCTGTCTGTCTCAAAATAAATGAACATTTAAGAATTTTTTAAATAAAAACGATTGTGTTGAAAAGAGGATAGGATTTTCTCATTTCTCGGAAAAATTCTATGCTTTTTTGGTTTCTTTTTTTCCTTCAGTAAGCTCTACACCAAACGGGGTCTCAGACTCATGACCCTGAGATCAAGAGTCCCAAGCTCCACTGACTCAGCCAGCCAGGCAACCCTGTCCTTCTCTTACCCAAGGCTACTACCTTGAGCTTTGAGTCGCTGACTTAACTCTGAAAAGCAGTGAGTCTTAGATGCAGCCAACGGCACACAGCACACATCGGACAAAACCGGAGGGAACAAAACTGAGGATGATGCCTGCCATTTGAAAAGCATTCCGATCTCAGACAAAGTAGCACCGAAAACAGATCTCAGCTGGGTCGCGGAATTTGGCACGCCGACGTTACCGGTGAGAAATGAGATACAAGAACGGACCGCCATGAAAATGACATTCCCACCATGGGACCCAGAAGGAAAGGCGGGCCCCACCTTGCAGAGGGTGGCCACCCTCTGGGCCGGCTCGGCTTCCACCTCGGGCAGCGACTTGGCCTTCCTCGGGGTCTGCTGCAGCTTCCGCTCCGCCACCTCCAGGCGCTCTTGCAACTGGCGGTTTTGATCCGCAGTCTAGGAAATGAAGGCAAAGCATCAAAGTGTAGCAAGTCTTCTCTCCGTTTCCATTTTTAATAAAGTGAAACAAAAGCTAAATGCAGAGATCTACTGTTCGTTCTGACTGAAGCCAACAGTTTGGGAGGTGCTTCAGAGTAAACCTTTCCTGTCTGCAAGGAGTCACCCACTGCCTTGGTCCTCGTTTCACTACGCAAAACATGTCTTTCCAAACTCTTTGCTCTTCTTCAGTATCTTCAAAGAAGTCTTTCAAAAGACAAAGTTCCCACACATTAAAGAAAACCCATCTTCTGGAGGAGCTTGCTCGTTCTTCCTGACAAGTTAAGGAGAGAAGGGTTCGGTCCTAACCCTTCGTGAACATATTTATACTGTGGTCCGAGGGCTCGCTCCATAGGACATTCTGATGTGGGCACATCAGCCAGCACAGAGCTTCTGAGAGCCTGCTTGATGCCAGTTGAGTTCTTTTTGGAAGTGTACCATTATTCAACAAAAGCACTCTCCCTCTTGACCAAAAACGTGGAAAACTTCAACGTGGAAAACTTAGACACGAGATTTTTTGTTAAAGGACTTTTAGGGAAGCCGAGGTGGCTCAGTCGGTTAAGCGGCCAATTCGGCTCAGGTCATGATCTCATAGCTCATGGGGTCAACCCCGCCTCGTGCTCTGTGCTGACAGCTCAGAGCCTGGAGCCTGCTTGGGATTCTGTGTCTCCCTGTCTCCCTCTCTGGCCCTCCACTGCTCATGCTCACTCTCTCTCTCTCTCTCACTCTGGCTCCCTTTCTCAAAAATAAATAAGCATTAAAAACATATAAAGTCATTTTAAAAATCATGTGTAAGGTGAGGTTTTTGCCAGGTTAACGTTTGTTCCCACAGACTCCTTCCATCTTCTGAGTGCATATAGCTCTGTGTGTATATACAGACTGCGTCTCATGCTTTAAAACCCTCAGAATATAAATCACATGCTGTACACAAAGTATTTCACGATCTGCCTTTTACACTCATGATTTGGAACATCTTACGTGCCATCAAACAGCATTCCTCAATGTCATTTTCATGGCTTCCTAGTCTTTCACTTTGATTATCATTTTGGGTCGACTGACACATTTGACAAACACACCAGGCAAACTCACTCTGTTTCCAAGAAGCTGGATGCGGTGTTCCTGTTCAATGCCGGATGACCTGAGACAACCAAGGAAGAGCCGTGCGGCTTCCCAAAACACAGGGTCTCACATCCTCACACCAGACTGTGCTTCTGCACCTGCCATCCCCCCCGATCTCAAGTACTAACCAAAATGGCCAGTGCCTACACATTCCCGGCTACTCCCTGCTCAGTTGGAAACAGTGCTAACGGGCAACAGAATAACGTGCATTTAAGACAAGACAAGGAAGGAACCAAGGAGGGTAGCCCCATAACATGCTTCCATAAAATTCGAAAGAATTAAACCCTGGACGTTGAAGTAACCCCGCTGGTCAACACAAGATTCTAAGATCCTAAAACCTTGACATTGACACTTGGTCCTTAACCTGACTTGTAATTAATAAAAGTGGAATGAAGTTCAACGAAACCAACGACCTGTCGATGCAGAGAGTCCTTCTTTGCGATCTCGTTTTCAAGTTTATCCTTGAGGTCCTGCAGAGAGGTGGCTTCCTGCTGTGCCCTGAGGCAGCGCTTCTCAAGGGTAGTGATCCTCTCTTGCATGTCTTCCTTCTGGGCCATGGCCTACAGCAGGTATTTCAGAGGGAAAACAGGGAAAGAATCAGCGTACGACACATTAACACACTCCAGACACAAAAACTGGGCGAAATTCTCATTTCCCAAACAAACAGAAAAGTAGCATCCTCGGGGCACCTGGGTGGCTCAGCCGGTGACGCTTTGTGAGTTGGCGCCCCGCGTCAGGCTCTGTGCCGACAGTGCGGAGGCTGCTCGGGATTCTGGCCAGGTACCCAGGCTTATTCTTTCCCATGTGTTCAAAGACAAATGGATAATAAAATCTCCCGGAAGTCACAACCTCGGTTGCCTCCGGACACCGTTGAGCTTTCCACAGAACAGCGACTTGCCTCTGGAGGCACGCACCATGAGACACCATCCCCTCTCCGGGGAAACGGTGGGGGAAATCTCATCCAATTCCCACAAAGTTGAAGCAGCAGTGTTAACAAAAGGAAGCCAAACTCCACCTTGCATATAACTGGAAGTCATCTTCTATAGCCTAACCCTGTAACAACATTGTATCCCATGGTATCTGACACTGCAAATGAAACCAGACCGTCCTGCCCTGCCTTTCTTGTCCACCACCCGAGAGATTCCTCTTCCAGCCCTCTGTGTTTACTAAGCAATTTATGTCAGCAGTCTCAAGAGTGAAAGTGATGAGTCCTAAGAAATGATTTTCTAAACTCTCTGCATATTGAACTCTGCTGCGGGGTCTCCCCCCACCTTTGCCAAACAACAACTTCACTGAATGGGTTATATAATTTCTGCAAATACTTTTGTTTTAAATTCGGACACGGCCTCACCCACACTAAGGTACTAAACAGACTGCTCGTGCACGTACACGTGGGTCTGACAGGGTCTGACAGGGTCTTCCCGAGGTGGCATTGACGGGCTGGGGGTGGGGTGTGCGGGGACTGTCCACAAAGGGCAGCTCACAGGGACAGGAGGAGGCACAGAGCAACCATCCCACCCTTACTAGTTTCTGTGACAAGGATCAGATTCCCATCCACGACGACCACACGTGCAGAAGCGGCCGCACTCCTCCATGACCTTACACCGGGACCAGCGGGCTGCCCCTCGCTCACTCTGACCGCCACGACCAGGAGCACGGAACCCCTGGCAGGAGGGCAGGGCGGCAGAGGCGGCCGTGACGGCCCCTCGGTAGAGCCGCCCTCGCACGGTCGTGCCCCCGGCAGCGACCTGGCAGCACCACGCTGGTTCCCACGTGCCGAGTGTGTTCCCAAAACGGACCAAGAGCATGGCATGGGCCAAGCTCAGGTGGCCCACACTCCACACCCGAGGGCACTCCGCCACCTGCCCGCCAGGCCTCGGCAGGGGAGAGCCCAGGGAGGACAGATTCCACCGCGCAGACGGGGAGGCAGCCCGCCCAGGCCCCGGAGTCACGTCCCATTCTGCTGCTACTTCTACCCAACTCCAAACGTTCAAAACCCGTGGGAGACGAAGGACACACTGGGCAAGGCCGAACCAAACACCCCACGTTTGGCTAGACGACGGCGTGGCCATTTCAACCGACACTCACTTCACGGACATCTCTTTGTAATATGCTGTTCATTGCTTCAGAACGGATGAGGTCTTTCCTTGATATGGCTAGGTCCTCTTCCAGCTTGGCCATGAGAGTGCACAGGGTAGCCAGGAGCTCTTTCATCTGGCTCTGCACCTTGGAAACTCAGAAAGGGAAGCAACATGTGAGGGCCCCCACTGCTAGTCTTCATATGATGTTTTAAAAACAATGCATAAAAAGGAAACCCCCTCCAATCAAATCCTGTGATGATGTCTGGAGCTGAACTCTGCGTGTGGCCCCTAATTCTTCTTCTACGAAACTACACCCCTCCAGTGCCACACGTAACTGCTCTCTCACCTGGAAACAAAGGGATTGAGTTTGTACACAGAGGTGTTTCATTAGTCCTTACTATACAGTTACCCTAACATCCCCTTCGCCTCAAATAACATGACAGAATGCTGGTAAGGTTTTTCACGGATGCTCCTGTTCACAAACTTGCTTGTTAACAGCTTTCCATTTTACATTGGAGACAAATCTTCCCCGAAATAAATCACATTATGCAATTTGTACTAGCCAATCGATACACACAACATTTCCACCAACTACTGCTTTTTAACCATACAGACCTGTCTTCTCACAAGAATTCAAGAAGATGAAAAGGAAACTCCAGTCACACAAACACACAAAGCGTGCGTATAACACACAGCATGTGCACAAATTGAGAACCACCGTGGCTAGGCACACCGTTTCATCCTCCGTTTGGTCGTTGTCCAATATGGACTTGAGGACCTTGAGCACCTCCACCTCACTGGACACACCGGCCTGAGTCTTTGCCTGTCGCCTCACCAATGTTCTCCTGAGAGATCTCTCGTGTCTGCAGATTAGGAACTCCAAGTGTTCCAGGAGCACCTAGCGGGAGAGGCAAAAGGAAAAGCGTGTTTCAAGAACACCTTCAATTCCGGGCCTCAAGTTCACCAAATGCAAAACCAAGTCTGAATCCCTTCAATTCAGTGCCCAGGTAGGGAGCCATCCCCTCGAATGTGTTAAAATAGCCTCACTCCTCCTCACGGATCAAACAAGGTTTGAGAACAATAGGTCCCAGCCAACTCCATGGGGACATGTGGACAAGGGGACTGAATGGTGTCCTGTGTTGAAAGACCCTGGCAGTGCGCCTACTGACCCTGGTGTTGTTTCTCTCTGCCTTCAGGTTGGCGATCTCCTCCTCTCTCTGCACGAGCTGCTCCCTGCAGGTGTGGAGCTCTGCAGCGAGAGCTGCACACTCCTGGGGTCGGAGAGGGGACAAAAGTGGAGAGACACAGGGGGTCTTTACCAGAGCACACCAGGCCTCCGTGGCCCTCCAGAGTCCCAGCACCCACCACCCTCAAGTAGCATCACACACACCAGTCCCCTCCTCACCACCCACAGGAGTCCCGGGGATTTTCGGAGGGACAGACACTCAAGGGGACAGACGTTTGCAGGTGCCTGGCAGGTCTAGGACTCAGGAGCTCTGCTGACTCGGGAGCAACAGGCCGAGAAGCCTGCTGCCCATCCCCAGCCTCTGGCCTCGTCTGGCAAGCAGGCTTGTGGAGCGGCAGCGGGGAAAGGCTGACGGTAGTCAAAAGCTGCTGTCTTAGCCTGAACACCTGGCTCAATCAGACTCAACCATACCCAATGGACTTTTCAAAAATGATGGTAGGACTCTTGACGAAAGGGCGAGTTTACGACTTATTTCCTTAGTCGAGCAGGAAATATTATGGATGAAGGGTCTCTGAGGAGAGTGATGCCAGGGCCCACCACCCCGCGTGGGGCTTCTCTCCCGCCAATACTGAGCGCCCGCCCAGGACATGGGGTACAGGTGGGCTCCAAGGAGGTGGACGCACACTCTCCAGTCAGTCGAGCGCAGAGCCCGGTGCAGGGCTCAGTCCCTGAACCATGACATCATGACCTGAGCTGAAACCAAGAGTCAGACGCTTAACGCCCTGAGATACCCAGGCGCCCCAGAGCTTTTGTCTCTGTAGGACAAACGAAGGGATAAACGTTCACTTAACAACTGACATTCCAAAGAGAGAGTGGTTGATTTCAGCCATTCTAGAAAATCCAAGGACAAACTGGTGACATACTTCAAGTTCCTTCATAAATTAACCCTTTCCAAATCAACGGGAATGTTACCACAGAACTGACCACGTTCCTTGCAATCTGACTTGACAAGGTGAACCCACAGAAGCCTATCTGATCCTTGATGTAGGACTGTGCAGGCCCATTTCTATGTGGGGATTTTTGTTCCAATAAATACATTGGAAACTTTTCTGGAGATGTGTGACTTTTGGAAAGACTGGCAGATGAGCTGAGCACCTACGAAGTATCAAAACTAGTAAGTAAAAGGGAGGCCACGGGTGCATGAAATAAACGCAGATACTAGGCTATTATAGCATTTCCTATCCGAAAACATACACAAAGCGACTCTAACAAGATAAAACGTATCATTTTGCACACAGAAACTGACCGTACCTACATGGTGCCATTTGCAGTCAAGAGAAAGGCAAACAAATGTGGAGACGCAGGATTAGTCCTAACTGCATAACACGAGCTGTAGCAGACGCTGTCCTCTGGGGGAAGTGTGCACCACCTCCTGCTGCTATTGAGGTCCCCTCAAGTGTTGCACGAATCCACGAATCTGCTACTCAGCTCTTGGTAAGCACTTCCTTTCTCCAGTAAATCAAGCACCACAGGAGAAGTGATTTCTCAGGGTTCCTGCGTCATTTTCACCATGTTAGGGGCAATACCATGAACCTTAATTACAGCCTGGGACCCGTTTGAAGTGTCCCCAGGGATGCTGGACGTGCTCCCGCGATGCAGAGAAGACTCACGGTATGACAAGAAAAGGCTGAATGGCCTGACATGTACTGAGGTCCACAGCTGCAGCTGCCAGCCGGCCTGCGTGAGGACCATGGAGGCACAAGGAAAGGGAAATTCTCGAAGCTCTCGCTGCGGCTACCGCAGCACATGCAAAAACCTGGTGCTCTTTGTGAGACATCTTTGTGTCTCGTGTGGAAGATGTGGCATCTCTGTGGATGTAGGACTGCTGTGAGACGGGCACACCTGCAGACTCAACTCAAACTGCAAGACAAGTGAAGACCTGACATCACGACGTAAGGCAGAAGGAAGGGAAGGATCGAAAACTGGCACATTTCAATGCAAGCACAGGATAGCTTGGTGATTTTAGAAAGGGGTTTGGCTTTTCAAATGGTCATGACGATAGGAGAAGCAGCTTCTACCACGAAGAGGAAGCACACGGTTTCCCAGACGCCCCAGAGAAGATTGCAGAGAAGAAGGAACCACCATCCACCGCATGTCAACCACTCCAAGACAAAAAGGGAAAACCCAAGAAAATCAGGTGAGAGGACCATGGCTGTCTGCACAGGTTTTCATGCAGAAGGAGGTGCCCTGTCGGGGGGAAAATGCCACAAACGACATTTATTCACGAGAAAGACAAGTGAGCACCAAGATGTTGGGTAGGAAGGGGTGAAGCAGCTACCGACTGAGCGGATACAGGCGAGGGTGTGATCAGGGCGGCTGGCCCTGTGTAGGAAGCTCACCCCAGGGTCCTGAAGGCAACAAGTGCCAGTGGCCAGTGGTCTGGCTGCACAACCAGAGCCCTTGCCCTGGACCAGTTCCATCCCGGCTCTGTCCCTCAACTCAGGAAGTACGCTGAAAGCAAGGGACTGTCCTCTAAAGTTCTTCTGACATTGGACAATGTCCTGGCCACCCAGAACCCCACGGGTCACCACCAAACGTGTCTTGGCGGCTCACTCGCTCCGGAACGCAGCAGGTCTAAGTCTGCCTGTGGACCAGGGGCCACGAGGATCTGTGAGGCTCATGACACAGGCACTTTACAAGAAGGATAGTCAATGAGGGGCGCCTGGGTGGCGCAGTCGGTTAAGCGTCCGACTTCAGCCAGGTCACGATCTCGCGGTCCGTGAGTTCGAGCCCCGCGTCAGGCTGTGGGCTGATGGCTCGGAGCCTGGAGCCTGTTTCCGATACTGTGTCTCCCTCTCTCTCTGCCCCTCCCCTGTTCATGCTCTGTCTCTCTCTGTCCCAAAAAAAAAAAAAAAAAAAAAAAAAAGTTGAAAAAAAAAAAGAAGGACAGTCAATGCTACCAAAGAGAACCGCCACAGAGGGAACATTATGAAAGTCAGGAAGATGCCAAGGGACGTTACAAAAAACTCTGGGAAAACCATCAAGCCCAACACAATCAAGAAATCCCTGCTAGAGATGACTGTCCATACGACGTGCGTGATTTCCAGGACCTATGACACAGCCAATCAGGAAACTCATGAATGAGACTCTGCATATGGCAAAAAGAAACAAAAGAAAAAGAAAAAGAGTTGGGGGATGCAGGGATTCAAAATGCGTATCCTACAGAAGGTCAAGAGCACAGAGAAAAGCCCAGAGGAGGTCACAGAAGAAGACAGCACAGAGAGGAGATCTGGTGAAGCAGACGTATGGCGAGGAAGGCGGCATGGAAGTGGCATCGCTGGAAAGCACGCTGCCACCAGGACTGATCCGCCAGCGTCTCGGCTCCTTTCCCACATGGACCCTTCCATGACAAGGGCGCTGGGACTAAAGCCAGCCAGCCGTCTATGGAAACATTGGCCAGGAACAGAAAGGCCCTTCTGGAAAGCTGCACAGACAGTGCCCACCTCCACCCCCATACCGCCAGGCCCCAAGGCCCAAGACTGCCCCAACTAGCGGGTCCCCCCGACCCCATGCAGGTCTGCATATCAGCACATTTGTGAGGACCCACCCCCACTTTCCAGACAGCAAATCCTCACCAAGGTGCTCAGTGAACCACTTCGCCTGCCATGCACAGGTCTCTGCGTGAAAATCGAGGGAGCGTGCAGCCAGGCCGCCCGGGGCGCATGTGTGTCACCACCACCTAAGCGGTCATCAGGAGGAACGTCGTGTGGGAGAATTGTGTGCACTTGGACGGCCTATCCTCACACGGGCATAAGGGCAGTAAGATCTGACATACAACGAATAACGTGTTGTTCCATAACCTGGCTTTCAAAAAATGACATTACCTTCTGGCAGGCCTCTCTCTGTCCCCGCCCAGAGAAAATGCCTCCCAGCCTACTATCACAGGCCGTTTTTGTAATGTAAGAATGTGTCCAGACTGTATGAGGAATATGGCTGTAAACCTGCAGGCTAGAAAAGCTTTGTAACCATTCATTCACCCGTGTATCTCCTAGGCCATGACGAAGCAATCGTACTGATTACACCAGGCCATCATGAAGCATTCACCCTTCATTGGTAATGCATGAAATGTGACATCCGTAAATACACAGGAATCTTTCCAGTTCCTCCCATTTCTTTTTTTTTTTTTTTTTCAACGTTTTTTATTTATTTTTGGGACAGAGAGAAACAGAGCATGAACGGGGGAGGGGCAGAGAGAGAGGGAGACACAGAATCGGAAACAGGCTCCAGGCTCCGAGCCATCAGCCCCGAGCCTGACGCGGAGCTCGAACTCACGGACCGCGAGATCGTGACCTGGCTGAAGTTGGACGCTTAACCGACTGCGCCACCCAGGCGCCCCTGGTTCCTCCCATTTCTGATGCACAGTGCTAATGATACACGTAACAACAGCGTAGTGTGTCACCTAAGTCAGGAATGATGTGGGTTCTGATAGACAATTCATTCTAGTAACAAACGGAGAATAAACTTAGGGATCAATACAGCGCAGAGCTGTGCATCTATTTCCCTGTGACGTAAAACTGTTTCTCTAGCTTACTTGACTCGAAGAATATAGCATATAACACACACAAGATCCAAGTGCTAATGCACTGTTTGTGTTTCTAGTAAGGTTTCTGGACAACAGGAGAGTTTGAACAGTTAATTGTTCTGGGGACGCAAAAGTTATACATGGATTTTCAATTGTGGGCAGGGTGGAACCCCGAACACCAAGTTGTTCTACGGTCAGCTGTACTCATCCTTGGGGAAGAACGAAGCAAGCATGACCTTTGTGAACAACAGAAGAGAGTAAAATAGAAATAGATTTTCTGTTTTAATTTTTTAATGTCATTCTTTATTTCTTAGAGACGGAGAGCAGCAGGGGAGGGGCAGAGTGAGAGGGAGACAAGGAATTGAAAGGAGACTCCAGGCTCTGGGCTGTCAGCTCAGAGCCCGTCTCGGGGGTTAGCTCGCCAAGAAAGAGTTCATGACGGGGCCAAAGTCAGCCGCTTAACTGACTGAGCAACCTAGGAGCAGAAAAGGAGCAGTTTAGACGGTCCTTGTACACAAGGCATACGTGTTTCCCCAAAGGAGTTAGTGACCAAGTTGCTCAGCAACACCCAGCACTGAGGGCCAGCAGACAGGACACAGATTCAGAAAGAAAGGCCGTCTTCTCAGAGAGCGAGGTGTATTGTACACGGACGGGGCAGGACGCCAGCATCTCTGCACAGCAGGAGGCGCCCTCCGCCCCACAGCCAAGCTGCTGCGAGGTGAGTGGGGCCGGAGCAGGGAAGACCGCAGGACTCGGCCCCTCCCTGAGTCCGCCCAAGTGAAGACAGGGTACAGATCTCCAGAGACCTCACAGATGGCCTCTGAGACAGGCAAGGTCCACGCCACAGGACCCACGGACCAGCAGGGAGAGGGAAGAGCAGGAAAGAGGCAAAGCCATCTCCCTGGCTTCTGACCACCGGACCAGGGAGCAAGCTGCTCTGTTCCCAGGAGGAGGCACAGGTGTGGGGAGGAGGGTGGTGGCCGGTGTGGAACTCAAAGAGCCCACAGTCCGCCCAGATGGAGCTTCACTAACGAGGTGCTTGGAAAGGTGTCCGGGAGACAGAGTGGGGTGCATGAAGGAGAACACAGGGCAGCCGAACCTCCCAAGGAAAACCGCCTCCCCGAGTCTGTCCCACGCCGACCCATGGGACAAAACGGCCATCCTGCAGCCACCCTGTGCACATGTTCCTCCTATTCCACCGAACCACACACTCCCATGCCCTTCTATTGCTCTCCGTAAAACCGCCTAGGTCTCTGGGTGAGGTAACTGCAGCACATAGTGTTCAGCACCTAGTACAGTGCCTGCCAGGCACTCCAGAAAAGGTGAATACTTTAGTGTATGCCTTGTAACCGCACACGTAAATATTACACACGCTGCTTTTAAACATTACGTAGTTCGGTATAGGATATAAAGACGCACACTGTCCTGTGCTTTATGTGATGGGTGGTGTGAGGGGCTTGTACCTGTTGCCTAAAGAACGAGTCTTAGAACTCAACCCACACATTAGAAGGAGCCACTCTACCCAATGACGTCTACACTGCATCCAATCTTGTCTCCTCCCCAACCCACTATCCACACATTACCAGCACCAGCTTTCGAAAACTTCAACAACATCATGCCAGTCCTTCCCCCTGAGGACACAATGACCCCAGGCCCTTATCTGAAAACCCAACTCCTCACGGGGTAGGTTCTGTCCCAACACCAGCTCCCTGGTGCCTCACCCGGCTCCGCTTCCGCTTCCATCGCTCACAACAAAGCCAAGCTCCTCCTTGACCCCGGCCTTTGGCCTCGGAGTCAGACTGCTGGGAGAGTGCTCGGTCAGCCTCAGCTCCCGAGCCACCTCTCCGGAAAAGGCCGTTCCGGAACCACAGTGCGCAAGTAAGCGACATTTCCTCCTGACCCCTCCACTCGTCCACATACGCTCTTCTCAGATGGGCCTCCACCACTGTCTCGGAGGAGCACAGCAGCCAGAGCCTGGCGACCACAATGGTGCAGAGTCACAAAAGGGCTCAACAAGGGTGGGTGGTTGTGTCTCTGTAGATGATTCGGGTGCACCAAGACAGAAGCCCTTTTTGTGGGGGCTACGCCGTACACATACAGACATCACAATGACTCTAAACCCGTATCTTTCTGTAATAACACTCAATGTAAATGGACCAAATGCGCAAACCAAAAGACATAGGGTATCAGAATGGATAAAAAAATAAGACCCATCTATTTGCTGTCTACAAGAGACTCAATTTAGCCCTGAGGACACCTTTAGATTGAGAGTGAGGGGATGGAGAACTATTTATCATGCTACTGGAAGCCAAAAGAAAGCTGGAGTAGCCATACTTCTATCAGACAAACTAGACTTTCAAGCAAAGGCTGTAACAAGAGATGAAGAAGGGCATTTTATCATAATTACAGGGCCTATCCGTCAGGAAGAGCTAACAATTATAAATGTCTATGCGCCGAATACAGGAGCCCCCAAATATATAAAACCATTCCTCATAAACATGAGCAACCTTATTGATAAGAATGTGGTCATTGCAGGGGACTTTAACACTCCACTTACAGAAATGGATAGATCATCTAGACACACGGTCAATAAAGAAACAAGGGCCCTGAATGATACATTGGATCAGATGGACTGGACACATATATTTACAACTCTGCATCCCAAAGCAACAGAATATACTTTCTTCTCGAGTGCACATGGAACCTTCTCCAAGATAGGTCATATCCTGGTCACAAAACAGCCCTTCGTAAGTATACAAGAATTGAAATTATACCATGCATACTTTCAGACCACAAGGCTATATGAAGCTTGAAATGAACCACAGGAAAAAGCCTGGAAAACCTCCCAAAGCATGGAGGTTAAAGAACACCCTACTAAAGAATGAGTGGGTCAACCAGGCAATTAGAGAAGAAATTTAAAAATACATGGAAACAAACGAAAATGAAAATGCAACAATGCAGCGAAGGCAGTCCTGAGAGGAAAATACATTGCAATCCAGGCCTATCTCCAGAAACAAGAAAAATCCCAAATACAAAATCTAACAGCACACCTAAAGGAAATAGAAGCAGAACAGCAAAGGCAGCCTAAACGCAGCAGAAGAGGAGACATAAGAAAGATCAGAGCAGAAATAAACAATATAGAATCTAAAAAAAACCCGTAGAGCACATCAACGAAACCAAGAGTTGGTTTTTTGAAAAGATAAACAAAATTGACAAGCCTCTAGCCAGGCTTCTCAAAAAGAAAAGGGAGATGACCCAAATAGATAAAATCATGAATGAAAACGGAATTATTACAACCAATCCCTCAGGATACAAACAATTCTCAGGGAATACTATGAAAAATTATATGCCAACAAATTGGACAACCTGGAAGAAATGGACAAATTCCTAAACACGCACACTCTTCCAAAACTCAATCAGGAGGAAATAGAAAGCTTGAACAGACCCATCACCAGCGAAGAAATTGAATCGGTTATCAAAAATCTCCCAACAAATAAGAGTCCAGGACCAGATGGCTTCCCAGGGGAGTTCCACCAGACGTGTAAAGCAGAGATAATACCTATCCTTCTCAAGCTATTCCAAGAAATAGAAAGGGAAGGAAAACTTCCAGACTCATTCTATGAAGCCAGTATTACTTTCATTCCTAAACCAGGCAGAGACCCAGTAAAAAAGGAGAACTACAGGCCAATATCCCTGATGAATATGGATGCAAAAATTCTCAATAAGATACTAGCAAATCGAATTCAACAGCATATAAAAAGAATTACCCACCACGATCAAGTGGGATTCATTCCTGGGATGCAGGGCTGGTTCAACATTCACAAATCAATCAACGTGATACATCACAGTAAGAAAAGAAAAGATAAGAACCATCTGAGCCTGTCAATCGATGCAGAAAAGGCCTTTGACAAAATTCAGCACCCTTTCTTAATAAAAACCCTTGAGAAAGTCGGGATAGAAGGAACATATTTAAAGATCATAAAAGCCATTTATGAAAAGCCCACCCCTAACATCATCCTCAATGGGGAAAAACTGAGAGCTTTTTCCCTGAGATCAGGAACGCGACGGGGATGCCCACTCTCACCGCTGTTGTTTAACCTAGTGTTGGAAGTTCTAGCATCAGCCATCAGACAACAAAAGGAAATCAAAGGCATCCCCATTGGCAAAGATGAAGTCAAGCTTTCACTTTTTGCAGATGACATGACACTATACCTGGAAAATCTGATAGACTCCCCCAAAAGTCTGCTAGGACTGATACATGAATTCAGCAAAGTGGCAGGATACAAAATCAATGTACAGAAATCCGTTGCATTCTTATACACTAACAATGAAGCAACAGAAAGACAAATAAAGAAACTGATCCCATTCACAATTGCACCAAGAAGCATAAAATACCTAGGAATAACTCTAACCAAAGATGGAAAAGATCTGTATGCTGAAAACTATAGAAAGCTTATGAAGGTAATTGAAGAAGATATGAAGAAATGGAAAGACATTCCGTGCTCATGGATTGGAAGAATTAATATTGTCAAAATGTCAATACTACCCAAAGCTATCTACACATTCAATGCAATCCCAATCAAAATTGCACCAGCATTCTTCTCGAAACTAGAACAAGCAATCCTAAAATTCATATGGAACCACAAAAGGCCCCGAATGGCCAAAGTAATTTTGAAGAAGAAGACCAAAGCAGGAGGCATCACAATCCCAGACTTTAGCCTCGACTACAAAGCTGTCATCATGAAGACAGCATGGTGTGCGCACAAAAACAGACACATAGACCCATGGAATAGAATAGAAACCCCAGAACTAGACCCACAAACGTATGGCCAACTCATCTTTGACAAAGCAGGAAAGAACATCCAATGGAAAAAAGACAGTCTCTTTAACAAATGGTGCTGGGAGAACTGGACAGCAACATGCAGAAGGTTGAAACTAGACCACTTTCTCACACCATTCACAAAAATAAATTCAAAATGGATAAAGGACCTGAATGTGAGACAGGAAACCATCCAAACCCTAGAGGAGAAAGCAGGAAAAGACCTCTCTGACCTCAGCCGTAGCTATCTCTTACTCGACACATCCCCAAAGGCAAGGGAATTCAAAGCAAAAATGAATTACTGGGACCTTATGAAGATAAAAAGCTTCTGCACAGCAAAGGAAACAACCAACAAAACTAAAAGGCAACCAACGGAATGGGAAAAGATATTTCCCAATGACATATCTGACAAAGGGCTAGTATCCAAAATCTATAAAGCGCTCACCAAACGCCACACCCAAAAAACAAATCACCCAGTGAAGAAATGGGCAGAAAACATGAATAGACACTTCTCTAAAGAAGACATCCGGATGGCCAACAGGCACATGTAAAGATGCTCAACGTCGCTCCCCATCAGGGAAATACAAATCAAAACCACACTCAGATATCACCTCACGCCAGTCAGAGTGGCCCAAATGAACAAATCAAGAGACTATAGATGCTGGAGAGGATGTGCAGAAACGGGAACTCTCTTGCACTGTTGGTGGGAATGCAAATTGGTACAGCCACTCTGGAAAACAGTGTGGAGGTTCCTCAAAATATTAAAAATACACCTACCCTATCACCCAGCAATAGCACTGCTAGGAATTTGCCCAAGGGATACAGGAGTACTGACGCATAGGGGCACTTGTACCCCAATATTTATAGCAGCACTCTCAACAATAGCCAAATGATGGAAAGAGCGTAAATGTCCCTCAACTGATGAATGGATAAAGAAATTGTGGTTTATATCCACAATGGAGTACTACGTGGCAATGAGAAAGAATGAAATATGGCCCTTTGTAACAACATGGATGGAACTGGAGAGTGTGATGCTAAGTGAAATAAGCCATACAGAGAAGACAGATACCATATGGTTTCACTCTTAGGTGGATCCTGAGAAACTTAACAGAAACCTCTAGGGGAGAGGAAGAAAAAAAAAAAAAGGAGGTTAGAGTGGGAGAGAGCAAAAGCATAAGAGACTCTTCAAAACTGAGAACAAACGGGGTTGATGGGGGGTGGGAGGGAGGGGAGGGTGGGTGATGGGTATTGAGGAGGGCACCTTTTGGGATGAGCACTGGGTGTTGTATGGAAACCAATTTGACAATAAATTTCATATATTGAAAAAAAATAAATAAACATAAAATATTCAACAACATGATGCCAGTCCTTCCCCCTGAGGACACAATGACCCCAGGCCCTTATCTGAAAACCCAACTCCTCACGGGGTAGGTTCTGTCCCAACACCAGCTGCCTGGTGCCTCACCCGGCTCCGCTTCCGCTTCCATCGCTCACAACAAAGCCAAGCTCCTCCTTGACCCCGGCCTTCGGCCTCGGAGTCAGACTGCTGGGAGAGTGCTCGGTCAGCCTCAGCTCCCGAGCCACCTCTCCGGAAAAGGCCGTTCCGGAACCACAGTGCGCAAGTAAGCAACATTTCCTCCTAACCCCTTCACTCGTCCAGATACACTCTTCTCAGATGGGCCTCCACCACCGTCTCCGAGGAGCACAGCAGCCAGAGCCTGGTGACCACAATGGTGCAGAGTCACAAAAGGGCTCAACAAGCGTGGGTGGTTGTGTCTCTGCAGATGACTCGGGTGCACCAACACAGAAGCCCTTTTTGTGGGGGCTACCCTGTACACTTGAGGCAAACCCCACCCCCAGCCTACTTCAGATTCCGGGTCTCCCTCTGTCTGCCCCTCCCCTGGCCACACTCTCTGTCTCTCTAAATAGTCAATAAACATTACGAAAAGTAGAAAACAAACAACACTGATCAAACACTCCCAGATAAGTGTCACTTAAGCAATCCACTTCGTCTAGTTGCCCTGTCATAGCCAGCCCGTCACCACAAAGCCTGCCCTGGGCAGGCACCTGACGGGGGAGGAGGGCGGCCATGGCAGTGGGGGATAGGGAGCTGGGAGGCTGACACCATCACCACTCCATGGACGCTGGCTGAGCGTGCGCAAACTGGATGGTCATTTTAGAAGAACGACGGGTACTAGGCAAGGACTACTGGGTTTCGTTTTCTCCTGTAACAAATGCTGATGACCAAAATGTTTACTATGACTTCTCAGTCTTCCCTGGCTTACTCTTATACATGTGAGTAGCCTGTTAATCAACACATCATGAACTAGGAAAGATGAATTCAATTTGAAGCATGTTTGAAGGCATCAAGGAGACCCTGAGGCAGTCACAACTGGAAGGACTGAGACCCCAACAAAAGGGAAGCCCGCTGAGCCAACTCTAATGTTCAGAGTCCTCTCTCTCCCTCAAGACATGTGAGGATTCTGAATTTCCTCAGGGATTGCAGGCAATATACCAACGAGCTGCAAAGGAAACCTAACAGAAAGGCAAGCAGAAAGTCGCAGCTAACCGAGCTCTGGACAGCACAGGGAGGCACAGAAAATGAGCCCGGCACTCGGCAAGCACGCCTGAGAAGCTGACCCTTCCATCATCTCATTGTGCTGTGGAGGAAATAACTGGGCTTTGGGAGCATCAAGGACGGGTCCTCAGAAATACTCCAGCCTCCAAATGGAGATCCTGGAGGTCTACACGGGGGTGGGGGACAGCGTTAGCCCAGCTCACACTGCACCTTACAAAGACTGAGCCCCAGTCTCAACTCACTCACCCCTGAGTGGGCCCAATAACCGCCGCACTCGGGGTGTGTGGGATGAAATGCTGAAGGAATATAAGCACACGAAGAGCCTCAATGCTTCTCCATACAGTCCAGCACAAAAATAAAAACAAAGAAGAAATGAAAAGACAAGATAAGACAAGACAAAAAAAAAGACAGAAAAGAAAAGAAAAGAAAAGAAAAGAAAAGAAAAGAAAAGAAAAGAAAAAAATGAAAAGGAAACGAAATGAAGGGAAACGAAAGGAAAGGAAAGGAAAGGAAAGGAAAGGAAAGGAAAGGAAAGGAAAGGAAAGGAAAGGAAAGGAAGGCAAGGCAAGGCAAAGCAAGGCAAGGAAATGAAAGGAAGGCCTGGGTGGCTCAGTCGGGGAAGCATCCCACTTTGGTTCATGTCATGATCTGACGCTTTATGGTTTGAGTCCCACGTCGGGCTCTGTGGTGACAGTGAAGAGCCTGGAGCCTGCTTTGGATTTTGTGTCTCCCACTTTGTCTCCCCCTCCCCTGCTCAAGTTTTGTCTCTACCTCTCTCTCTCTCTCAAAAGTAAATTATATTAACAAAAAAAATTCTTTTAATAAGAAAAGGAAAGAAACAAACAAGAAAACAAAAAAAGAGAGGCACCCGGATAGCTCAGCCTACTCGTTTAAGTGACCAACACTTGGGTTCGGCTCACGTTTGTGAGTTTGAGCCCTGTGTTGGGCTCTCTACTGACAGAAAAGAGCCTCTCCTCAACAGTGTCTCTCTCTCCCCCGTCCTCTACCCCCACCGCTGCTCTCACTTTCTTTCTCCCTCAAAATAAATAGATAAACATAAAAAAAAAAAAGTTTTACATCATATCGACCCAAAGAAGAAAGAAGAGAAACAGACCAAGAGGAGACACATAGACTGGAGTGATTGGATGCAAAAGTCAACTGTCCAAAAACCATTCTTGACAAATGGGAAATTTTCAGAGACTCAAAACAGATTCTCAAACTGCAAATTATCAGAGCTAAAATTAAGATCTCCAGGTGCCTGAGTGGCTCAGTGACTCACTCCAGGTGCCTGAGTGGCTCCAGGTGCCTGAGTGGCTCAGTGGCTCAGCATCTGACTTTAGCTCGGGTCATGATCTCGTGATTCGGGAGTTTGAGCCCTGCGTTGGGCTCCGTATTGACAGTGCAGAGCCTATAGCCTGCTTTGGCATCTATGTCTCCCTCTCTCTCTATTCTTCCCTTACTCCCACTGTCTAGCTCTCCAACATAATTAAAAGACTAAAAAATCTTGTCAATGGCATTAAGAACTCAGTCCGTGGGCTTCACATCAGACTAGACACAGGTGAATAGCCTCAGTGAACTGAAAGATGGGTAGGTAAAAATATATCTAGACCATACACAGAGGAAACGTCAAGAAAATACACAAGCCCAAAAGACACAGAAGATATGGTACAAAGGTCCAATAGGAACCCACAAAGTAGAGGAAACACAGAATGGGTAGTACCACTTCACTACAAAGACAAGAATCAAAACTGATAAAAGAACCATGAGAGTGACTCCACAAGGAACACCTCAGGCAAAAAGATGTTAACAGTCATGAGAGGACAAAGAGACCGCCTTCCATGGGACAACAACAACAACACTACCAGCTGACTCTTCAAGAAAAGCAAATGAAGCCAGATGATGGATTGGCATGTATGAAAGGTGAACTAAAATAGCCACCAACCTGGAAGTCTTTACCTAACAGAAACATTCTTCACAGTGAAGGCAAAGTAAAGATGTTTTTCAGGCAAAACAGAAGCAAAAACAAAAATAAAAACTGAACAACAAACAAAAACAACGCACACACACACACACTCACACACACAAACCATGACTACACATCAACTACAGACACAAACTAAAATCAATATTAAAGCAGCTTGTTGCAGAAAAGAAATGTAGTCTCTGAAAGAAATATAAAAAACCAAGGCTTGCAGAACAACGTGACAACAGAAAGGGTAACTATGAGAACAAACCTTAACAAGTATTAAGTGCACGAAAGAATGACAACAAGGGGAAAATCCATCTAAAACGTAAAAATATTAGCCAACGAAAGGTGAAGAGGAGTTCACTGTGGTTCAAGTGTCAAAGAAAAGAGCAGGGGCGCCTGGGTAGCTCAGTCAGTTGAGTGTCCGACTTTGACTCAGGTCAAGATCTCACGGTTTGTGAGAAGGAGACCCGCATCAGACTGTGTGCTGATGACTCAGAGCCTGGAGCCTGCTTCAGATTCTGGGTCTCCCTTTCTGCTCTGCCCCTCACCCGATTATATTATGTCTCCCTCAAAAAACAAATAAATCTTAAAACAAAGAAAAGATAAAAGGAGAGAGCAGTGTCAGGGAAGCAGTACAAGTCCTGAATCAGGCAGGGGTCAGTTTAAAATGCACTTGCCTCTAGAAATAGATATATTCCAATTACCTAACAACTCAGTGTACAGATAAAAACTCCCTCCTACTTCTAAAGGAAGGCTAGAGACCAAAAGAACACAGAACAGCTGGGACAAAGAAGAAACTAATAATACGGTACGTGTAAACTAACATATCAGTCATTACATGTGCACAAATACTGCAAGCAAAAGGTTGACTCTCAAATGCGTTAGAAGGAAACTAAGCCTACGCTGGTCACAAAGGTACACCTTAAAACGTAAGATCACAGACAGGTGGAAGTAAAAGATCCCCAGGCAAACCCTACCGAACAGAAAACTGATGTGGCCGCTAGGACCCTCCAGTAAAGTAACCTCTATAGCAAAAAGCTCTACTAGAGACAAAGAGGAACATTTCGCGATGGAAGTTCCATCTACCAAGAGAACAAGACTTCTAAACTTGCATATAATAACGCAATCTCAAAATACAGAAAAGTTGACAAACATAGAAAAGGAAAAAGAGCCACATCCATAAGCACGATGGGAGACTTGACGATACATCTCTCAGTATCTGACAGAACTGACGACAACAGAAAACTCAAGGCAGTGTGACGGGGCTGTCCAATATGGGGTCACGTGCTTTACTGCAAGTACTTGAACCGCGCGCGGCTCCTCAAAGTGTGACGTGTGCAAAGTATAAAATGCACACCACATTTTAAAGACAACGTGATAAAAGAGAATGCAAAATCATTCATAATTTTTTCTCACGCCGGCTATACACTGAAATGATATTTTGGATATGCCTGTTAGTTATATTATTAAACTCATTCTCGCCTATTCCTTACTTGGTTTCAAGTGGTTACTAAAATCTGAATTCTGTCATTAACAAACTTCATCTAACCTATAAATAGAGACTACTGCATTCCCCCAATACACATTATTTTCACGTGCCCGAGGAACAGTTCATGAAAACGAACATATGCCAGGCCATTAGGAAAGTCAGCTCATCTCAGAGGACTGAAATACTGCAGGGCATATTGACGGATTGCATTAGATTCACAGTTCAATTCCCCCAACAATTTATCACGCCCAAAATGATGGGATGAAGACAGGGAGACTTCCGGTAATGACCAGTCATGGGCGGCTGAGAGAGCACCATCACCCCTGCCACCACAGGAGGACAGGGAGAAGCAGGCTGTCGATGAACCAGGAAGCTGACTCTCACCTGACTCGGAATCTGCAGATGCCTTGATCTTGAGAACTTCCCAGTCTCCTCAACTATAGGAAAGAAGTTTCTGTTTCTTATTAGGCAGCCAGTCTATGGTATTTTGTTACAACCACCCCAAAACACTGAGACAGATACCTTCATGGAATTAAGCTAGAAATCTGCACAAAGAGAACGAGAAAATCCCCCGAAACATCAAGATGTGTTATGCTCCTAAACATTGTGATGAATTAAGAAAAAGATGCCACAATGAAAGTTAGGAAATAGTTTCACATAAAGATAATAAACATTTGGCTTATCAAAACTTGTGAGATCAGGAAAGGTGTGCTTAAAGGGAGACTCATAGCTTTAGAATACATATATCATAGGATAGCTCAGTTGCTTGGTGACCAACTCTTGATTTTGGCTCAGGGTATGATCCCACGGCCACAAGATCGATCCCCAGCCTGGCTCCACACGGAGTGAGGAGCCTGCTCGAGACTCTCTCTCTGTCTCTCTCTCTCTCTCTCTCTCTCTCCCTCTGACCCTCTGCCCTGCTCATGCTCTCCTTCTGAAATGAATCAACACACTAATAAGCAAGTAAATACAATACACATACTGGAAAGGAACAAAGGCTAAAAATCAAATGAAGGATTTAGTTCAAGAACTACCAGATGGGACAGCAAACAATCACCAAGTAGATGGAAAACAAAAGGGCAGAAATCAGTGCTGCAGGAAACAAATAGTAAATCACAGAAATCAAAAAAGCCCAAGTTGGTTCTATGAAAAAGAAACAAAGCACAAAGTACCAATATCAAGAAGTTCTAAAGCAACTATCACACCAGATGCTGCAGATAGGAGGGATATTAGAAACCAGTTGACACTTACTCCTTGGAAAGTTTGGGAGGTCAGAGCAAACTCCTAGAAAACAAAATGCCTTATCTAAATAGACACAAGAAGATATGGGAAATCAGAAAAATCCTATTTCCCCTTAAGAAAGGAATCTGCAATGAAAACCCTTCTCACAAGGAAAACCTTACACCAGCTGTTGGCCTAGCACTTCTTCCCAAAAGAAAAGAACACACACAAAAACTTTTCTGGGAAAGCACAAGATGTGCTTCTTCCTACGTTGTTTTAGGAGGCCAGCACGACCTTAAACCCAAACCCCAGCAAGGACGGCACAAGAGGGTGCAAGGGAACACCCACCTCTCTCTTGAATACACATGCAAGAATGTAAAGCACACTATTTACAAATGGAATCCAGTGCAAAGAGAATGCATAGACATCAGGTTTGGATTAATCTAGAAGGCAAAAGTTGTTTTAAGTTAAACCACAACATTACACAAATCACTTGTCCCCAAAGATGCACAAAACACATTTCAGAAAATTTAGTATTATTCTTTCTTTGATGATTGTTAAAATATCAGAGCAAACTAAAAATAGAGGAGAATTTTCATGTTTTGACACAACTATCTACGAGTAACGCCACGGCAAGTGTCATATGTACTGGTAAAATACTGAACTCTTTTTTTTTTTTTTTTTTTTTTTTAATTTTTTTTTTTAATGTTTATTTATTTTTGGGACAGAGAGAGACAGAGCATGAACGGGGGAGGGGCAGAGAGAGAGGGAGACACAGAATCGGAAACAGGCTCCAGGCTCCGAGCTATCAGCCCAGAGCCTGACGCGGGGCTCGAACTCACGGACCGTGAGATCGTGACCTGGCTGAAGTCGGACGCTTAACCGACTGCGCCACCCAGGCGCCCCAAATACTGAACTCTTTGGGACACCTGCGTGGCTTCTAGTCGGTGAAGCGTCTGACTCTTGATTTCAGCTCAGGCCATGATCTCACGGTTCATGAGTTCAAGCCTGGCATCAGACTCTGTGCTGACAGTGTGGGGTCTGCTTGGGATCCACTCTCTTTCCCGCCTCGCACTCCCCTTCCCATGCATGCTCTCTAAATCAATAAAGAAACAAACAAACTTTAAAAAATATTAAGTATACAGAAAATTATGAAACCCTTCTCTCTCGTATCTGGAAGGAGACAAGGACACCTACTCTCACCACTTCCCTTCAACACAGTACTGGAGGCCCTAGCCAATCCAAGGCAAGAAACATACAAATGGTTATACTATTGGATAGAAACCAAAGAAACTTACCACAAGGCAACACAGAGAACGTAAGGCAGACATACACAAGAATGTGAAAAGCTCTGCCATTCACAGATGTGTTCCACACACATAGAAAGAACTCATTCAAATCAACAGAAAACAAAACACACAACCTAATCACAAAGTGGCTTCCAAAAGGCAATTATTTCTCAAAAGAAACATGTAAGTGGCCAAGACACACACAGGGGCGGGTCCCACGATTACACCATACCTCCCAGCACCTGAGCCCCAGCAACCAGGTAACACACGAGAAGAGGCAATACCAGGCATCGGCCAGCCCCGAGCTCCCGCACGCTGTTGCTCGTGGGGAACAGACACGTGCCGCCACTCACGCCCTGCTCCTCCAAGGCAACCCAATATGATGCATGTGGATCTGCAGGCAGCCTCTGCACAAACCGGAGCAGCCACAGCAGAAACAATAAACCGTGCTGTGCTCACACACTGGGCCTTCGACAGCAGGGGAGGACCAGCACAGCCACACAAGGAAAGCAGGTGCATTGCGCACACACAGCGCTCAAGGGTTGGCTCAACATGAAGCGAAGAACAAGCCAAAGCAATCGCCGGTGAAAGTCAAGACCGTGGTTGCCTTTGGGGGACGTTCGGTGGGAGTCAGTAGGAGGTAGGAAGCATGGTAAGGTTCCATTTCTTCATCCAGGTGGTGGTTCCAAGAATGTGTTCGCTGAGTGAAAAATATGGAAGATCAGCTGAAAGTAGTGGCCTAGGATGTTCCAGACGTCCACCGCGTGCCACACAACTAGGCCGCTCTGTGCGGGCAGCTAACCCCCAAGAGAAGCAAGGAAGCCCCACCCATCTGAGTGCAGAGTCAGGAAGGGGCATCCAGACACCCGAGGAGCTACTGCCACACCCTACTCGCCTCCAGCTGTTCCTCTGGGGGAGTCCACATCGCCTTCCTAAACATCATTGGCCACAAGACACTGAATGCAGAAGCAGCTGGAAGAATAAACATCTTGCACTAAGCCAATGCCAATGCGAATGCCACGCTTCTACACAGTGTTGTTCTGAAAATGAACGTATTTTTTGCACGAAAGGTATGAGTACATTAATCTGCCCTAATTTATTGTCTTTAAGTGAATTCATCACATCTGAGATGCTCGGATTTGGTATGGTTTCCTTAATGTTTGTTTTTGAGAGAGAGACACAGGGCATGTGAGGGGAGGGGCAGAGGGAGAGGGACACAGAGAGTCTGAGACAAGTCCAGGCTGGCAGCTGGCAGCACAGAGCCCCGCATGGGGCTCTAAACTATTAACTGTGAGATCACCACCTGAGCCAGAGTCGGACCCTTAACACAGAGAGCCACCCAGGCGCCCGCTTCAATTCTCGGTTTAACCTCACCACAGTAGAGATCCAGAGACACAACCCACACACACGAAGGCTCTCTGGGGCCCTCAATAATCCCCTGATGTCCAAGTGTCCCGACACCACCGAGTCTGAGAAACACTGACCCAGGGAACAAAGGACACTCTCCCCTTCTTCTCGTCAACTTCCCAATTTCGATAGGGTTTCGCCAGCTCACCAGACTCTCTAAGGCCTGGCCCACAGGACACAAGGGCCTAAGGCGGCCTCTGTTCGTGGCAGCCACCTCGGGGGACAGAGCGTGTGCAGCCTGTGCGGGGTCAGGGGACGGACAAGGCAGGAAGGTCTCCGACAGCCTCTGCGAGGGCGGGCGGCACACTCCTTACACGACAGCTGCGGTTGAGGCAGGCACCCGGAGAACCTCCCAGAAGCCACTACCTGCAGTGAGAAGGGCCCTTACTGCCTGCCAAGCGGTTAAGCCAGCACTGCCACGGGAGGCGCCCCCACACACACCCCGCCGCCACAGAGCGGCCACCACGACTGACTCACGTGAGCCTGCGGGCCTCCACACAGACAGGACGGCCTTCCTCCCGAGGGTGGCCAATTGCTGTCCCCCAAGTGAGCAGAACCAGGGCGCCCCGAGCCACCCGGCCTCTCACGGCTGGCACTGTGGCCTCTGCGGGAGTCCGAGCGGCGCTGGGTCCACCAGAACTCACCTGCCTCAAACAGGAAGGTCTTCGGAGAAACAGGGACCCCAGGGCGACATCCTTGTAGGTGGAAGACTTCTAGCAAGGGAGAAGCCGGATGCTCAGAAGAGCACATCCCTCGCCCTCCACAGCACCTGCGGGCTCCTACCGCCTTCAAGAACCCGCCGGCCTCCTGCCCACCTCTCCGCCTGGCAAATGCACTGTGGCGCCAGCACCAAGAACCATGTGTAAGAACCATGTGTGGGCTAGGACCAAGGGAAACCTACTGCAGTGTTTCTCCAGAAACGGGTGAAAAGTTCCTGGCACTGGCTTTTGTTGCCCTGTCCTTTGAAGCCAGTAGTGACACCTAGTTAACCGATTCTGACTTGCGGCCAACCCTCAGGTATTTGGAGAATGGCTCTACTGCACCAGTCCTTGAGTGGGCTCGGTCCAGCACGTAGCAGATCCTGAAGAATATTGCCAATGGATGAAGTGTCTGCTCTGCAGGGTGAAGGCATCTGTATCCTCCAGTGGTTGGAGTTCTGCTGACGAACCGATGAAGATTGGGGGCGATGGTGGGGGTGGTCCAGAGCCCAAGACCAAGAAAGATCTCCTGAAGACATCTTTCATACAAAAAAGGTGATTTTATTAAACGATGGGGACAGAAACCACATGCAAGAAAATCTGCACCGGGGTCCTGACGGGTAACTCATTATTACACACCATCAGGTTGGCAGGGTGTCAAGGATAGGGTTAGGGTTAGGGGGAAGCAAGTTTTCAGCGCCTTGAGGGACTAGGTGTGGCTAGGGAAATGGCCTTCATTACCACATAATAAAACCCAAGTCATGACACCCATTCAATGTATATGGGCGGGTGCATAAGCTTGGAGGAATACTGCCAGCATATGCCTTCGGGCAGTTGAAATAAAAGAAGTTGACTGGAATGTTTTCAAGGTTGGGATAATGTTAGGCTTAGGTTGTGTTTTGCCCCTAGCAAAGGGTCATCACCATCACCGAGCAGCTAAACTCCTAGAGGGATGTCACTCTATCCGTTTCAGGGATTGTCAGTGGGCTATAATCAGTAAGGGAATTTAATTTTCATTTGCCGTAGCATCACACATTACCATGACAAGCGCTTAAGGCCCTTCTCTCTGTACTCAGGTGGTCAAGACTGTCCAAGGTATAACAATCATATCCCACCCAGGGTGGGAGGAGGGGCTAGCTTGTGCTTTACCCCTCAGCCTGCCTTATGCTCCCTCATCATATCCTCCCTGAAAAATGTCAAATTTGAAACCTTGAAGATGGATGAAGGTGGAAGGTCTCAACTTCTGTAGCTTCTTTGTGCTGAGTAGGGACATAGAGTCATCCCTACCTATATGGATCCTTATTGGTCTCTTGGGCAACGTACAGAGGAGTTACAAAAGGCAGTGGCGGCTGGATCCAAGGTGGGCCTTCTTGAGTAGAAAGGCTCATCATTTGGCTTCAATCAAGTGTAGTGATGGAGTCGGCAACAGGCAGGGAGTGTGGGACATCAGGCCGGTGGAGCCTTCCGGGCCCTCCCAGCCGGGTTCTATGGGACTCCTCGGCAGCCTTAGGGCGAGCGAATCCAGCCACCCGACCCTTCCATCCCGACCGCCCCACCTGGTGGAATCCCGCAGCGGAGAGCCCAGCACCCGCGGGGAACATCTCCAGCCCGAGCCCGCTGCCCTAGCTGGGCGTCGGGAAATGCCAGGGGCCCTGGGGCTGAGGGCTCCTGGGAGGGAAGAGGTCCAGGACCCAGGGAGCCCAGACCTATGGCGGAGTCGGAGTCTGGGTTCTCGCTGCCCCGGCCGCCTGCCCACACTCTCCTGGGTTCTCTTATCCACCCACCCAGCCCCACCCTCCAGCCCTCAGGTGCCAGCCCCCGTCCCGCCCTCACCGTTGCCCCCCTCCGTGCGGGTGCGGGTGTCGGTGGTGTGTCAGGAAAGTTGCAAAGCTGTGGGTGGGTTCCAGCCGATGCAGTGGGATTTGGCCGGGTGCGGGGAGCGGGGAGCGTGCCCCTTGTGAAGTGGCCTGGGGTGTGTGGGCCCGGGATCCAGGTGGGGCAGGGAGGGGCCGAACCGGGCCTGTTGGCTTTCTTGGCTCTGGAGGGGCCTGAGGAGCAGTGCCTGGGGTGTGTTTGGCCCCAGGCGCCGCCCTCCCTGGAGAGAGAGGGACACAGGCAGGGAGGGGGGACATGCGGCAGGAGCCAAAGGAGAGGTGAAGGAAGCCAAAGGCAAAAGCCAATGGCACATGGTAATCCCAGGCGCTCTCCCATCCAAGTTCTAACCAGGCCGACACCGCTCAGTTTCTGAGAGAAGACTGGGGTCGGTCACTTTCATGCTGGTATGGCCATAGACGCCAGTGGCTGGCGCTGGGTGCCTCAAGAGCCTGCTCCCCGCCACCCAAGCCCAGCGGTTGCCGCGCTTCCCCATGCACCTTGCATCCTGCCTGCCTGCCTGCCTCCGCCCTCCGCCTCGGGTGCCTGGAGGGAGGCGGAGGCCGCACAAGAAGACCCTGGCAATGAGCTGTGGCGCAAGCCCCGTCGTTCTCCCATCCTGGGACTCTTGCAGGATGCTCCCGGCCTGGCCCCAAGCCCGCCACCTCTTCCATCCCGCACCGCACCGCACCGCACCGCCCCTCGCAGCCCCGCACCACACCGCACCGCACCACACCAAGATGGGCTGCTCAGTGGGAAGAGGGTGGAAGCTAGCGTGGGGCATCAGGCCGGTCGAGCCTTCCAGGCCCGCCCAGCCGGGTTCTAAGGGCCTCCTCCGCAGCCTTAGGGCCAGCGCATCCAGCCACCCGGCCTTTCCCTCCCGACTGCTCCACCTGGTGCAATCCCACAGCGGAGTGCCCAGCGCCCCCGGGGAACATCACCAGCCCCAGCCCGCTGCCCTAGCTGGGCGTCTTGAAACGCCAGGGGGCTGGGGATGAGGGCTCCAGGGAGGGAAGAGGTCCAGGACCCAGGGAACCCAGGCCTGTGGCGGAGTCGGAGTCTTCGGTGTCGCTGCCCTGGCCGCCTGCCCGCAGTCTCCTGGGTTCTCTTATCCACCCACCCAGCCCCCACCCTCCAGCCCTCAGGTGCCAGCCCCCGGTCCCGCCCTCAGCGCTGCCCCCCTCCGTGTGGGTGCAGGTGTGGGTTGTGTGTGAGGAAAGTTGCAAGGCTGTGGGTGGGTTCCAGCCAGTGCAGTGTGATTTGGCTGGGTGCGGGGAGCGGGGAGCGTGCCCCTTGTGAAGTGGGCTGGGGTGTGTGGGCCCGGGGTCGGGGCGGGGTGGGGCGGGGCGGGGCCGGACCAGGCGTGGTGGCTCTCTTGGCCTGGGTGGGGGCTAAGGAGCAGTGGCTGGGTGTGTCTGGTCCCAGGCGCAGCCCTCCCTGGGGAGAGAGGGACACAGGCAGGGAGGGGGGAGATGCGGCAGGAGCCAAAGGAGAGGTGAAGGAAGCCAAAGGCAAAAGCCAATGGCACATGGTAATCCCAGGCGCTCTCCCATCCAAGTTCTAACCAGGCCAACACCGCTCAGCTTCTGAGAGAAGACTGGGGTCGGTCACATTCATGCTGGTATGGCCATAGACGCCAGCGGCTGGCACTGGGTGTCTCAAGAGCCTGCTCCATGCCACACAAGCCCAGCGGTTGCCGCGCTTCCCCATGCACCTGGCATCCTGCCTGCCAGCCTGCCTGCCTGCCTGCCTGCCTCCGCCCTCCGCCGCGGGTCCCGGGAGGGAGGCGGAGGGGGCGCAAGAGGACCCTGGCAAGGCGCTGTGGCCCAAGCCCCGTCGTTCTCCACTGCAGGGACTCTTGCAGGATGCTGCCTGCTTGGCCCCACGCCCGCCACCTCTTCCATCCCGCACCGCACCGCACCGCCCCTCGCAGCCCCGCACCACACCGCACCGCACCACACCACGATGGGCTGCTCAGTGGGAAGAGGGTGGAAACGAGCGTGGGGCTTCGGGCCGGTTACCACACCACGATGGGCTGCTCAGTGGGAAGAGGGTGGAAGTGAGCATGGGGCATTGGGCCGGTCGAGCCTTCCGGGCCCGCCCAGCCGGGTTCTAAGGGCCTCCTCTGCAGCCTTAGGGCCAGCGCATCCAGCCACCCGGCCTTTCCCTCCCGACTGCTCCACCTGGTGCAATCCCACAGCGGAGTGCCCAGCGCCCCCGGGGAACATCACCAGCCCCAGCCCGCTGCCCTAGCTGGGCGTCTGGAAATGACAGGGGCCTGGGGATGAGGGCTCCCTGGAGGGAAGAGGTCCAGGACCCAGGGAGCCCAGGCCTGTGGCGGAGTCGGTGTCTGGGGTGTCGTTGCCCCGGCCGCCGGCCACCTGCCCGCGGTCTCCTGGGTTCTCTTATCCACCCACCCAGCCCCCACCCTCCAGCCCTCAGGTGCCAGCCCCGGTCCCTCAGTCGGGCTGCTCACTGGCAAGAGGGTGGAAGCGAGCGTGGGGCATCCGGCCGGCCGTGCCTTCCCGGCCAGCCCTGCTGGGTTCTCATCGCCTCCTCCTTAGCCCTTGGGCGAGCGAAGCCAGCCACCAGGCCTTTCCCTCCTGTCTGCCCCACCTGTTGCAAACCCACCCCGCAGCCCCCAGCGCCCCCAGAGGACATCACCAGCCCCAGTCCGCTGCCCTATCTGGGCCTCGTGAAATGCCAGGGGCCCTGGGGATGAGGGCTCGAGGAGGGAAGAGGCCTATTTCCCAGGCAGCCCAGGCCTGTGGCACAGTCGGAGTGTGGTATCTCTGTGTCCCTCCCGCCCCTTTTTTGTCCCCACATCCATGCACCCCAGCTCCAAGCCTCCATCATGGCCCACCCCCCACCCTCCAGCTCCTAACTCCAGGACCCCGGACTCCGGATCCCGGACTCCGGACCCCGGACTCCGGAACCCGGCTCTGCCTGCAGTCTGTGCTGGTGTATGTAGTATTTCAGGGAATGTACAAAGCTGGGGTGTGGCTTCAAACCCATGCAGTGGGATTGGGCCTGGTGTGGGGAGTCGTGAATGGGGAGCGGCCCCTTGTGACATGCAGTGGGGTGTGCAAGGCAGGCCAGGCCATTGGGCTGAACTGGGAAGTGCTGAGGGAGCACTGGCTGGCTTGAGTTTGGCCCCAGGAGCGCCTCTCCTGGTCAGGGAGGGAGGGGGGTGGGCTGGCACCATAGAAGAGGTCAAGTAGGTCAAAGGCAAAAGGGAAAATCCTACAGCACCCGGTGTTCCCAGACGGTCTCCCATCCAAGTACTAACGAGGCCCGACCCTACATAGCTTCCAACACAAGAGGAGATCCGGCGTGTTCTGGTTAGTTTGTCCCCAAATGCTACCTGCTGCAGTTGGGCTCCAAAAGATCCCTGTCCTCGCCTCCCAAGCCCCGGGCATATCCCATTCACCCGTGAACCTGCCTGCCACCTTGCCTGCCTTCTTGACTGGCTGCCTCCCGCTGCCGACCTCCGAGGGCCCCGGGTCGGTGGCGAGGGCCACGCAACAGGCCCCGGGCACCCCGGAGTGGCGCAAGCCCTGGTGTTCTCTGATCCCGGTACTCTTGCAGGCTGCTCCGGCTTGCTCCCACGCCAACCTCCCCCTCCATCCCACAGGTCACGGCACCGCATGGCACCGCACATCGCAGCATCTCTGCACACCACACCACACCACCACTTACCACACCACACCACACCACACCACACCAAACCACACCACAGCACAGCACACCATTCCAGGTCCCGCTGCTCACTGCGAAATGGGTGGGAGCGAACAGCAGCATCCGACAGGCCAGGCCTTAGGGGCCCCCTGGATTCTTAGCGCCTCCTCCCCACCCTCGGGCAGCCCCCACCTGGCCATTCCCTCCCATCTGCGCCAACTGGCTCAAACGCAAACCGGAGCCCCCAGCGTCCCCAGAGAACATCACCAACCAAAGCCCGCTGCCCTAGCTGGACCTTGTGAATTGCCAGGGGCTCTGGGGATGAGGGCTCCGAGGGAGGGAAGAGGTCCAGACCCAGGCAGCCCTGGCCTGTGGCATAGTTGTAGTGTGGGGTCTCTCTGTCCCTACCGCCCCTCCTTTGTCCTTGTATCCAGGCACTCCAGCCCACACTCTCCACCGCAGCCCCTAGCTACCACTCTCCAGCCCCACGCTCCCATCCCCCAGCCTCCAGCCCTAGTCCCCAGCCACCGGTCCCGGCCGCACTTTCCCTCTGTGCAGGTGTGGGTGGCGTGTTTCTGTGACTGACTGATTTCTCTCAGCTTACCACCTTCCTGTTCCATCCACATTGCTGCCAATGACACGATTGCGTTCTTTCTCATTGCACATAGGGCCCATTAACTCCCAGTGAGCATACGTGAAGGTTGTTTTCAACCCCCACCGACAACTAATTTCTGATGTCAACGAAAACGTGTTGTGCTCCTCAAAACCTGGGGCATTGAAGTCTCTTGTTTGTGCAGTGACTATTACTGTGCTCTTTGCCCCCGCCACAGACTGCCTCAGCATCCTGCTTTCGGAGACTCTCAGGGATATTGCATGCCCAGTCGTTTCGCCAGCAGGTGAAGCCAAAGAAACGACTCAAAAAAAACTACACAGAATCAGAACCCAGTCCTACACACTTGGGCATCAGCTCGTATGGGGACTCTGCCCTCCAGATCAACAATGTTTTACCTACAGACAGGAAAAGCTGCAAAGATGGCAAGTGCTCCCACCCCCCTACAGTGTGTGATGACAGATGTAGGGTTTCTTTTGGTACATTCAGGCTCCTAGGTGTAGCTAAAATATGTTCCATTTCTCTATAACCCACAGATTTTCCATAGTCATAGGACACCAAGCTTCCCTGGGGAATCGTGCTCCCACTCTCCTCCCATGCTACCTGAAAGCAATCATTGGCTGATTTACCAAAGGATCCATTGACCTCCTGTCACTTATCACTCGGGGCTCAAAAGGCTGCAGTTGGCATGGTAAGAGTCATGACGAGGGAGCATGAGCCAGGCTGAGGCTAAAGCGCAAGTTAGAACCCCCCTTGCCACCCCACGGTGGGTCTGAGGGATATCCCCTGGGCACCACTGCTACTCAAGAACAAAGGAAAGGGGCTTAAGCCCTTGCCGTGCTAATGTGGGAAACTCAGGCACAGGAAAAATTAAATTCCCTTAATGCCTATAGGCCATCGACAACTCCTTGAAACCAGCACAATGACCTCCCTCTAAGAGCTCAGCTGCCTAGATGATGGCTCTTTGCTGGGGGCAAAAGAGAACTGTAGCTTAACATTACCCCAACCTCCAGGACCCTGTAAGTCCACTTCCTTTGTCTCAGTTTCGCCGAGATATATGCGGGCAATCATCCTCCAAGCTCATGGCCCCTGATCTACATTTAAAGGATCTCATGACTCGTGTTTTATTAAGGGGTCATAAATAGTGTTTCCCTAGTAACAGTTAGCCCCTGAAGGTGCTGGAAACCTTGCTTCCACAATTCCTTAGAGACTTATTCCATCCCTGACCTCCTGCCAACCTGAGGGAATATAACGATGAGTTAGTTGTAGGACCCCAGCACAGCTCCTCCAGGCATTAAGAAAACCACCTTTTTGCACCAAAGACGTCTTCCAGAATTCTGTGTTGGTCATCAGCTGTGGACCAGTCCACCATCATTCCCAAACATCATCATTTTGGCGTCCCAATGTGGGGCTTCGAATCTTCTCACCTTGACTCTGTGCTTCAGTGTCAATTTGGTGAGTATGTTTTCTCTTTCCTCATTTACTCTCATTTCAGGGGATTTTTGAGAAGTAGGGTCTTATGGGAACACTTTTGTGGGGATTGCTCTGGCTGCAATCCTCTAGGCTGTGGCGACTCTACGGGGAGGAGAAAGCCTGCCTTTTGGTTGGAAGTTAGGACCTTGGGCAGAATGGCAGTGAGATGCAGAAACTTGACGCCCTCTCTTTATTCCTTTCCGTGTCTACAGTTGTCTGTCTTGGGCAGTGGACAGCCACCTAAGTGACTACCATGTCTGCCAATCTTAAGACTCCCGTGTGTGAGGATTCCTCCTCATTGGTCGAATGTGACCCCCTCCATATCTCTGGGCTAGCCTCTTCTGCATGCCAGATCTCCACTGAGAGCTGACCGAAACCAGTACCTGACTGAATTAAAACCCAACAGGGCGCCATTTCCTAGGGAGGTTCGCTGTGAAGACTACGCGGGTCGAAATGCCACTTATATCATGATGGATTTCTCTTCTGTTTTCCCTCAATGTCCTCTACTAACTACTACTTAAAATTGGGTCATTTCCCCTTGTCAAACTCTTCTAGTATTTTCCATGGGTTGAAAATGGCAGTTCCTTCTCTGCCTTCTCAGCAAGGGAGACGCAGGTCTGTAAGTCAGGCACCCATCTGTTGTCTAGAATGCAATGGGGAAGCCGGTAGGGGTGGGCAGGCTAGCATCCCTCCTTCAGGAGCCCTTCCCCACCCGGTTGGCACTCATAGTGATTTCGTTCAAGGGATACCTCGGGTCACTTTGACATCTCGGGAACCCCTGACATATCCTGTGTGGGGGATGCTACTGGGGAGTCGGGATGGATTCTAGGGGTAATGGACCTTCTCTCTCTCTCTCCTTTTCTCTCTAGGTGGAACGTGGGAGTTCCTCTTTGGTCCGCAAGGATTCTCCCTTAGGATGCCTTTTGAACCCACTGGAAACAATTGGGTTTGAAAAATGTGGAAAGGACTGATCCTGTAACACTGCATGGCCTTACTAAACAGGGCAAATGGACGGCTGTTAGCCTAGGTTCAGCCCGTCAGGGCTAACCAGGCCCAAGGGCCTCTTGCAGGATGTGTTTGGTCAGTAACCAGGCCGGTGAGCTCCCCGTGGATATGTTGATGACAAATGTCTAAACAGGCCTCCTCCTGAGAAAACTCAGTCACTGAAGGAAACACAGGCCATCCCTGAAAAGGGAACGCTGACTCTTCCTCCCTGTTCCTCTGCCTGATAGATGTGAGAGCCTCTCCCTCATTCTTTTCGTGGGTTAAGGGCTACAACTGGAGGCAACTGTGCTCAGGTTACCTCAGGATGGAGACTTTAAGGAAAATTCCCAAGCAGCTTCCGAGCAGGAACTGGGTCGGGGGGCTTCTGGAAGCTCTGCACCTGGACGGCCACCCCTCAGGCCTGAGTCAAGGTGCTATCTCGAGAGGCCCAGTGCATACCCTGCTCTAGAGGGAGGGGCTCCATCACCTGCACTCTGGTTCCCATGACGCCTCACTCACCTGGTCAACTCTGCCCACCTGGACACCAAACTTGCCTCCAATGCCCCTGATGGACTGGACCTGGGACGAGTGCTTGGAGAGCTTCGACTGATACTCGTGGCCGACAGCTGATTGAAACAGGTCACAGAGCAAAGGTGTCAGCTGCCGGGCATAGCAGCTGTATCACACACCCCCGGGCATGGTCCTCGGGGAACAGGCCCCCACCTTTGTCCACACCAGGGCTCCTACTGGGAACAGGCTCTGTGTGCAAGCTGGTGGAGGAGGGATCCCCGAAGCCACCCAAGACCCTACCAGGTGGGGCTTGTGATCTGAGGGGCGTGGGGAAAGGGCCACGAGGCCGGGACCATCCACAGCCGAGTCTGACACCTGGCACCCACAGATGGCGATACAATCACTAGCTCTGTAAAGCAAGGCACTTGCCTACCGTGTGGCGTAGGAATGAGGACCAGAGATTTGCGGCGACAGGCGGAGACAGACTCACGCTCTTGGTGACACCATGCACTCCACCACTCTACACAGAAACTGCAATTGCAACGCCTGCTCTATCCACATACATGGTCTGCCACGCAGGAAAGTCTAGGCTTCCCGCCACTCTGGCATCGGCGGGGTCGGCCACCCATAGCCTCCATGCCACACCGGGCACCACAGCACTTTGTAAACAAAGCTTCTGGAATACAGCCCCCACCGAGCATTTATATATAAGCCCGTTTCTGAGATCTGCCCACCAAATTCAGTAAATGCCAGATGTCCCACATCCTCCAAAGCTGAAAATATGGACTACCGAGCTCCCAGGATAGCCCCCGGCCCTGCCTGGCCTCCCAGCACCAGGCTCTGTCCCCAGTGTGGACGGCCCAGACGTGTGACCCAGTGCGGGCATCTGAACCTTCCCTCTTACTGCCTGGGACACGGCACATACACACCCCTCCACCTGGTCTCTCCAGGGCCTTACAAGATACCTGGGTCAGGAGAGGCCGGGGTGAAGAGGAAATCAGGAGGCCCTTCTCAGCACAGTTCAAGGGAGAGAGCGGCGAGGTTTATTCCAAACTTCGGAGCCATGCCACTCTCTCCCCTGCATGGCTCTGCTATGATGTCCATCCTGCCTGGAGACCTGAGGCACCCTGGACTCCCACAGCCTCCAGGCTTCTACTCAAAAGTGCTGACAAAGCTCCCCTGGAGGACAGCCTGCGGAAGGGACTCCCCAGCACAAAACTTAGCAGAAAGAAGTTGTAAGAGAGCTTTTCTAAGAGTACTGCCAGAGATGCAGAGTGGCAATTTTACCAAGTTTTTTCTTTAATCAAAACAGGTTGATCCAACTGAGAAAATCATGCCTATAACTAGGCATCAGCACCAGGGAGGGCGTGGTCTGGAAGCCTAGTTTCATGGTCCAGGCAGGGGGTTGGCCCAAGGCCAGGAAGGAGCCCAGGAGCGAGAGCAGGAATGAGGTCCGCCTCACTGGCTCACCCGCAGACAAGGGCAGGATACCAGACATCAGTGCACACTGGGGACTGATGGCTGCCACACCTACCCAGGCCACACTCATGCAAACACGTGCCTGCCTGAGCAGAGTTTTCCTCTCCAAGACTCCATCACATTCTCCTCAAATCTTAACACAGGGATCTCAGGGCTCTTTCCAACTCAGAGAGGACAGGTTACAAAGAACTTCAGAGGTACGTATTTTTGAGTCTCATTTTTTCATCTTTATTTTTTTGTGTGTGTGAGACAAAGAGCATTTCAGGGAGGGCAGAGATATTGAGAGAGAGAGAATCCCTAGGAGGCTCTGCACTGACAGGAGACAGCCCGATGCAGTGCTCAAACCCAGGAACCGTGAGATCATGACCTGAGCCGAAACCGGGAGTCAGACACATAATAGACTGAGCCACCTAGATTTCTGACAAGTTGGTCCAATCTGGAAGAGCTGGAAGCCAAGCTTGCCTACAGGTGCAGGGAGGCACGGAGAGAGGGGCTGTGAGCCCATGGCAGCACCCCACCAAATTCATCTGTAAGGGCAGTCTCCCCACTATACCAGGTGTAGACACCTGGCCATTTCCGTCAGCTGTCTGGGTACCATCACCGCAGCGGCTGGTAACTCATGAGATATCGCTGAGCGCCTGCACGGTGCCAGGCCAGGCACGAGGTAAGGAGGACAGGTCCCAGCCCCAGAGAGCCTCCACGGATATACAGTAATGTCCAGGGTGAGTGAAGGACCACAGGCAGAAGACACGGGGGAAAGGCAGCAGCAGACAGGCTGGCGGGAAGGAGGGCTCCTCAGGGAAGCTTCGGGGCCCAGTAAGGCCAGAGCTCAAGGTGTTGAGAGGACAACAGAAGCAGAGAAGCCAGCAGTGACAGCTTTGTTGTTACTGCCATCAAGCTTCTCCTTGATAGATTCATTGTTTGCCCCAATGTGTCATTTTGCCAACCCAGAGCTAGAGACCCAGACAGACCATGAATTTCTCTCCGTTTCAAATCCCTACAACCCCATGGGCACAGGCTTTGTTTCAGGAAGGAAAGTCCTCTACCTGTTTCTCTCACTGTCCCAAGCACGCGGGGGTGACGGGTTGTCTGTACTGCAAAAGGCAACCAGGCAACTTTGTAGAATCCAAAGATGATTCCACTCCCCACTCTGCATGTCTAGATATCTCCGGGAATGACAGTCACACCAGGAAACGTCCCTGTCTGTTTCCTGTAGCTCACTCTTTGTCCAACCCCAGCGTAGGCAAATTCCAGACCTGGTGTGCGGTGCCCCTAGGATGCCCCAAATATATGCTCTGTGTGAACACAGTTCAGCGTGGCTCACTGTGACCCAGTGGTGCAGTTCTGCACTTGGCTCAACACTGAATCCGATCTGAGCAGCATCTGGAATTACAAGGGACAGGTTAGAATTATAGACCAGAAATTCCATATCAGCTGATGGCTTCCCTTCTATGCACAACAGAGGCAGACATCTCTTGGGTCCGAATAAGAGACACTGCTCAAACTGGGAAATTCACATCTACAGGGAGGTCTGCAGAATGTATATAGGTACCTCGCTGGAGAAACATGTAACACCACCCCGCTACACCTGAGTCTCTTGCATGGGGCGTGGAATAGAGCAGAAGAGCTCCGGGTGTCTCAGGACAGAGGATTCAAAGTGCCACCAAACGCTGATGTGTGCAGTCAACCATGCTGAGCCCTATAGCTGGATGGCAGAGGAGGCTCGCCCACTGTCCTCAGTGAGTGCTCTCTCCCGGACTCACAGGAAGTGACTACACAGAGGGCCAGGTCGTCAATGCCTGAAGGACAGCAAAGCACCTGCTGGCTGAAGCCTTGCCCGCACACTGAAGGACAGCCTCAGGTCTGGTTCTGGCACCAGCTGGCTGAAGTCTCGCCTACGCCGTGAAGGAGAGTCTCTGATCTGGTTCTGGTCTACACACTGGCCCAGATTAGGCTCGTGGTGAACTGGGGGCAGCAGTGACACCAACACCCACACTCAAGATGCTTCTGGGCTTCCGTCCTCCACCCAGAGCCCCCCCCCCCCACCCCCCAGTAAGGCCTTCTGCCACATTGCCCACACCCCGGCACACATGAGAATCCTAAAAGAGCTTCTAAAATGCAGGAAAACCTCATGAGAAAGGTCAGTCAACAGAGGAGGATCTCACCTTCAGCGCATGGACTCAAAGCTCTTCTGCAAGAAGTCTGAGCCCCTACTTCGCCAACTCTGTGCCCGAAGTGAAACGGCACATGCTGCCAACACTGAACTTCTCCATCCAGTCCTGCCACGTGCCGAACGTCCTGCCATAACCATGAGAGGCTTTTGTTCCTCTTTCAAGCTCTTTTCCTTGAGGGTCTGGTGTTCTTAAAACTCATTCTCTCTCAACTTCTGTATGCTTGAAGGGAAGGAGGGGAAGGGAAGTTAAGGGAAGTTAAGGGAAGGGAAGGGAAGGGAAGGGAAGGGAAGGGAAGGGAAGAGAAAGAACTGGGAATTGTGGGAGGGTGCCGGTGCCTTGTAAGGTGACACGTGAGGTCACCTGGTGGGATCTCTACACCACTAGGCCCCATTCCTCCACACCCCCAGTCCCTGCCTTTGCCAGTCTCCCCTTAGTCTGCCAGGCGCATCTTCTCAGTAGGGCTCAGAGTCAAGTTTACAGGGAAAACAGAAACTAATGTGCTCCGGGCCAGTGAGTCATCCCAAATCCAACAGTAGGTGTACGAAACTTGGAATTTTCTATATTCATATGGTGAAAAGGTTCTCTTTCATCAGGTAGCGGGATTAGGAGAAGCACTTTCCAAGCCTCAGCTCATAGCAGAGGGGGAAAGCAAGTCAACAATCCCACATCGCAGAGACTCTGAGGACGCTAGTCAAAGACAGTGAGGCAAAATGTTTAGACAGCATCTCTTTACTTGAAGTACTACTGGGTTTACATATTCTTAGATACTCGAAGGTGACCTAAGAGACTATCAGAATTTATCATCTAAAGCCCCTTTCTACAATTAACACTGGGAATAGTGAAGCAGATCCCAAGCTGTGGTCAAAATATGGCAGGTCAAGAACCCTTTAGAGCTGTCACAATCAGGGGACCACAAAATGGTACAAAGGCCACTCCACAGGGCTGTCCAGGGGTCACCACGTCCACACATCTGGATGGCAATCCCAGAGTATACCGAAAAAGCAAACCGGCCCTGGCCACTGCCCAGTGTCCTTGGGAATGGTGATGGGGGTAGAACCGGCTCCAACACCTGGAACGGCCACAGGGTGCCCACAACTGTCCCAGGGGTTCTCCCAACATCCAGCATGTTTCAAAGCCACGGGAACAGAAACGACGATGAGAGCAATGGTGACTTCACCGGCTCGGGAGTCGGCTCCCAGGGCCTCGACATCCTCTCGTGGCTTCTGTGGAAGGTGTGGGCTCAGCAAGTCAGGGAGGAACCTACACTTGTGTCTAAAATGCCCACACGACAGACTTCACCCTCTTTTGGGAATGATTTCCTGGCTCTGCCTCAGCCAAGAACAGCTTCATTTTCCTGAAAGATATTGGGGCCAAGGAAGTCGAGCACCGCAGGTGACCAAACAGATCAGAGGGATGGTCCCTCACAGTAGGGACGGGAAGGTCCAATCGGAAGCCGGTGAAGCCTAAAGAAAACTCTGAGCACAGTTTCAAGGTTCCTTTTACCTACACTTCCTGACTAGGAAACACCACCGGGAGAAGTGGCAGTGTAAGGCCATGCCGAGTCAGGTGCAGGGCCCGCTCTCCCACGGGACAATCCCTCGGCTCTCCTATTTGGGGCCTCTCATGAGAATATGGGACTTAGAAAACAGCTCCCCAGTATATCCCACGCGCAGTGACAGAGCAGGAAAATTAGAGTCGTGGAGGGGAGTTTAAGGTCAAAAGTATTCCAAGACATGGTGTGTGGCAGGAACGCCCACTAGCAGAGAGCATAGGTGACCAAGTCCCCTGATGAAATCTCTGCTCTTGAAGACAAGATGCTAGAATCATCAATACAGGAACTGTTTGTGATGGGAGATTCTAAGCCCCCACGTACCTACGCGAACACATGTATAGAAGCACAGGGTCACGTGTTGTGGGAACATCAGCTCCCAAGACAGACCAAATCGTGCCAGTGTGGGTTCACAGGAAAGCTGTGTCCCCCTGGTCTGTGTCTCTGCCTTTCAAAAGACCAATTTCACACCAGCATTAAGATAGTCTCTTCCTTGGTGTGCTCATGGTGCCCAGAAACTTTCACGGTCTTGGCCCCCATCTCTGCTCCTTTCCACTAATATCATTCAGAAAGGTGTGGTCAATGAGGAGTGAAGCCCACACAGGGGATTGTAAGAAACACAGACAACCCAAATGAAAACAAGAGGAAAATCACCTTTGGGGAAAAGGGAGACAGAAGGACACTGGTGACTCATAGCACAAAATAGGGTCAGTTTCCCATGGATCTCATCAGCACCCACTCTTCCTTGGGAATGGGCATGGTGTGGCCTTCCTAAGATTCCACATCTGAAAGAGCAGGGCCCCGGGGTGGGGATGCCTGGGAGAACGGCTCTCAGAGGCCACCAACAAGCTCTCTGGCCACAGTGTGACAGCTCTAAGCTTGGGGGGCTGGGCAGCTGGGCCACCAAGTGCACACCCACAGCCCCGTGGGTTTAAAAATTAACATGAATAAAAAAGAAAATAAGATGTTGGAGACCAAGACAACCTTAGCCCTCTATTTTTGCAATGTGACGATGCCTTACTCACTGCTTTAATTACAAGTGAAATTTTTTTTTGTTTTTGTTAACTTTATTCTGAGACAGAGCACATGCATGAGTGGGGGAGGGAAGAGAGAGAATCCCAAGCAGGGTCTGTGCTGTCAGCCCAGGGCTCGATGCGGGCCTCAAACCCACAAACCATGAGATCGTGACCTGAGCCGAGGACAAGAGTCAGACGCTCAACCAACTGAGCCACCCAGGCTACCTTAATTAAACAATTTTCAATTAATGGACACTATTTTATTCTCCTGAAAATGTTTACAAATAGCTTTTACTTAATATTCCGAGAGCATCCTGGCCTAAAAACCAGAGCCATGGCCCTGAAGCACGGAGGCCAGGCTGTGGGCCCCCCCTCAGCACCAGTGGAGAAAGGTTCTGTTCGCCTCCTCTTAGGATGGCTGGCCGGATGCACTGAAAACAATCCAAGCAAGCGGGACGGCAGCCACCGGTTGCGCAGTAGAGGCTGACCTACTCTCTAACTGCTGGATGTGCTCTGGTGTGTGTGCCCCGAAACCCTGTAGGCGGCCACCATGCCCATGGCTCACAGCGGACGGAGGCCTTGGAGGCGGCACAGTGGGACACAGGCCTCCCTGCACCTGGCCCTCACCACAGCCCAGCCTGGCTGGCATCCTGGCGTCCAGGCCTGATGCTGCTTCCTCTCACGTGTGGGCAGGATGATTTGCTCCTGGATCACTGTCTCCCCCGCACGTCCTAGTGCCTTTCCAGAGTGGTTCCTGTCTCAGGGGTCCCTGAAAGTGCCTTCTACCAAAGCAGAGAACACACACCCCCACCAGGCCCACGCACGCTCGTGGCTAGGAGAGGTCCAGCACACTCGAGTGAGAAGATCAACCGGCAGTAATCCTGATGCACGCCAGAGGTCCTCTTGACAATTTTCCATCTTCTGCTTTCTGCCTGGACAGTCTAGGGCCTATCGTGTGACCCGAGAGTCCTCTTCCCCATGGGAGGGTTGGGCCCGTCCTCCCCACCCTGATGCCTCCGTGGTAGGACTAGGCAGAGCAGGCCTTCTCCAGAAACAGGTGGACTGGGGAGGTGGTCCCATCTATGTCCAAATCTCTGGAACCTGTGCATGTGACTTTATTTGGAAAAGCAGGCTTTGTAAGTGCAGCTACGTGGAGGACCTGGAGACCACCCTGGACTCCCTGGGGAGGGGGCTGGGGAGTACACGGAGGAATGTTCTTAAAAGAGGAGTCAGGTAAGATCCACCGAGAAGGGACAGGGCATGGGGCCCAGCAAGCACCGAAGCCGGGCAGGATGGAGCCTCCCTGCTCCCGCTGAAATCTGCCCATGCACCCGGTGGTGTGGACACAGCGCTGGCCTCAAGTCAGGACGGGGAAAGGTGCCGCAGGAAGACAAGGAGGAGAATCAGAAGAATCCACGCCACTTCTTCCCACCGAGGACTCAAGCGACAGGGGGGTAAGAGAAAGCAGAACGTCAGAGATGTTGAGAAACACCATCAAGTGAAGCCACATCATCAGGAAGGAGGCAACAACCCCTCTTGGGCATGCGCCTGCTGCCCCTCTGCAGAGGCCATGGGGACAGACCCCTCCCGGTACCGCGGAGCACCCACCTGGGAGGTGGCAGGACTCGACCAGCAAAAGGCGAGGAGGAAAGTGTGAAGTCACAATTGCATTCAGAACACTCGACGTGACCCACAAGAAAGGACCTTAGGGGCAGCAGTGATGAGTATACAGTGGCCTCAAGGAGGAGTGTGTAGCGGGAGGAGAGTCAAGGGTATTCGGTGGGACCTGGCGGGTCTGTGGAAAGGTCTGCAAGCCCCGGAACATTCAGTATGGGGCGAGCACAGCCAAGGATGGCTAACGCGTGTTCTCAGAGAGGCCACACCCCTCGGACATCTGCTTGGTGCTTGGTCTGTTTCTCAACTGACATTTCTTTTTTAAGCATCATTGGATTCACCAAATCAAGTTTTAATAAACCGTGTGCAACCGAATATACCTATGGGGAATTGGTCTGTTTGCAGAAACTCTCAGATGCCTAACGCTTACCCAGCTTTGGTGGGGAAAAAAACAATCTTAGATGTAAAACGCAGGGAAGCACTTTGTTGTTCCAAACCTCACACTTAACACTAAGGACCAGGAAGTGCAGAAACTAACGATCAGCCAGCAAAGGTTCTCAACAGGAAGACACAGAATGACCTAACTATGCCCTGACAGAAAGGAGAAGGGAAGTCTTACTCCACAGAAAGTAACTATGTGTCCTTCACAGTTAGTAAACGATCGGCCCTGGCGGGAGAGACAGTACAGGAAGAGGAAATCCCAGCGATTGTCAGCTGTGCCCTCCACACAAGGCCCACGGGTCAGGGCGTCCATCCCTTGACCCAATGGCCATAAGCTCTCTGTGGCGGGGAGGGAAGGAACCATCCCAGAGTCGCCTGAGCTATGAGGGATCTTGTGCCACAGCCTCCTGAGTTGGCCTCGTGAGGGCTGCTTCGGAATCTGTGTCTTCTCCTGTCTCTGCCCCTCCCATGCTCATGCTCTGTCTCTCTGTCTCTCAATAATAAATAAACATAAAAAACGTAAGGAAAATCTACAAATGGGGAATGAGGTCCACTCTTTAAACTTGTTCACAAACAAATGTAAAAGTTGATTTCCGTAAGAACAGTAAGACCTTTATTAGAGTTGCACTACATTATTTCCAGGGTCTCGCGTCTTCCTCCTGGGTGCACACCCAGCACTCTGCCCGGCGGTGGGAGCCCAGTGCTTCCTGATTGGTCTTCTGAGAGTTGTGGTGCCAGGGAGCTCAGGGTGGGCGTGGGGCAGGGGTGGGGGGAGGACTGGCCCAGGTCCCCCCCCCCGCCCAGGCTTGCCGCAGCCTCAGCTCCCAGGTTCTGCGGGTCACTCCAGGCAAGCTGCCCAGGCCCCCAGGACTAGGCTCTGATAGAGCCAACGCACTGAGGACACCCACGATGCCTAGCTGTAGTAGGTGGAAGAGCACACTAATATTCAAGCAGATAAGCAGAAGTTAGGAGTCATCATAGATCATTGAAGTCTGAGCGCGCCACAGCCTTGTTACATACGAAGTCGGCCATTCTCCACCATTGTTCACATTCCAGTCAAAGAGCCTCCCGTGGCGCCGTCGCCGAGGGGCTGGGGCAGGTCAGCATGTCACGGACCGACGACCAGCTGCATCTTCTTTGGCTGCATAGAGGACAGAGAGGAAGTGACCCAGAAGTCTGCAGGGAGAGTCTCTGCTGACCCAGCAGCTAAGTCACAAATGTCCTTGGGTCTACACTGTTTTCTCCAAGAAGGTGCCTTCCTAAAGTTTTGTCATCCTCCAGAAATCAAGACTGATTGGAAATTAAAAAACAAAAGTGTATACTAAAGTTACCAGCCCTTTAAAATGACCTCGCTCTGCAATTTTGTTTACAGGTATTTACCCACATTCCTGACAGCCATTGGGCCCCCTGCCCAGAAGGCAGTCCCAGGGGGTAAAGGGAGACAGGGCCACACTTGTGCCAGGACCCCGACCGGGCACAAGTCAGCAGAGTCCTGGGCTGCCTGGGCCTGCTCCACTGTCTATGTGAAATCACCTTCCTGCCATAGAAGAGACTACCTTTTCGCTTTCCAAATAGTCTTTAAGCTGCAGACTGTGCCACACACTGGAACAGTCCCACAGCACCCTTTCCCTTGCCCTGTTCTCCTCACAAGCATGTGTTCATTCTTATGGCAATCACGACAGTCTTAAGTAGTGGTGTGGGAGTAAATCAGTCCTGGTTTTGTAGAAGGAGAATACAACGTTTTGTGTCTTTTCTAATAAATAACTGAAACATTCCTCCAGAGCACAAGGCCCTGGATTGCAGTGAGATATCCGGCTACCCCCAAAACACAACTTACAGGCTCTATTCCCAGGCTGCAGCCAACGTGTTATGTCAAAAACATTTCTGAAGACTATCCGTGTCAAATAGCAAAAATGAAAGAAACCAAACTCCTCATCTCTGTGAAACTATTGGTGTCTCAATAGCTAATTGGTTTATTTATTTTCTTATAGTTTTCTTTTTTCATTTTTGAAAGAGACAGAAACAGCAAGAGTGGAGCAGGGGCAGAGAGAGAGGGGGAGAGAGAATCCTAAGCAAACTCCCCACTGTCAGCACTGCGCCCAACGCGAGGCTCAAATTCACCAAGTGTGAGAACACGGCCTGTGCCGAAACCAAGACTCACATGCCTCACTGACTGAGCCACCCAGTTGCCCCTGTTTTACAGTTTGAGAGACAGAGAGAGAGAACGAGTGTGTATGAGGACAAAGGGGCAGAGAGAAAGGAGGATGACGACGCAAAGCAGGCTCCACGCAGAAAGCAGCCAACCCACACTTTTTGTTACCTCTGAACTTACAAAAATACACATTTCGGGGAGCGGTGGGGTGGGAGAACCAGAAGGCACTACCACGAATCTTAGTGTTTTCATTACAGAAAGTATAAGGATGTGAACGAAAACACATCAGCAACATCTAAGGGACAGAATTTTCCCAGCATGGTTCCAGGAGCAAGAGGTCTACTTTCAGTATCAAATTGCATACAGTCAGGTGGCAACTATCCAAGTTAGTGTAAAACACTTTTATACACTTCAAACATAGGGACATTCAAATCAGACCACTGTTAAACAGTTTCTACAAATTTCCATTCCCAGGGAACCAAAAGCCTGAGGGTTCCTACGGAATTGTGAGCAGTAACAGAAATAACGGCAATTCACCTGAACTACAACTGACAGCGTGCCGGTCATGATCGTTATTATGAGTTCTGAGAAGGAGACTACATTGAGGCAGACAGAAAGAGAAACCAACGGACAAGTCCGGGGACTGAAGGGGAAACGGCCTGTAGCGGGAAGGTGCCCTGTGGGCCCAGTGCGGACATGAGGCACCCCACTCCAGACCTCGCAGGCACTCGGGGCACTGAAGAGTGGCCACATGAGTTGCCTGCTGTCCAGTATCGCAGAGCCCACTGAGTTCTTCCCCGCCTCAAGGCCCCGTACCGTCATCCCACCATCTCCAATGTCCCCACTTGGCCCACCTCCTGCTCCACCCTGCTAGACTGCAAACCACCTCTTCTGTTGAAGAGGGCTCACTTTTATTTTTCAGTTGTCGGATCACTGGGATGTGGTCTCAACCTGCCTCCTTCATCCACTTAATTCAGCTCTGGGACACGCTCAACCCACATGCGATCTGCTCTGCAGTGGAAAGTCCCAGAGAGATATGCCCGCACCACTCCCGTGGGCCCCCATCCCGGCATCACAGTGCCTCAGCTGCTTCGTAGGAAACAAAACCCACTGCTGTTACTCGTTGTCAGGATCAAGACCAGTTAAAAATAAGAGGTACTGAATAGATGGCAAAGGTCAGAGTCTATTTATTTAAGAGAAACTCAAAAACTACAGGGGAAGGAAAAAGGAGGGCAACCTAGTGAGTACTCCAGAGAGACCACCAGATGAATGACAGTTTCTGAATGCTGCTGACCATGTCCTCACAGGGGCTGCAGTTACACATAATGAGATGGAGCTTCTGTGATCATAGTATCTCGTGGATATTTAGATGCAGACACTCTTAAAAGCCATGAGACTGCAGTGCTCCCACTGTTCCCATTTACAAGTGATTAAAAAGAAGCACAGGAATGCTACAACGTAGCTTCCCCAGAGCCCCAAACTCATCTGTGCAGGAGCCAGGCTCAGAGTCAAGTGCTCTGGGGTCACGCCCTCCCTGCACAACTTCTCAAGGTGGACTGGGAATCCTCGGGGGTCCTTTCCAGATTTCATACATGCTCTACGTCCTCCAGGAACCATACTTTAATACGGGCCTCAGGTTCACTGTGGAGGAGATATAACCTATTTGCAGCGATATAGAACACTGAACAAACAACCACTGCTTCAAAAGCAGGTACAGCTGAGAACTGCTCAGCAAGATGACAAATAACACAACGCTTATTTTTTAAAATATATTGTGTTTATCAGCTTGTCCACCCAATTTGCTGAGTCCCAGGGCACCCTGGGAAGAAGAGTTTTCAACCTCCAATTCAGCGGCTGTGGGGAAGCAGAGTGATGAAATGGGAGGCGGGGGGTGTCAACAGCCACGTGAAGGTCTCCCGACGGGGAGGGGTCTGCAGGTCGAGTGACTGCGGATCTAGAGGAACGATGCCAGTAAGACCTCCCGCATGCGGGAGCCATGCAAAGGACACCAACCTGTTCAGGTGGTCTTGTCACTAGCGTGGCCGGGGTGGACCTTTTGTTTCTTGCCTAGCAAGCAGCGCACTGAAGACTGATGACCTTCTTTTTGGGGGCATCGTACAGCGAGTCCTGGCTACTGCTAATGCTGCTGAGGTTGCTCAAGGGGCCATCCTGAGAGCCTGTCGATCTGGGTGACGCACGGAAGAGCATCTTCCACGTGTGCTCGGCATAGGACACACCGCCCCACGCGAGTGAGAAGCACAGGCCGGCAGCTGCTGGGGAGGGCTGCCCCCAGGGAGCTGACACTCTCTCCCTCCCAAGCAGATCTGGACTCTAAGTGCCCTGGGTGGAGAACGCTCGGCAGCCCTTTCAGGCCGTGACACGGGAGCATAGAGCACACGCACAACCAGAGCCAGCCCAGGACACAGTGCCAGTAACACAGGTGCCACCACAGTGGTTCGTACGTGCTGAGTGTGTTACCAGAACGGACCGTGAGCACGGCGTGGGACGAGCTCAGATGGCACGCACTCCACACCTGAGGGCACAACGCCGCCTACCCACCAGGCCTCGGTAGGGGAGAGCCCAGGGAGGACAGATTCCACCATACAGATGGGGAGGCAGCCGCCAGGCCCTGGAATAACGTTCCGTTCTGCAGCTACTTCTACCAAACTCCAAACGTTCAAAAAATGTAGGAGAGGAAGGACACAGTGGGCAAAGACCGAATCAAACACCCCACGTTTGACTTGAAGACAGCGAGGCCTTTTCAACCGCCTCTCGCTTCATGCACATCTCGTCGTAACATGGTGTTCATTACTTGTGAAATGATGACATCCTTCCGCGCGTTGTCTAGGTCTTCCTCCACCTTGGCCACGAGAGTGGAGAGGGCAGCTAGGCACTCCTTCATCTGGCTCTGCACCTTTGAAAGCCAGAAAGGGAAGCAACATGTGATGGCCCCCACTGCTGGTCTTCATATGTTTTTTTTTTTTTTTTTTAAAACAAGGGGTAAAAAGGAAACCCCCTCCATTCATATCCTGTGATGATGTCTGGAGCTGACCTCTTTGCATGTGGCCCCTGATTCTTCTTCGAAGAAACTATACCACTCCAGTGCCACACATAACTGCTCTCTCACCTGGAACCAAAGGGATTGAGTTTGTACGCAGAGGTGTTTCATTAATCCTTACTGTAAAGCCACCCTAAGGTCCCCTTCGCTTTAAATAACATGACAGAATGCTGGTAAGGTCTTTCACGGATGCTCATGTTCACAAACTTGCTTGTTAACAGCTTTCAATTTGACATTGGAGACAAATCTTCCCCGAAATAAATTACATTATGCAATTTGTACCAGCAAATCGATACACACAACATTTCCACCAACCACTGCTTTTTAACCAAACAGACCCGTCTTCTTACAAGAATTCAAGAAGCTTAAAAGGAAACTCCAGTCACACAAACACGCAATGTATGCCTGATAACACACAGCATGTGCACAGGTCGAGAACCGCTGTGGCTAGGCACACTGTTTCATCCTCCGTTTTGTCGTTCTCCATAATGGAGTTCAAGACCTTAAGCACCTCCGCCTCACTGGACACGCCGGCCTGAGTCTTCGCCTGTCGCCCTATGACTGTTTTCCGAAGAGATCTCTAGTGCCTGGAGATGAGGAATTCCAAATGTTCCAGCAGCAGCTGGCGGGAGAGGCAAAAGGAAAAGCGTGTTTCAAGAACACCTTCAATTCCAGGCCTCAAGTTCACCAAATGCGAAACCAAGTCTGAATCCCTTCAGTTCAGTCCCCAGTTAGGGAGCTGCCCCCACGAATGTGTTAAGAGAGCCTTACTTCTCCACACAGATCAAACGAGGTCTGAGAACAATGGGTCCCAGCCAACTCCATGGGGACATGTGGACAAGAGGAGTGAATGGTGTCGTGTGTTTAAAGACACTGGCAGTGCGCCTACTGACCCTGATGTTGTTTCTCTCCGCCTTCAGTTTGACGACCTCTTCCTCTGTCTGCAAGAGCTGCTCCTACAGCTGGTGAGCTCCGCAGTGAGTGCTGTACACTCCAGGGGTCGGAGAGGGGACAAAAGTGGAGAGTCACAGGGGGTCATGAGCCAGAGCACACCAGGCCTCCGTGGCTCTCCAGAGTCCACTCACCCCAGTCCACTCACCCACCAACCTCAAGTAGCAACACACACAAGTCCCCTCCTCACCACCCACAGGAATCCCGGGGATTTTCGGAGGGACCGACACTCAAGGGGACAGACATTTTCAGGTGCCTGGAAGGTCTAGGACTCAGGAACTCTGCTGACTCGGGAGCAACAGGCCGAGAAGGCTGCTGCCCATCCCCAGCCTCTGGCCTCGTCTGGCAAGCAGGCTTGTGGAGCGGCAGTGGGGAAAGGCTGACGGTACTCAAAGGCTGCCGTTGTAGCCTGAACACCCGGCTCGATAAAAGTCAACCATACCAAACGGGCTTTTCAAAAATGATGGTAGGACTCGACGAAAGGGAGAGTTTACGACTTATTTCCTTAGTCAAGCAGGAAATATTATGGAGGAAGGGTTTCTGAGGAGAGTGATGCCAGGGCCCACCACCCCGCGTGGGGTTTCTCTCCCGCCAATACCCAGCACCCACCCAGGACATGGTGTACAAGTGGGCTCCAAGGAGGTGGACGCACACTCTCCAGTCAGTCGAACGCAGAGCCCGGTGCAGGGCTCACTCTGTGAACCAGGACATCATGACCTGAGCTGAAACCAAGAGTCAGACGCTTAACCCCCTGAGCCACCCAGGCGCCCTAGAGCTTTTGGCTCTGTAGGACAAATGAGGGGATAAGGTTCACTTATCAACTGACATTCCAAATAGCGAGAGTGGTTGATTCGTCAATTCTAGAAAATCATTGTACAAACAGGTGACATTCTTCAAGTTCCTTCATGAATTAACCCTTTCCTAATCAACGGGAACTTTACCACAGAACTACCCACGTTCCTCGCAATCTGACTTGACAAGGTGAACCCATAGAAGCCTATCTGATCCTTGATGTAGGACTGTGCAGGCCCATTTCTATGTGGGGATTTTCTTTTTTCCAATAAATACATCGGAAACTTTTCTGGAGATGTGTGACATTTGGAAAGACTGGCAGATGAGCTGAGCAGCTTTGAAATATCAAAAATAGTAAGTAAAAGGTAGGGCATGAGAGCATGAAATATAGGCAGATACTAGGCTATAATAGCATTTCCTACCCGAAAGCATACACAAATCTACTCTAACAAGGTAATACTCACAAAAATGTGCTCATGTAAACAGACCATACCTACATGGTGCCATTTGCAGTCAAGAGAAAGGCAAACAAATGTGGAGACGCAGGATTAAGTCCTAACCGCCCAACGTGAGCTTTAGCGGATGCTGTCCTCTGGGGGAAGTGTGCACCACCTCCTGTTGCTATTGAGGTCCCCTCAAGTGTTGCACGAATCTGCTGATCAGCAACCGGGAAGCAGTTCCTTTCTCCGGTAACTCAGGCACCACAGTAAAAGTGATTTCTCAGGGTTCCTGTGTATTTTTCAGTGTGTTAAGCGTTCGAGGGAGCATGCAGCCAGGCCTCCTGGGACCCATGTGTGTCACCACCACCTAAGCGGTCATCAGGAGGAACGTCGTGTGCGAGACTTGTGTGCACTTAAACAGCCTATCCTCACACGGGCATAAGGGCAGTAAGATCTGACATACAACGAATAACGTGTTGTTCCATAACCTGGCTTTCAAATAATGACATTACCTTGTAGCATGCCTCTCTCTGTCCCTGCCCAGAGAAAATCCCTCTCAGCCTACTACCACAGGCAGGTTTTGTAATGTAACAATGTGTTCAGACTGTATTAGGAATATGGCTGTAAAACTGCAGGCTAGAAAAGCTTTGTAACCATTCATTCACCCGTGTATCTCCTAGGCCATGACGAAGCAATCGTACTGATTACACCAGACCATCATGAAGTTTCACCCTTCATTGGTAATGCATGAATTGTTACATTCGTATATACACAGGAATCTTTCCAATTCCTCTCATTTCTGATGCATAGTGCTAATGATACACGTAACAGCGTAGTATGTCACCTAAGCCAGCACTGATGTGGATTCTGATAGACAATTCATTCTAGAAACAAACGGAGAATAAACTTAGGGATCAATACAGTGCCGAGCTGTGCACCTATTTCCCTGTAACTTAAAACTGTTTCTCTAGCTTACTTGACTCGAAGAATATAGTATATAACACACACAAGATACAAGTGCTAATGCACTGTTTGTGTTTCTACTAAGGTTTCTGGACAACAGGAGAGTTTGAACAGTTAAGTTTTCTGGGGACGCAAAAGTTTTACATGGATTTTCAATTGTGGGCAGGGTGGAACCCCAAATACCAAGTTGTTCTACGGTCAGCTGTACTCATCCGTGGGGAAGAACGAAGCAAGCAAGACCATTGTCAACAACAGAAAAGAGTAAAATAGAAATAGATTTTCTGTTTTAATTTTTTAATGTCATTCTTTATTTCTTAGAGACAGAGACAGAAAGCAGCAGGGGAAGGGCAGCGAGAGAGGGAGACAAGGAATTCAAAGGAGACTCCAGGCTCTGGGCTGTCAGCACAGAGCCCGATTTGGGGGTGACCTCTCCAACACAAAGATCATGACCCGAGCTGAAGTCGGTCACTTAACCGACTGAGCCACCCAGGAGCAGAATAGGAGCAGTTTGGAGGGTCCTTGTACACAGGGCAAACATGTTTCCCCAAACCACTTAGTTACCAAGGTGCTCAGCAACACCAAGCACTAAGGGTCAGCAGGCAGGACACAAGTTCAGGAAGAAAGGCCGGCTTCTCAGAGAGCGTGGCGTATTGTACACGGATGGGGCAGGGAGCCAGCATCTCTGCACAGCAGGAGGCACCCCCCCCCCCCAGACAAGAGGCTGCCAGGCAATTGCGGCAGGAGCAGGGAAGACTGCAGTACTTGGCCCCTCCCTGAGTCCACCCGAGTGAAGATAGGGTATAGATCTCCAAGGACCTCACAGATGGCCTCTGAAACAGGCAAGGTCCACGCCACAGGACCCACAGACCAGCAGGGAGACGGAAGAGCAGGAAAGAGGAAAAGCCATCTCCCTGGCTTCTGACCACCGGACCAGGGAGCAAGCTGCCCTGTTCCCAGGAGGAGGCACAGGTGTGGGGAGGAGGGTGGTGGCCCGTGCGGAACTCAAAGAGCCCACAGTCCGCCCAGATGGAGCTTCACTACGAGGTGCTTAGAAAGGCGTCCGGGAGACAGAGTGGGGTGCATGAAGGAGAACACAGGGCAGCCGAACCTCCCAAGGAAAACCACCTCCCCGAGTCTGACCCACACCGACCCATGGGACAAAACGGCCATCCTGCAGCCACACTGTGCACACGTTCCCCCTATTCCACCGAACTACACACTCCCATGCCCTTCTACTGCTCTCCGTAAAACCACATACGTCTCTGGGCGAGGTACCTGCAGCACATACTCAGTGTTCAGCACCTAGTACAGTGCCTGCCACGCACTCCAGGAACAGGTGAATACTTTAGTGTACGCCTTATACCCACACACGTAAAATTACACGTTGCTTTTAAATATTACGTAGTTCTGTATAGGATATAAAGACGCACCCTGCCCTGTGCTTTATGTGATGGGTGATGGAGGGGCTTGTACCTGTTGCCTAAAGCACGAATCTTAGAGCTCAACCCACACGTTAGAAGGAGCCACTCTACCCAATGATGTCTACACTGCATCCATTCTTGTCTCCTCCCCCAGCCCATATCCACACATTACCAGCACCAGCTTTTAAAAAATTCAACAACATCATGCCAGTCCTTCCCCCTGAGGACACAATGACCCCAGGCCCTTATCTGAAAACCCAACTCCTCACGGGGTAGGTTCTGTCCCAACACCAGCTCCCTGGTGCCTCACCCGGCTCCGCTTCCGCTTCCATCGCTCACAACAAAGCCAAGCTCCTCCTTGACCCCGGCCTTTGGCCTCGGAGTCAGACTGCTGGGAGAGTGCTCGGTCAGCCTCAGCTCCCGGGCGACCTCTCCGGAAAAGGCCTTTCCTGAACCACCGTGCGCAAGTAAGCAACACTTCCTCTTAACCCCTTCACTCTTTCAGACACTCTTTCAGATGTGCCTCCACCACCATCTCCGAGGAGCACAGAAGCCAGAGCCTGGCGACCACAATGGTGCAGAGTCACAAAGGGGAGCCACAAAGGTGGGTGTTTGTGTCTCTGCAGATGGTTCAGGTGCACCAGCACAGAAACCCTTGTTGTGGGGTTTGCACTGTACACTTGAGGTGCATCCCGTCCCCAGCCTGCTTCAGAGTCTGGGTCCCTCCATCTGCCCCTCCCCTGGCCACACTCTCTGTCTCTCTAAAAAGTAAATAAACATTACGAAAATTAGAAAATAATGAACACTGATGAAACACTCAAAGAATAAGTGTCAATTAAGCCATCCACTTCCTCTGCCTGCCCTGCCACAGCCAGCCCGTCACCACAAAGCCTGCCCTGGGCAGGCACCTGACAGGGGAGGAGGGCGGTGGTGTAGGGGGGTGGGGCTGGGATGCTGACACCATCACCACCCCATGGACGCTGGCTGAGCGTGGGCAAACTGGATGGTCATTTTAGAAGAACGATGGGTAGTAGGCAAGGACTAGTGGGTTTTGTTTTCTCCTGTAAATGCTGATGACCAAAATGTTCACTATGACTTCTCAGTCTTTTCCGGCTTGCTCTTATACGTGTGAGTAGTCAGTTAGCCAACCCATCCTGAACTAGGAAAAACGAGTTCAATTTTAAGCATATTTGAAGGCATCAAGGAGACACTGAGGCAGTCACAACTGGAAGGACTGAGACACCAACAAAAGGGAAGCCCGCTGAGCCAACTCTAATGTTCACAGTCCTCTCTCTCCCTCAAGGAATTTGAGGATTCTGAATTTCCTCAGGGATTGGAGGCAATATATACAAATGAGCTGCAAAGGAAACCTAACAGAAGGGCAAGCAGAAAGTTGCAGCTAACCGAGCTGTGGACAGCACAGGGAGGCACAGAAAATGAGCCTGGCACTCGACAAGCACTGCCTGAGAAGCTGACCCTTCAATAATCTCATTGTGTTACAGAGAAAATAACGGGGCTTTGGGACATAGCCCCAAGGAGGGGTCCTTGGAAATACTCCCGGCATCAAGATGGAGACACCGGAGGACTACACGGAGGTGGGGGACAGCGTGAGCCCAGCTCACACTGCACCTTACAAAGACTGAGCCCCAGTCTCAGGTCACTCACGCCTGACTGAGCCCAATAACCTCCGCACTCGGGGTGTGTGGGATGAAATGCTGAAGAAATACAACCACACGAAGAGCCTCTATGCTTCTACATAATGTCCAACACAAAATTAAAAACAAAGAAGCAAAGTAAAGAAAAAGAAAGAAAAGAAGAGTAGAGAAAAGAAAAGGAAATGAAAGGAAACAGAAGAAAAGAAAAGAAAAACAAAAGAAAAGAAGAAAAGAAAAGAAAAACAAAAGAAAAGAAAAGAAAAGAAAAGAAAAGAAAAGAAAAACAAAAGAAAAGAAAAGAAAAGAAAAGAAAAGAAAAGAAAAGAAAAGAAAAGAAAAAAGAAAAGAAAAGAAAAGAAAAGAAAAGAAAAGGGATGTCTGGGTGACTCAGTCGGGTAAGCATCCCAATTTGGTTCAGGTCATGATCTCATGGTTTATGGTTTGAGTCCGGTGTCAGGCTCTGTGCTGACAGTGAAGAGCCTGGAGCCTGCTTTGGATTCTGTGTCTCCCACTTTGTCTCCCCCTCCCCTGCTCAAGAATTGTCTCTACCCCTCTCTCTTTCAAAAGTAAATAATATTAACACAAAAAATTCTTTTAATAAGAAAAGGAAAGAAACAAACAAGCAAACAAAAAAAGAGAGGCACCTGGATAGCTCAGTCTGCTCGTTGAAGTGACCAACACTTGGTTTCGGCTCACGTTTGTGAGTTTGAGCCCTGTGTTGGGCTCTCTACTGACAGAAAAGAGTGTCTGCTCAACAGTGTCTCTCTCTCCCCCATCCTCTACCCCCACCCCTGCTCTCACTTTCTTTCTCCCTCAAAATAAAAAAATATACATAAAAAAAAAACAGGTTTTGCATCATATCGACCCAAAGAAGAAAGAAGAGAAACAGACAAAGAGGAGACACATAGACTGGAATTACTGGATGCAAAAGTCAACTGTCCAAAAACCATTCTTGACAAATGGGAAATTTTCAGAGACTCAAAACAGACTCTCAAACTGCAAATTATCAGCGCTAAACTTAGGGTCTCCAGGTGCCTGAGTGGCTCATTTGCTTAAGCATCTGACTTTAGCTCAGGTCATGATCTCGTGATTCGGGAGTTTGAACCCCGTGTTGGGCTCTGTGCTGACAGCGCAGAGCCGAGAGCCTGCTTCGGCATCTGTGTCTCCCTCTCTCCCTGTTCTTCCCTTACTCACAACCTGTCTAGCTCTCCAACATAAATAAAAGTGCAAAAAATCTTGTTAATAGCATTAAGAACTCAGTCTATGGGCTTCACATCAGACTAGACACAGGTGAATAGCCTCAGTGAATTGAAAGATAGGTAGGTAAAAATATATCTAGACCATACACAGAGAAAACGTCAAGAAAATACAGAAGCCCAAAAGACACAGAAGATATAGTAGAGACGTCCAATGGGAACCCTCAAAGTAGAGGAAACACAGAATGGATATTAACACATCCCTACAAAGATAAGAATCAAAACTATTCCAAAACTGATAAAAGAACCATGACAGTGACTCCACAAGGAACACCTCAGGCAAAAAGATGTTAACAGTCATGAGAGGACAAAGAGACCGCCTTCCATGGGACAACAACAACAACACTACCAGCTGACTCTTCAAGAAAAGCAAATGAAGCCAGATGATGGATTGGCATGTATGAAAGGTGAACTAAAATAGCCACCAACCTGGAAGTCTTTACCTAACAGAAACAGTCTTCAAAGTGAAGGCAAAATAAAGATGATTTTCAGGCAAAACAGAAGCAAAAACAAAAACAGAAACAACAACAAACAACCACAAAATACACACACACAAAAACCATGACTACACATCAAGTACAGACAGGAACTAAAAGCAATATTAAAGCAGCTCGTTGCAGAAAAGAAACGTAGTCTCTGACAGAAATATGAAAAAACAAGGCTCACAGAACAACGTCACAACAGAAAGGGTAACTATGAGAACAAACTTTAACAAGCATTAAGTGCACGAAACAATGAAAACAACGCCAAAATCCATCTAAAACTTAAAAATATTAGCCAACAAAAGGTGAAGAGGATTTCAGTGTGGTTCAAGTGTCAAAGGAAAGAGCAGGGGCGCCTGGGTAGCTCAGTGAGTTGAGTGTCCGACATTGGCTCAGGTCAAGATCTCACGGTTTGTGAGTTGGAGCCCTGCGTCAGACTCTGTGCTGATGGCTGAGAGCCTGGGGCCTGCATCAGATTCTGTGTCTCCATTTCTTCTCTGCCCCTCACCCGATTGTATTATGTCTCTCTCAAAAAACAAATAAACTTTAAAACAAAGAAAAGATAAAAGGAGAGAGCAGTGTCAGGGAAGCAGTACAAGTCCTGAATCAGGCAAGAGTCAGTTTAAAATGTACCTGCCTCTAGAAATATATTCCAATTACCTAACAAGATCAGTGTACAATTAAAAACTCCTTCCTACTTCTAAAGGAAGGCTAGAGACAAAAACAGCTGGGACAAAGAAGAAAGTGGTAATACACTACATGTAAACTAACATACCAGTCATTACATGTGCACAAATACTGCAAGCAAAAGGTTGACTCTCAAATTCGTTAGAAGGAAACTAAGCCTACGCTGGTCACAAAGGTACACCTTAAAACGTAAGATCACAGACAGGTGGAAGTAAAAGATCCCCAGGCAAACCCTACCGAACAGAAAACTGATGTGGCCGCTAGGACCGTCCAATAAAGTAACCTCTATAGCAAAAAGCTCTACTGGAGACAAAGAGGAACATTTCGCGATGGAAGTTCCATCTACCAAGAAAACAAGACTTCTAAACTTGCATAGACCTAATAACGCAATCTCGAAATACAGAAAAATTGACAAACATAGAAAAGGAAAAAGAGCCACATCCATAAGCATTATGGGAGACTTGAAGATATATCTCTCAGTATCTGACAGAACTGACGACAACAGAAAAATCAAGGCACTGGGACGGGGCTGTCCAGTATGCGGTCACGTGCTTTATTGCAAGTACTTGAACCGCGGATCCTCAAAGTGCGACGTGTGCAAAGTATAAAATGCACACCACATTTTAAAGACAACGTGATAAAAGAGAATGCAAAATCATTCATTAGTTTTTCTCAAGCTGGCTATACACTGAAATGATATTTTGGATATGCCTGTTAGTAATATTATTAAACTCATTCTCGCCTATTCCTGACTTGGTTTCAAGTGGTTAGTAAAATCTGAATTCTGTCATTAACAAACTTCATCTAACGTATAAATAGAGAATACTGCATTCCCCCCAGTACACATTATTTTCACGTGCCCAAGGAACAGTTCATGAAAACGAATATATGCCAGGCCATTAGGAAAGTCAGCTCATCTCAAAGGACTGAAATACTGCAGGGCATATTGACGGATTGCATTAGATTCACAGTTCATTTCCCCCAACAATTCATCACGCCCACAGTGATGGGATGAAGACAGGGAGACTTCCGGTGATGACCAGTCATGGGCGGCTGAGAGAGCACCGTCACCCCTGCCACCACAGGAGGACAGGGAGAAGCAGGCTGTCGATGAACCAAGAAGCTGACTCTCACCTGACCCTGAATCTGCAGATGCCTTGATCTTGAGAACTTCCCAGTCTCCTCAACTATACAAGAAGGTTCTGTGCTTATTAGGCAGCCAGTCGATGGAATTTTGTTACAATCACCCAAAAACACTGAGACAGATACCTTCATGGAATTAAGCTAGAAATCAGCACAAAGAGAACGAGAAAATCCCCCGAACATCAAGATGTGTTATGCTCCTAAAAATTGTGATGAATTAAGAAAAAGATACCACAATGAAAGTTAGAAAATAGTTTCACATAAAAGATCATAAACATTTGGCTTATCAAAACTTGCAAGATCGGGGCGCCTGGGTGGCTCAGTCAGTTAAGCATCTGACTTCAGCTCACGTCACGATCTCGTGGTCCGTGAGTTCGAGCCCTGCGTCAGGCTCTGGGCTGATGGCTCAGAGCCTGGAGTCTGCTTCTGATTCTGTCTCCCTCTCTCTCTGCCCCTCCCCCGTTCATGCTCTGTCTCTGTCTCAAAAATAAATAAACGTTAAAAAAAAATTAAAAAAAAACTTGCAAGATCAGTAAAGGTGTGCTTAAAGGGAGACTCATACCTTTAGAATACATACATCATAGGGATAGCTCAGTTGCTCGGTGACCAACTCTTGATTTTGGCTCAGGGTATGATCCCACGGCCACAAATCCATCCCCAGCCAGGCTCCACACTGAGTGGGAACCTGCTTGAGATTCTCTCTCTCTCTGTCTGTCTCTCTCTCTCCCCCTCTGCCCCTCTGCCCTGCTCATGCTCTCATTCTAAAATGAATCAACACACTAATAAGCAAATAAATACAATACACATACTGGAAAGGAACAAAGGCTAAAAATCAAATGAAGGATTTAGTTCAAGAACTACCAGATGGGACAGCAAACAATCACCAAGTAGATGGAAAACAAAAGGGCAGAAATCAGTGCTGCAGGAAACAAATAGTAAATGACAGAAATCAAAAAAAAAAAAAAAAAAAAAAAAAGCCCAAGTAGGTTCTATGAAAAAGAAACAAAGCACAAAGTACCAATATCAAGAAATTCTAAAGCAAATACCACACCAGATGCTGCAGATAGGAGGGATATTATACACAAGTTGACACTTATGCCTTGGAAAGTTTGGGAGGTCTGGGCAAAGTCCTAGAAAACAAAATGCCTTATCTAAATAGACACAAGAAGATATGGGAAATCAGAAAAATCCTATTTCCCCTTAAGAAAGGAATCTGCAATGAAAACCCTTCTCACAAGGAAAACCCTACACCAGCTGTTGGCCTAGCACTTCTTCCCAAAAGTAAAGAACACACACAAAAACTCTTCTGGGAAAGCACAAGGAGTGCTTCTTCCTACGTTGTTTTAGGAGGCCAGCACGACCTTAAACCCAAACCCCAGCAAGGACAGCACAAGAGGGTGCAAGGGAACACCCACGTCTCTCTTGAATACACATGCAAGAATGTAAAGCACACTATTTACAAATGGAATCCAGTGCAAAGAGAATGCATAGACATCAGGTTTGGATTAATCTAGAAGGCAAAAGTTGTTTTAAGTTAAACCACAACATTACACAAATCACTTGTCCCCAAAGATGCACAAAACACATTTCAGAAAATTTAGTATTATTATTTCTTTGATGATTGTTAAAAAATCAGAGCAAAACTAAAAATAGAGGAGAATTTTCATGTTTTGATACAACTATCTACGAGTGACGCCACGGCAAGTGTCATATGTACTGGTAAAATGCTGAACTCTTTGGGGCACCTGAGTGGACGGCCTGCCGAGCGGTTAAGCCAGCACTGCCACGAGAGGCGCCCCCCACATCACCCCGCCGCCACACAGCGGCCACCACGACTGACTCACGGGAGCCTGCGGGCGTCCACACGGACAGGCCGGCCTTCCTCCCGAGGGTGGCCAAATGCTGTCCCCCAAGTGAGCAGAACCAGGGCGCCCCGAGCCACCCGGCCTCTCACGGCTGGCACTGTGGCCTCTGCGGAGTCCGAGCGGCGCTGGGTCCACCAGAACTCACCTGCCTCGATCGGGACGGTCTTCGGAGAAACAGGGGCCCCAGGGCGACATCTTCGTAGGTGGAAGACTTCTAGCAAGGGAGAACCCGGATGCTCAGAAGGGCACCTCCCTCGCCCTCCACAGCGCATGCGGGCTCCTACCGCCGTCAAGAGCCCGCTGGCCTCCCGCCCACCTCTCCGCCTGGCAAATGGGCTGTGGCGCCAGCACCAACGGAAACTACTGCGTCAGGGAGGAAACACTACCCGGTGGGACGCTGCACCGGCAGAGACTCCTCATCACGCACCCGCCGGAACGCACTCGGGTACAACGTCAGAGGCGAACCCGATCTCAGCTGCGGACCTTGGGCGATGGACACACATCAGCACAGGTTTGGGGCTGTGACAAAGGCATCGCCCTGGTGGCGGTTGGGGATACCTGCTCAGGGGAGAGGCTGTGCCTCAGTAAGAGCAGGAGTGTGTGTGAAATCTCTGGAGGATCCTCTCACGTTTGCTAAAACCGCTCGAGAAAAGTAGCCAAGAAGCCAAAACCACCCCCAAAAATATGCATGGGCGGGCCTCCGTGCAATCATAACCCAACTCTGTGCTCTTTCCAAGCCCCTCCCCCACCCCCCTCCTCGGCCACCGACAGGGGCTCGGGAGCCTGTAAGAGCCCCGATGCCGCTGATGGGCCACGTTTGGGCTAGCTTCGGGACACCCTGGGCTACATTGGAGCCGCGCTGCTCCTGATTGTCCATGTTTCCCAAAGCGCGAGACCCCCCACCCCTTGTCGCTTTTGGAGGACACACTGTGTCCCAGCAAAGCAGCAGTGCTGACTGCCCACCCACAGGCACACTCTGATCTGTGTCAGGTGGCATCTCAGTGTGGTTTTGATTTGTAGTCCCCTGATGAGGAGTGACTTTGAGCATCTTTTCTTTTTTCTTGTATTCAATATAATTTATTGTCAAATTGGTTTCCATTCAACACCCAGTGCTCATCCCCACAGGTGCCCTGCTCAATGGCCATCACCCACTTTCCCCTCTCCCCCACCCCCCATCAACCCTCAGTTTGTTTTAGTATTTAAGAGTCTCTTCTGGTATGCCTCCTTCCCTCGCTGTAACTTTTTTCCAACTTTCCCCTCCCCTCTGGTCTCCTGTGAAGTTTCTCAGGATCCACATATGAATGAAAACATATGGTATCTGTCTTTCTCTGCCTGACTTATTTCACTTGGCAGAACACCCTGCAGTTCCTTCCACGTTGCTACCAATGGCCAGATTTCATCTTTTCTCATTGCCAAGTGGTATTCCATTGTATATAGAAACCTCATCTCCTTTATCCATTTGTCCATTGACGGGCATTTAGGCTCTTTCCATCATGTGGCTATTGTTGAAAATGCTGCTATAAACGTTGGGGTACGAGAGTCCCCTGTGCATCAGCACTCCTGAATCCCCTGAATTCTAGCAGTGCTATTGCTGCGTCATAGGGTGGATCTATTTTTAATGTGGTGAGGAAACTCCACACTGTTTCCAGAGTGGCTGCACCAGTTTTTCTTCCCACCAACAATGCCAGAGGGTTCCTGTTTCTCCCCATCCTCTTCAGCATCTATAGTGTCCTGATTTGTTCATTTCCGCCACTCTGACCGAGGTGAAGTGGAATCTCAGTGTGGTTTTGGTTTGTATTTCTCTGATGAGGAGTGACGTTGAGTATCTTGTCATATGTCTGTTGGCCATCTGGATGTCTTCTTTAGAAAAGGACCTATTCATTTCTTGTGCCCATTTCATCACCCGATTATTTGTTTTCAGGTGTGGGGTTTGATGACTTCTTTATAGGTGTTTGGATACTAGCCCTGTGTCTGATACGTCATTTGCAAATATCTTTTCCCATTTCATCTGTTGTCTTTTTGTTTTGTTGCTTGTTTCCTTTGCAGTGCAGAAGGTTTTTATCTTGATGAGGTCCCTACAGTTCATTTTTGCTTTTAATTCCCTTGCCGTTGGAGACGTGTCATGTAAGAAATTGCTACAGCTGAGGTCGGAGAGGTTTTGTCCTTCTTTCTCTTCTCGGGTTTTAAAGGTTTCGTGTCTCACATTCAGGTCCTTTATCCATTTTGAGTTTACTTTTGTGTATGCCTAAGAAAGTGATCTAGGTTCATTCTTCTGCATGTTGCTGTCCAGTTCTCCCAGCACCAGTGGTTAAAGAGTCTGGTTTTTTTCCATTGGATACTCTTTCGTGCTTTGTGGAAGATTAGTGGGCCCTACATTTGTGGGTCTGAATCTGGGTTCTCTATTCTGTTCCATTGGCCTATGTGTCTGTTTGTGTGCCCATTCCATACTGTCTTGATGATGACAGGTTTGTAGCAGAGGCTACATTCTGGGACTGTGATGCCTCCTGCTTTGGTTTTCTTCTTGAATATTACTTTGTATATTCGGGGTCTTTTGTGGTTCCATACACATGTTAGCATTATTTGTTCTAGCTTTGGAAAGAATGGTGGCACGATTTTGATGGGGATTGCATTGAAGGTGTAGATTGCTTTGGGTGGTATTGACATTTTAACAATATTCATTCTTCGAATCCATGAACATGGAATGTTTTCCCATTCTTTGTGTCTTCCTCAATTTACTTCATCAACCTTCTATAGTTTTAAGCGCACACATCTTTTATATCTTTGGATAGGTTCATTCATATTTTTAGGTTATTGATAGATATTTTATGGTCCTGGTGCAACTATGAACGTGATCAGTTTCTTTACTTCTCTTTTTGTTTGCTTTGGTATATTAAAATGCAATGGGTTTCTGTACATTGCTTTTGTACCCTGCGACTTTGCTGCAGTGATGTATCAGTTCGAGGAGACTTTTGGTGGATTCTGCCCGGTTTTCCAGGTAGAGTATCATGTGGTCTGTGCAGAGTGAACGTTTGACTTCATCTTTGCCATTGTGATGCCATTTATTTCCTTTTGTTGTCTGATTGCTGGTTCTAGGAATTGCAAAACAATGTTCAACAACAGTGGTGAGAATGGACATGCCTGTCATGTTCCTGATCTCAGGGGGAAAGGTTTCAGTTTATCCCCAGGAGAATTATATTAGCTGTGGGCTTGTATCATATGTGGCTTTTATGACGTTTACATATGTTCCTTCTATTCCGACTTTCTTGAGGGTTTTTATTAAGAAAGGATGCTGTGTTTTTTCAAATGCTTTCTCTGCCTGTATTGACAGGATCATGTGGTTCTTACCTGTGATTTTCGTAATGTGATATATCCTATTGATTGATTTGCAAATATTGAACCAGCCCTATAGCCCAGATAGGAATCCTACTTGATCATGGTGAAAAATTCTTTTCATATGTTGTGAATTTGATTTGCCAGTATCTTGTTGAGAATTTTTGTATTCTTATTCATCAGGCATATTGTCTTGTAGTCATCTTTTTTTTTTTTTTTTGCTGGATCTCTGTCTGGTTTGGGAATCATAGTAAAGCTGGCTTCGTAGAATGAGTCTGGAAGATTTCCTTCCATTTCTATTCTGTGGTACAGCTTGAGAAGCATAGATATTAACTGCTTTAGATGTCTGATGGAATTCCCCAGGGAAGCATGTGGTCCAGAAAATGAGATAAATCTTAGGATGCAATGACTAGGACAACTCCCTGGCAAGCTGATGGTCTCAGGAATAAGATACGGATAGATATGAAACACATATGAGTAGGGCAAAGGGAAGCCTCTGTCGTCTACCATGGGAACCCAAAGGCAAGATGCCTGTGTTCTTACTTCAGAAAGAGAGGGAAGGCTTCTGGAGTTCACTGTTTTCCCTTGCCATCCTATCAGTGGATAGAGAAGACAGTGATTCCAAGGTCTCAGGCTTGTGCTGCAGGCTAAGCTCAAATGTTTGGACCAGGGCTTGGATGCAGTAGTTCATGAATGGTCTCTTTCTCTGCTAAGCAGGTCCTCAAGAATACTGCCCATGGTGAACCAACTGTTCCTCAGAGTGAAAGCATCTTTAATGGCCAGGGAGGGAAACAAGTTGGCTAGCCATCATTTCTTCTACCAGCCACCCAAACACCAAGTGCTCTCAGGAAGGCAATCCTTCCTTTGGGATCTCAGAAACTGATTGGTCTTGGTTAGCACAGACCAGATTCAGAGCTGGTTAGGAGTGGCCGGCACTCACTATGCAGGGGACAGTCTCATTGTCCTTGCCTGAGACCAGAGACATGGTTATCATTATGGCCAGGGAAATCAGAATGGCTAGAAACAGGGCCAAAGTGTTTCAGTTCAGCAAATTATGAAATCAAGCTGGGACAGAAATGTCTACCTCCACATTCCTCTTATCCCAGAAGGGAGGATAGCTCCTTCCCAATATCCGTGACCCTGACTCCACATGACCATTGCTGCTGGGCACTTTGAAATGCCCTGGGCTTACCTTTGTCCACATAGTGCTGAAAGGCAATTGTTGAGGGACCCTGTGGCCCAAGGGATCCCACGGTGACAAGAAAATGGTCTGACACCCCAGTTAAAAGTAGAAAAAATGGCTCTGAGATACTGTCCCTGAGTGGACAACAGAGAGAACTTTGTTGGAAAAGAGCCACAGGATGGAGAATGATCCAGAGAAGGCCAAAGTTCTTTCTTAACAGGAGAGAATGCGATAAAGCAAACAATGATGCGACGAGCACAATCTCCTGATAGGATGGTTGTCTCAGGAGTAAGAATCATGTGTGGGCTAGGACCAAGGGAAACCTCCTGCAGTGTTTCTCCAGAAAGGGGTGAAAAGTTCCTGGCACTGGCTTTTGTTGCCCTGTCCTTTGAAGCCAGTAGTGACACCTAGTTAACCGATTCTGACTTGCGGCCAATCCTCAGGTATTTGGAGAATGGCTTTGCTGCACCAGTCCTTGAGTGGGCTCGGTCCAGCACGTAGCAGATCCTGAAGAATATTGCCAATGGATGAAGTGTCTGCTCTGCATGGTGAAGGCATCTGTATCCTCCAGTGGTTGGAGTTCTGCTGACGAACCGATGAAGATTGGGGGCGATGGTGGGGGTGATCCAGAGCCCAAGACCAAGAAAGATCTCCTGAAGACATCTTTCATACAAAAAAGGTGATTTTATTAAACGATGGGGACAGAAACCACATGCAAGAAAATCTGCACCGGGGTCCTGACGGGTAACTCATTATTACACACCATCAGGTTGGCAGGGTGTCAAGGATAGGGTTAGGGTTAGGGGGAAGCAAGTTTTCAGCACCTTGAGGGGCTAGGTGTGGCTAAGGAAATGCCCTTTATTACCACATAATAAAACCCAAGTCATGAGACCCATTCAATGTATATGGGCGGGTGCATAAGCTTGGAGGAATACTGCCAGCATATGCCTTCGGGCAGTTGAAATAAAAGAAGTTGATTGGAATGTTTTCAAGGTTGGGATAATGTTAGGCTTAGGTTGTGTTTTGCCCCTAGCAAAGGGTCATCACCATCACCGAGCAGCTAAGCTCCTAGAGGGGTGTCACTCTATCCGTTTCAGGGATTGTCAGTGGGCTATAAGCAGTAAGGGAATTTAATTTTCATTTGCCTTAGCATCACACATTACCATGACAAGCGCTTAAGGCCCTTTTCTCTGTACTTGGGTGGTCAAGACTGTCCAAGGAATAACAATCATATGCCACCCTTGGTGGGAAGAGGGGCTAGCTTGTGCTTTACCCCTCAGCCTGCCTTATGCTCCCTCACCATATCCTCCCAGAATAATGTCAACCCTGAAACCTTGAAGATGGATGAAGGTGGAAGGTCTCATCTTCTGTAGCTTCTTTGTGCTGAGTAGGGGCATAGAGTCGTCCCTACCTATATGGGTCCTTATTGGTCTCTTGGGCAACGTACAGAGGAGTTACAAAAGGCGGCGGCGGCTGGATCCAAGGTGGGCCTTCTTGAGTAGAAAGGCTCATCGTTTGGCTTCAGCAAGTGTAGTGATGGAGTCCGCACCAGGCAGAGAGGCATGGGAGAAACCAGCAAAACAGAGTTAGAAAAACAAGCTCGAAACCCCAAGTAAAGTCCTTTGGTAGTTGACAGACATGCTGCAGTCCAGGAGTGTAGCCAGTCACTAGAGGAAAGAGAGGCATTGTTGAAAGCGCCAATTGAAGTCTGCATGTCGCTCAGGAATCCCGAAATCTCTCGGTGGTAATCTGGAATGTATACACAGCATTTTGTCAGAGCACCTGCCAAAACCAGTGTCTGCCAGTGCTGCCAGTGAAGATTTTAGATGTGAGGCTTGAAGTATCCTCAGATGGAAGTGGGAACAGGCAGCAGGAATCCGATTGGTCTTTCCAGTTGGGAACTCAAATGTCTGCAGTGATCCTTTGAATGGCCCTTCTTAAGAAGGACCTGTTAGTATGAATTGAGGAAGGAAAGTGAAAAAGAAAGGTGAGACGATCCTAAGAGAGGCTTGAGGTCTCCTATAGGTTCCCCGGAATAAAAGGCACATTAGTTTGCCCACTGACTTCCTGTAAAGCAGGTAGAGGTTTTATTTCGATACGGTAGCCCATGAAAATTGCCCCTCTAAATGACTGCAGTAGGAAGACATAATATGATGCAGTAAGGGCCATTTATTTCAGGGTTAAATCCCCTGTTGCATGAGACTTTCCATCCTTTGAACAATTAGGTCTTGGGGGTTTATATGGGGTGAGTTTCGAGTAACTGTCAGATCAGGTGTAGGGAGGACATGGTTTGCATTCTTAGAGATTTATAAATTAACTCAGCTTCAAGTGGATACTACAGCACTGTCTATTGATAGGTCTAGAGTGAGAAAAGATCTTGTGTACAGTTGTTGGGGAAACCCATCCCATTTTCAAGCTGTTTAAAGATTATACCCAGGGGGTCCTATTACTATGCCCACAGGAGAACAACAAGGTTGTCCATACCTGTGCTATTGGGACAGGATCTCTCAAGGTTCCCTCACGTTGTCTAGTTTAGGCAAACATTTGAAGACAACTAGGATTTAACATTGATTATGTACATTGCTGAAATGTAGTTTTTCTCTCTAAAAACCCTCTTTGCCTGTGATACCCAAATCCAGACTAATTCATCTGCAAACGAGGCCACTCTTGACAAACTTGGCCTCATTATTTCCATAAGCTCTGCAAGAAGACTCATTGATCCTAAGGATCTTTGAAAGCGTGCTTTACTTTACTGGAATCCCTTCTAAGGAATCTCCAGACCGAACCTAAGGATCTTTGAAAGCGTGCTTTACTTTACTGGAATGCCTTCTAAGGAATCTCCAGATTGAACTTTGGTAGCCTCTCCAGGCCAGAAGCCAAACCCAGGACTTCCTGTCAGATGGGCCTGTAATACCAGTGGAATTGGGCGAATTCCTCTTCACGAGGTCCCCAAGATATCCTAGGGTTCCTGTGCCTGCCAGGAAGGGACATTCTTTACTCGCCTGGTGAGGCTGCTGGGAACTCTGGGAACCAGGTATCCGGAAAACATTTCCAAGGGGCTTTAATGGCTCCATGTTACATCACGTCATCCTTAGTTCCTCGAAGCTGTAGTGTCATTTCTGAGTCTATGCATGTGTCTCAAATAGGACATTCCAGTCAAAGCCATAGGAAAGTAACCAGTATTTCCAATGGTGTCCTGTTACAAGCAAGAGATTCTTATTGCATGTAGGCAAATACCTGTAATGGCCACGAAAGGAAGAATACTCCCAGAGAGTGTTTGAATTTCAGAAGATTTAGGTACAGAGGGAAGGTCAAGGCTTCAGTTTACAAGTGAATAGTTGGTGACATCTCTGTATATTAGACATACCTGAAGAGCAGAGAACGTTTCGTTCATCTGGAACAGCAAACATTAGAGAAGCAGCAAGATTTCCAGCAAGACTCACAAAACTATAATCTTCCTCATTTCATTTAGTCCCCTCTTCCTAATTCTGGTTCAGTTTGAATACAGTTTTTGAGTTCTCAATATACTTACACTTTTTAGTAGTAATCTGAAAGATGGCAAATCCCTGTATTTCTCCTAAAAGTATTTATTTTGTGAATCTCCTACGATATGAAATAGGTTTCGTGAGAGAAGATTTTGTTATGTTTATCCTTTATGAAGAGAGAGAGAGAGAGAGAGAGAGAGAGAGAGAGAGAGAGAAGGAGTGGGGGAGGGGCACAGGAACCTCAGGATATCTTGGGGACCTCGTGAAGAGGAATTCACCCAATTCCACAGGTATTGCAGGCCCATCTGACAGGAAGTCCTTGGTTTGGCTTCCAGCCTGGAGAGGCTACCAAAGTTCAGTCTGGAGATTCCTTAGAAGGGATTCCAGTAAAGTAAAGCACGCTTTCAAAGATCCTTAGGATCAATGAGTCTTCTTGCAGAGCTTATGGAAATAATGAGGCCAAGTTTGTCAAGAGTGGCCTCGTTTGCAGATGAATTAGTCTGGATTTGGGTATCACAGGCAAAGAGGGTTTTTAGAGAGAAAAACTACATTTCAGCAATGCACATGATCGATGTTAAATCCTAGTTGTCTTCAAATGTTTGCCTAAACTAGGCAACGTGAGGGAACCTTGAGAGATCCTGTCCCAATAGCACAGGTATGGACAACCTTGTTGTTCTCCTGTGGGCATAGTAATAGGACCCCCTGGGTATAATCTTTAAACAGCTTGAAAATGGGATGGGTTTCCCCAACAACTGTACACAAGATCTTTTCTCACTCTAGACCTATCAATAGACAGTGCTGTAGTATCCACTTGAAGCTGAGTTAATTTATAAATCTCTAAGAATGCAAACCATGTCCTCCCTACACCTGATCTGACAGTTACTCGAAACTCACCCCATAAAAACCCCCAAGACCTAATTTATTCAAAGGATGGAAAGTCTCATGCAACAGGGGATTTAACTCTGAAATAAAAGGCCCTTACTGCATCGTATTATGTCTTCCTACTGCAGTCATTTAGAGGGGCAATCTTCGGGGCGCTTGGGTGGCTCAGTCGGTTGAGCGGCCGACTTCGGCTCAGGTCACGATCTCGCGGTCCGTGAGTTCGAGCCCCGCGTCGGGCTCTGTGCTGACAGCTCAGAGCCTGGAGCCTGTTTCAGATCCTGTGTCTCCCTCTCTCTGACCCTCCCCTGTTCATGCTCTGTCTCTCCCTGTCTCAAAAATAAATAAAACATTAAAAAAAAAAAAATTAAAAAAAAAAAAAAAAAAAAAAAAAAAAAGAGGGGCAATCTTCATGGGTTCCCGTATCGAAATAAAACCTCTACCCACTTTACAGGAAGTCAGTGGGCAAACTAATGTGCCTTCTTATTCCGGGGAACCTGTACGAGACCTCAAACCTCTCTTAGGATGGTCGCACCTTTCTTTTTCACTTTCCTTTCTCAATTCATACTAACAGGTCCTTCTTAAGAAGGGCCATTCAAAGGATCACTGCAGACATTTGAGTTCCCAACTGGAAAGACCAATCGGATTCCTGCTGCCTGTTCCCACTTCCATCTGAGGATACTTCAAGCCTCACATCTAAAATCTTCACTGGCAGCACTGGCAGACACTGGTTTTGGCAGGTGCTCTGACAAAATGCTGTGTATACATTCCAGATTACCACCGAGAGATTTCGGGATTCCTGAGCGACATGCAGACTTCAATTGGCGCTTTCAACAATGCCTCTCTTTCCTCTAGTGACTGGCTACACTCCTGGACTGGAGCATGTCTGTCAACTGCCAAAGCACTTCTTTCTTGTTTTCCTCACTCTGTTGTGCTCGTTTCTCCCATGCCTCTCTGCCTGGTGCGGACTCCATCACTACACTTGCTTGAAGCCAAACGATGAGCCTTTCTACTCAAGAAGGCCCACCTTGGATCCAGCCGCCGCCGCCTTTTGTAACTCCTCTGTACGTTGCCCAAGAGACCAATAAGGACCCATATAGGTAGGGACGACTCTATGCCCCTACTCAGCACAAAGAAGCTACAGAAGATGAGACCTTCCACCTTCATCCATCTTCAAGGTTTCAGGGTTGACATTATTCTGGGAGGATATGATGAGGGAGCATAAGGCAGGCTGAGGGGTAAAGCACAAGCTAGCCCCTCCTCCCACCATGGGTGGCATATGATTGTTATTCCTTGGACAGTCTTGACCACCCAAGTACAGAGAAAAGGGCCTTAAGCACTTGTCATGGTAATGTGTGATGCTAAGGCAAATGAAAATTAAATTCCCTTACTGCTTATAGCCCACTGACAATCCCTGAAACGGATAGAGTGACATCCCTCTAGGAGCTTAGCTGCTCGGTGATGGTGATGACCCTTTGCTAGGGGCAAAACACAACCTAAGCCTAACATTATCCCAACCTTGAAAACATTCCAGTCAACTTCTTTTATTTTAACTGCCCGAAGGCATATGCTGGCAGTATTCCTCCAAGCTTATGCACCCGTCCTTATACATTGAATGGGTCTTATGACTTGGGTTTCATTATGTGGTAATGAAGGCCATTTCCCTAGCCACACTTAGTCCCTCAAGGCGCTGAAAAATTGCTTCCAACACTGCTTAGAGACTTACCCTATCCTTGACACCCTGCCAACCTGATGGTGTGTAACAATCAGTTACCCGTCAGGACCCCTGTGCAGATTTTCTTGCATGTGGTTTCTGTCCCCACCGTTTAATAAAATCACCTTTTTTGTATGAAAGATGTCTTCAGGACATCTTCCTTGGTCTTGGGCTCTGGACCACCCCCACCATCGCCCCCAATCTTCATCGGTTCGTCAGCAGAACTCCAACCACTGGAGGATACAGATGCCTTCACCCTGCAGAGCAGACACTTCATCCATTGGCAGTATTCTTCAGGATCTGCTACGTGCTGGACCGAGCCCACTCAAGGACTGGTGCAGCAGAGCCATTCTCCAAATACCTGAGGGTTGGCCGCAAGTCAGAATCGGTTAACTAGGTGTCACTACTGGCTTCAAAGGACAGGGCAACAAAAGCCAGTGCCAGGAACTTTTCACCCCTTTCTGGAGAAACACTGCAGGAGGTTTCCCTTGGTCCTAGCCCACACACGGTTCTTACTCCTGAGACAACCATCCTGTCAGGAGATTGTGCTCGTCTCATCATTGTTTGCTTTATCGCATTCTCTCCTGTTAAGAAAGAACTTTGGCCTTCTCTGGATCATTCTCCATCCTGTGGCTCTTTTCCAACGAAGTTCTCTCTGTTGTCCACTCAGGGACAGTATCTCAGAGCCATTTTTTCTACTTTTAACCGGGGTGTCAGACCATATTCTTGTCACTGCGGGATCCCTTGGGGCACAGGGTCCGTCAACAATTGCCTTTCAGTACTATGTGGACAAAGGTAAGCCCAGGGCATTTCAAAGTGCCCAGCAGCAATGCTCATGTGGAGTCAGGGTCACCGATATTGGAAGGGAGCTATCCTCTCTTCTGGGATAAGAGTTATGTGGAGGTAGATATTTCCTTCTCAGCTTAATTCCAAAATTCGCTGAACTGAAACACTTTGGCCCTGTTTCTAGCTATTCTGATTTCCCTGGCCATAGTGATAACCATGTCGTGGGTCTCACCTAATGCAATGAGGCTGTCCCCTGCATAGTGAGTGCCGGCCACTCCTAACCAGCTCTAAATCTGGTCTGTGGTAACCAAGAGCAATCAGTTTCTGAGATCCCAAAGGAAGGATTGCCTTCCTGAGAGCACTTGGTGTTTGGGTGGCTGGTAGAAGAAATGATGGCTAGCCAACTTGTTTCCCTCCCTGGCCATTAAAGATGCTTTCACTCTGAGGAACAGTTGGTTCACCATGGGCAATATTCTCGAGGACCTGCTTGGCACAGAAAGAGACCATTCCTGAACTACTGCATCCAAGCCCTGTTCCAAACATTTGAGCTTAGCTTGCAGCACAAGCCTGTTACCTTGGAATCACTGTCTTCTCTATCCAGTGATAGGATGGCAAGGGAAAACAGTGAACTCCAGAAGCTTTCCCTCATTTCTAAGGTAATAACACAGGCATCTTGCCTTTGGGTTCCCACGGTAGAGGACGGAGGCTTCCCTTTGCCGTACCCATATGTGTTTCATATCTATCCATATCTTATTCCTGAGACCATCAGCTTGCCAGGGAGTTGTCCTAGTCATTGCATCCTAAGATTTATCTCATTTTCTGGACCACATGCTTCCCTGGGGAATTCCATCAGACATCTAAAGCAGTTAATATCTATGCTTCTCAAGCTGTACCACAGAATAGAAATGGAAGGAAATCTTCCAGACTCATTCTACGAAGCCAGCTTTACTTTGATTCCCAAACCAGAGATCCAGCAAAAAAAAAAAAAAAAAAAAAAAAAAAGACAACTATAGGACAATATGCCTGATGAATGAGAATACAAAAATTCTCAACAAAATACTGGCAAAACAAACGCACAATATATGAAAAGAATTTTTCACCATGATCAAGTAGGATTCCTATCTGGGCTATAGGGCTGGTTCAATATTTGGAAATCAATCAATAGGATACATCACATTAAGAAAATCACAGGAAAGAACCTCATGATCCTGTCAATACAGGCGGAGAAAGCATTTGAAAAAAACACAGCATGCTTTCTTACTAAAAACCCTCAAGAAAGTCGGAATAGAAGGAGCATATGTAAACATCATAAAAGCCATGTATGATACAAGGCTACAGCTAATATAATTCTCCTGGGGATAAACTGAAAACTTTCCCCCTGAGATCAGGAACATGACAGGGATGTCCACTCTCACCACTGTTGTTGAACATTGTTTTGCAATTTTTAGCACCAGCAATCAGACAACAAAATGAAATAAATGGCATCACAATGGCAAAGATGAAGTCAAACGTTCACTCTTCACAGACCACATCATACTCTACCTGGAAAACCGGACAGAATCCACCAAAAGTCTCCTCGAACTGATACATCAATACAGCAAACTCACAGGGTACAAAAGCAATGTACAGAAACCCATTGCATTTTAATATACCAATAACAATGAAACAGAAAGAGAAGTAAAGAAACTGATCACGTTCATAGTTGCACCAGGACATATTTGCAAATGACGTATCAGACACATGGCTAGTATCCAAACACCTATAAAGTACTCACCAAACTCCACACCTGAAAACAAATAATCGGGTGATGAAATGGGCACAAGAAATGAATAGGTACTTTTCTAAAGAAGACATCCAGATGGCCAACAGACACATGACAAGATACTCAACGTCACTCCTCATCAGAGAAATACAAACCAAAACCACACTGAGATTCCACTTCACATCGGTCAGAGTGGCAGAAATGAACAAATCAGGACACTATAGATGCTGAAGTGGATGGGGAGAAACAGGAACCCTCTGGCATTGTTGGTGGGAAGAAAAACTGGTGCAGCCACTCTGGGAACAGTGTGGAGGTTCCTCACCACATTAAAAAAAGATCTACCCTATGACGCAGCAATAGCACTGCTAGAATTCAGGGGATTCAGGAGTGCTGATGCACAGGCGACTCGTACCCCAACGTTTATAGCAGCATTTTCAACAATAGCCACATGATGGAAAGAGCCTAAATGCCGTCAATGGACAAATGGATAAAGGAGATGAGGTTTCTATATACAATGGAATACTACTTGGCAATGAGAAAAGATGAAATCTGGCCATTGGTAGCAACGTGGAGGGAACTGCAGGGTGTTCTGCCAAGTGAAATAAGTCAGGCAGAGAAAGACAGATACCATATGTTTTCATTCATATGTGGATCCTGAGAAACTTCACAGGAGACCAGAGGGGAGGGGAAAGGGGGAAACAAGTTGAAGAGAGGAAGCAGGCATACCATAAGGGACTCTTAAATACTGAGAACAAACTGAGGGTTGATGGGGGGTGGGGGAGAGGGGAAAGTGGGTGATGGCCATTGAGCAGGGCACCTGTGGGGATGAGCACTGGGTGTTGAATGGAAACCAATTTGACAATAAATTATATTGAATACAAGAAAAAAGAAAAGATGCTCAAAGTCACTCCTCATCAGGGGACTACAAATCAAAACCACACTGAGATGCCACCTGACACAGATCAGAGTGTGCCTGTGGGTGGGCAGTCAGCACTGCTGCTTTGCTGGGACACAGTGTGTCCTCCAAAAGCGACAAGGGCTCCCAAAATAAATAAAAAAAAAAAAAAAAAAAAAACAAAAGCGACAAGGGGTGGGGGGTCTCGCGCTTTGGGAAACATGGACAATCAGGAGCAGCGCGGCTCCAACGTAGCCCAGGGTGTCCCGAAGCTGGCCCAAACGTGGCCCATCAGCGGCATCGGGGCTCTTACAGGCTCCTGAGCCCCTGTCGGTGGCTGAGGAGCGGGGTGGGGGAGGGGCTTGGAAAGAGCACAGACTTGGGTTATGATTGCATGGAGGCCCGCCCATGCATATTTTTGGGGGTGGTTTTGGCTTCTTGGCTACTTTTCTAGAGCAGTTTTAGCAAATGTGACGGGAAGCTCCAGAGATTTCACACACATTCCTGCCCTTACAACGGCACAGCCTCTCCCCTGAGCAGGTATCCGAAACCCCCACCAGGGCGAGGCCTTTGTCACAACCCCAAACCTGTGCTGATTTGTGTCCATAGCCCAAGGTCTGCAGCTGAGATCGGGTTCGCCTCTGACGTTGTATCCCAGTGCGTCTGGGCGGGTGCGTGATGAGGAGTCTCTGCCGGTGCAGCGTCCCACCGGGTAGTGTTTCCGCCCTGATGCAGTAGGTTCTGTTGTAGCTGGTGCCACAGCCCATTTGCCAGGCGGAGAGGTGGGCGGGAGGCCGGCGGGTTCTTGAAGGTGGTAGGAGCCCGCATGCGCTGTGGAGGGCGAGGGAGGTGCCCTTCTGAGCATCCGGCTTCTCCCTTGCTAGAAGTCTTCCAGCTACGAGGATGTCGCCCTGGGGCCCCTGTTTCTCCGAAGACCGTCCCTTTCGAGGCAGGTGAGTTCTGGTGGACCCAGCGCCGCTCGGACTCCCACAGAGGCCACAGTGCCAGCCGTGAGAGGCCGGGTGGCTCGGGGCGCCCTGGTTCTGCTCACTTGTGGGACAGCATTTGGCCACCCTCGGGAGCAAGGCCGGCCTGTCCGTGTGGACGCCCGCAGGCTCCCGTGACTCGTGGTGGCCGCTCTGTGGAGGTGAGGTGTGTGTGGGGGCGCCTCCCGTGGCAGTGCTGGCTTAACCGCTCAGCAGGCAGTAAGGGCCCTTCTCACTGCAGGTAGGGGCTTCTGGGAGGTTCTCTGGGTGCCCGCCTCAGCCGCGGCTGTCGTGTGAGGAGTGTGCCGCCCGCCCTCACAGAGGCTGTCGGAGACCTTCCCGCCTTGTCCGTCCCCTGACCCCGCCTCATAACTGGGATGCCTTGCTTCCTGGATCGTACCCCCATCCCAGACCTTCCCAGCCATGTGCTGACAGGGCCGTGCCTCTGATACAGAGCTGGGCGGCAGCTGGGGGAGGCCCTCCACTGCAGAGATGGTGTGTCCATTCAGTTGAATTCTCGCGTTCAAGTGCCAGTTCGGTCACTGGTTGTTTTGTGACCGGGGTGTATTAATCACCGTCTTTTTCTCCTGCCTTGCCCTCCTGGTAAGTGAGGACAGCGAAAGAATCATGGCCCTTGGGGTGCCCACACACTGCCCATCGGTGCACGGTCCTCAGAGATCAGGAGCTCACATCGGCGACGGGGCACAGGGCACGCCCTGCATTCTGCTGGCTCGCGCTGCCTTTTCCTCTGTGGCAAGCCTTTCTCAAGGAACAGAGGGTCGTGTGATGAACACCCAGGCAGGACGGCCTGCTCCCACAGCTCACTGATGGCTACTTGGAGGGCTCTTTGGAGGTTTTGGGGGATGAAGTCTAGGTGTATGTGCAGTGGGTGTCAGGTCCATGCGGACAGGGCCAGCACGGGCATTGCACTTCCCAGCCTTGCGGGAGTCTCCCGTTCTGGTTGAGACTGAAATGGCCCATAGGACCAAGTCTGGCAGGACCCAGTGCTGGGCGGAGGCCTGTGTGTGGACTGCGCTGCGACACGGGAGGGTGTGCTCCCGGAACCCTCCGTCTCTGCTCACCTCATAGCCTGGTCGCTAGTGTGGCTGCCTGTCCTGTTCCCTTTGGCGTTTGTTTTCTCCATATCCTTGCTTCCACCTGGGTATGAAATCTACTTGCGTGAAGCAAGTAGCAAGCAAACCCTGTTTGGATTTCTGTGGATAATTTGTAGCCTGTTAAGGTAGCCTTTTGTTGTCTGATGATTGTCATGGAAATCAGGAGAGGAGGCAGGTGTCTGTAATTGTTGGTTATGCTTGTGTCTTCCCTGAGCTCAGCTCCACTTGGTGCTTACCGCCATGGGTGTCCCGAGCCCCATGCAGCTTCGGAGGTCCTGGTACAAACCCAGTTGGCTGTGCCTGTCTCGCCCGTCCTACACGTGTGTCTCATGAGATCCGGCCCTGCCTCACCACCAGGACCTGTCAAGGGTCATAACGCTGGCGGGTCCGTGGCCCCACGGTCCTTTCCAGGGCCCACAGCCACATAGCCGCAGACCCACAACCTGTGACAGAAGGAAAAATGGAGTCAGAAGGGGTTCATTTGTCATGACAGCAGCCAAGGGACACTGTGTCTCCACCGTGTCGAGCAGACTGTCTGTAAGCTGCCGATGAGTCCGTCAGTTTGTAACCTCAACCGAAATGTCCCCGAGAAGCAGAAGTCAGACCCGAGTGTGGGGTCAGGGGGTTGGGTGCCTTGTCATTTTACACACATCCCTGTAGATTCCAGCCTTGCATCGCTACCAGAAGTGACAGTGGATTAGGCCACAAGCTCGCTCCATTTCCCCCAAACAAAGAGCTTTGCACAATCGTGCATGGGAGGGCTCCGTGCTCACCAGGGTTTGCCCTGAATGGCGTCAGGAACCAAGCACCTTCCTTCTCAGCTGGCCGTGGTGTATGGTGACATGGTCTGGGTCTCCGCTTCTACCTTCTGTGGCCGGGCTCCTGGTGGTTGGAGGTCCTGGGGAGGGTACACCCCTCGGTGCAGATGGGCTGGGGGTCTCAGTAGGCCCACTGCCCGGACGCGAATCCACCCTTTCGCCTGGCGTTATGTCGATCCTAGGAAGTCGTTTTGGACGCTGCACAAAGCACAGCTCATAGCTTTTCAAATAAGTTGCTGGCTGTCATTTCAGGGCTGTGCTCCTCTGTCTGGGTGCACGGTGAACTCATGTCACTCTCCTCTCCACCCCACAGTTGCTGCCTTTGGAGGAAGAGTCACAAGATAGTGTGGCAAGGACACGATGTGTACCATCAGCTCCTTCTTCCCAGAGGTCCCTGAGCTTGGACAGGCTGCAGCAAGGGGCACTGCCCAAGGCCAGCCACGAGGACATCAGGGACGCCACAAAGTAAGGGGCACAGGCATCGTAGGAGATATGCCTGTGGGCTGGTTTTCAGCTCTGAGAACCCTTTGATCTCTCCATGGGGCAGAAAGGGTCAGAACAGCGATTCCAAAGAAAGGCCAATGAACTGAGTTTACGTGCACGGTGTTCTTGGGATACCTGCCTGGGTGCCCTGGGTGTGGCCAGCAGGGCAAAAGGCAGGTGGGAAAGACCAGAGTCTTGTGATGCTGGTGGCTGTAGGGCAACCTCGTTTGCTCAGATCCTACACACCAGCAGTCCTGAGACCTGCCTTTTCCTCCCGGTGGATCCTGGGTGACATGCTCCCTAGGGCTCCTCTCCTGGGCTGCACTGTGCCCTGTGGGGTTGTCAGGAGCCATGCTCTCTTCCCCCCACCCCCACCAGGCAGCTCCAGCAGCCTCTCTGTTACTCGCACCACGTCCTGGGGTGGCTCAGGTGTGCATGTCCTCCGTGCTCCCGGGTCACGGCCAGGGAGGGGTGCTGAGCGTTCTCCACCCAAGGTGCTTGGACTCCAGATATACTTGGGAGGGAGACAGTGTCAGCTCCCAGGGCGCAGCCCTCCCTAGAAGCTGGGGGATTGTGCTTCTAATCACGTGGGGCGGTGTGTCGTGCGACGAGCACGCGTGGAAGATGCTCTCCTGTGCGTCCCCCAGATCCACAGCCTCTCAGGATGGCCCCTTGAGCAACCTCAGCAACACTAGCACTAACGAGGACTCACTGAACAACGCCCCCAAGAAGAAGGGCATCACAAAATCCACCCGCTGGTTGCTCGCCAGAAAACAAAAGGTCCACCCCAGCCACACTAGCGACGAGCCTGCATGACCAGGTTGGTGTCCCCTGCGTGTTTGCAGCGTGTGGGTGGTCTTACTGGCCTCATTCCTCTAGATCCGTGGTGTCTCTGCCTGCAGACCCCTCCCCGTGTCGGGAGACCTCACGTGGCCGTTGACACCCCCCACCTCCCCTTTCATCACTCTGCTTCCCCACAGCCACTGAATTGGAGCCACTGAATTGAAAACCCTTCCCAAGGTGCCCTGGGACTCAGCAAATTGGGCGGACAAGCTGAAAAACACCAAAAACTTTAAAAAATAAGCATTGTGTTTCTTGTCACCTTGCTGAGCACTTTTCAGCTGTACCTGTTTTGAAAGCAGTAGCTGTTCGTTTGCTCAATATAGTCTATAGCTGCAAAGCAGTATTATGTCCTCCACGGACATAAAAAGGCCTCCAGGGCCTTTTGCTCCTGGAACCATGCTGGGAAAATTCGGTCCCTTGGATGTTGCCAGTGTATTTTCTTCCACATCCTTATACTTTCTGTAATGAAAACATTAAGATTCGTGGTAGTGCCGTCTGGCTCTCACACCCACTGCTCCCAGAAATGTGTATGTCTTGTAAGTCCAGAGGTCACAAAAATTGGCCAAAACATTTCACTGTGTTTCCTGCGTTTATTTTGTCATCTTCAGGAGGTATGGGTTAAGTACTTGGTCATATGAGGACAGCGTTTATTGAGTTGTTTGCCGCAGCATTTGATTCAGTTTCACAGAGTGTGTGTAAGTGACTTTCTCCGGGGCTGAGATGTTCAAATTGCTCACTTGGGTTCTGTGTTATCATAGGTATAACGCAGTGTCTGAGAGTGGATCATACTGTGGTCTCTGTGGACACGCATGGCCAGTCCCAGAAACATACGGTTGACCCTTGAACAGCCAGGGTTTGAAGATCAGGTCCACTTATAGGCAAGTTATGTGTTTCCATCCAGTAGAGTGATGTAAATGTATTTTCTTTATGGTTTTCTTAATCACATTTACCTTGTTTTATGAAGGAATGTAGCATATACACGTCACTTATAAAATATGTGTTAACCGACTGTTTCTGGTAAGGCTTCTGGGTACAGTGGGCTATGAGGAGTGAAGTTCTCAGGGAGGTGGCGGTGAGGTAGAGCCCCATAAGGCTCCACGAAAGGTGCCTAGTGTTGACAATGTCCGCCTGGGAGAATGAGTCTCAGTCACGGCCGTGGTCACGTCGTATTTGATGGCACGATTCTTGTTACGAACGACCACCTCACTGCTTCGTTTACGTCCTAACTGTGAGATGCGTGTTGTCAGTCACAGGTTAGGAGACCTCATACGTGTGCCTACTCCCTGTAGAATTCCGCAGATTTCTCAATGTCTTTGAGTGGGCTCTAACTGTAAGGCTGGGAAGCACTCATCTGAGGTTTCCATTGGAGCAGGTGATTGGAAAATCTTGTGTGGTGTCGAGAATTGAGTCCTTGAGGGAAATCGGGACCCTGTTCAGTAGGCCTGGTCCCTGGCGGCCACAGTGCTCGTCCATCTTACCGCACGGAGGAGGCAGAGTTCTGTAACCGGGAGGGGCGCAGCCACAGCAAGGAATTGGGTGTCTGAAAGCTGAGGAAGGAAGTAACTAACCACAAAAGGCAGACGAGTCTTCCATGCCTCCAGGATGTGGGCTTGTAACTCTGGTTCCTCAGCACAGAGTTCGGTGCTGGGGGCCGATTGAAAATGCAGAAGCGAGGGGCGTCTGGAGGGCTCGTCCGGTTAAGGCTCCGACTTCAGCTCAGCTCATGATGTCACGGTCCGTGGGTTCGAGCCCTTTGTCGTGTTCTGCGCTGACAGTGTGGAGCCTAGGTTGGATCCTGTCCCTCCCTCCCTTCGTCTGCCACTCCCCCACTTTCTTGCTGTGTCTCTGTCTCTGTCTCTGTCTCTGTCTGTGTCTCTCTCAAAAATCAATAAACTTGAGAAAAAGGGGCAGCGGGGATGGCCCAGTTGAAGGATAGCCTAGCTGTGATTGAGTTATTGTGAATCACAAGAAAAGCCAGAAGCCAACCTTTGTGATACACGTTGTGTATATACATAATTTAATTATAAGGTATGTAACAGAGAAATGTAATAAGGATCTGCAAGTGTTTGAAGCGTGTCCATGCGTTTGAACAACTGCTATTTTAACTAGTGAAAGACCTTGGAAATGAATTGGGTAAATGTGTTTCCTCTAGTGTGTACTTCCTTTTAAATCTCTTCACAGTTGACAGAAGCAGTCTTTCACCAGAAGTAACTAGTGAATCATCTGGTGATTTTTCCATGTCTCCTAAAGCAAATGCAATCTTTGTTACTTTGCATGAACGTGAGGCGTCCTGTCACAGTCTCTTAATATGCTGGGGAGACTTTTCAGGTCTCTCTGATTTTCAACTGAGTCCACAAAGCGGGCTTTGCGATTAGAACTGAGACGTTTGTGTTGAAGTGACAAGGTGCCCAGGCACGGGGCCAACAGTGTTGTCTGACGGGAGGAAGGTTTTCCAGAACACCCGGAGTGTGCAGCTGAAGCATAGGCTTGGGGCACACAGCAGAGATCCTTGTCCTGCATTACAGGGTGTGGATGTGATGGAGAGAGCTTTCGGCAGCCACCGTGGCCATGGGTGTTGACTGTCGGCAGAGGTGCTGGTTTGGAGGAAGGACCCAGTGATTCGCTGGGTCCTATCGATTGGCCTTAAAGCGGATGCCAACAATCGCGTAGACAGTGGAGTTCACGGCACGTTGATGGCCTCAGATGGGACCTTCGATGTCACCGCCCTGGCGCTTCTGGTGCAGAACCCGACCCAGAACACACAGGTGACACCTGGCCGTCCGCACCCGCCCACTGCTCTCTTGCTGGAGACCCTGCAACCTGTATTGTAGCAAGGCAGCGTGTAGCTTCACCGCACAGCTAGTCCTCTCTCCCCAGGCCCGGTCTGTGCTGTGTGGCACGGAGTCCTCGGTGCTGCCTCCTCCTGCCTGAGCTCTGCCTGTCCCTTCCCCTCACAGGCTCGTGAGACTGGCGTGCATTTAGCTCTTATGTGGAGAGAGAAACACTCTTGCTTCGTGTGCCACGTGGAAGTTTCATGGCTTCTGTTTCTGATTTCCCTGTGGAATTCTGTTTGACTCATGGGCTCAGTGGAGAATCAGGAATCTTTTGATCCTTCTACAGAACACTGAACACCTTTGGGAATGCCCTCAGTGTCCCCAGTGCAAATCCCCCTCCACGGCACCCTTGTCTAATTTCCCGGAGAGCATGGACCCCTCTCCCCAAAGGCCCATTCCTGTGGGCTTCCTGGGGGGCTCAGATGATTCGGCGCTCGACCCTTGCTTTGGGCTCAGGTCATGATCTCATAGTTGGTGACGTCGAGCCCCAAGTCGGGCTCCGTGCCGACAACGTGGAGTCTGTTTGGGATTCTCTCTCTCCATCTCTCGCTGCCCCTCCCCTGCTCGTGCTGTCTCTCTGCCTCTCAAAGATAAGTAAATCAAGCCCATTAATGGACTCCACGTTAACATCTCTGATTGAAAATACACTATTAGGATTCAATGGATATTGTTTTGAGTTTGAAGTCTTGGTTTCAACGCAAGTGCAATATGTCGTCATCCTTTAGATTGACATAACTTTTGGGGTGTTTGCTCGTAATTTCAGGCTCGTGCTATCTTGGAATGGGAGTTGAACCACCTTTTGGTCATGGGGACTGACCAAAGGGTCGGTGAAATAAGTTTTCGGCCTAATGATATCTAAATTTGCGTTAACTGTTAAGTATTATATTTGGGGGTGCCTGGCTGGCTGAGTCGGAGGACAGCGTGACTCATAATCTCTGGGTTGTCACTTTGAGCCCTGTGTTGGGGGTAGAGATTTCCTAAAAGTAAAATCTTAAAAAAAAAAAAAAAAGGAATGTAGATTATTATGTTTGTAGGAATCATGTACCAGACTACTCTTCCAAATGTGGAGATAATTTTACCTTACAAGTTAAGCGTCACTCTTAATTTATTAACAAATGAGCTTTGGGGCGCCTGTGTGGCTCAGTTGGTTGAGTGTCTGACTTTGGCTCAGGTCAGGATCACACTGCTTGTGAGTCTGAGGCCAGCATTGGGCTGGCTGCTGTCTGCGTGGAGCCTGCTTTGGGTCCTCTGTCACCCTTTCCATCGGCCCCTCTCTCGCTCACACACAATCGTTCTCTCTTTCTCTCTCCCTCTCTCTCTGAAAATCTAACAAACAGGGGCGCCTGGTAGCTCAATCATTTAAGCATCTGAGTCTTGCTTTCAGCTCAGGTCGGGATCTCACACTTCGTGAGTTTGAGCCTCCCATTGGGCTCAGCGGTGACAATGGCGATTCTGCTTCGGATTCTCTCTCTCCCTAGCTCTCTGCCCTTCCGCAACTCATACTGTTTCTGTCTCTTTCAAAAATAAATAAATGTACCTACAAAAACTTAAAAAACTACCAAACCAATGAGCTATTGAGAAACCAATAATTTAACAGAGGTGAGGAGTTTGGTTTCTGTCCTTTTGATATTTGACTTTTGATAGTCTTGAGAAATATTTTTCACATCATAACACGTTGATGGCAGCCTGGCAATAGAGCCTGTAAGTTGTGTTTGGGGGCGGCCGGAGGTCTCTCTGCAGTCCAGGGCCCTATGCTCTGGGGGAAGGTTACAGTCGTTTATTTAAAAAGACACGAAGTGTTGATTTCTCCTTATACAACAGCAGGACTGATTTACTCCCACACCACTACTTAAGACTGTCTTCATTGCCATAAGAACACTCAAGTGTGACGAGAATAGGACATGTGAAAGGGTGTGGTGGGACCGTCCTAGCGTGTAGCACTGTCCGCAGCTTAAAGACTGTTTTGAAAACCAAAAGGTAGTATCTTCTATAGCAGGAAGGTGATTTCACAAAGACAGTGCGGCAGGTCCAGTCAGCCCAGGAGTGTCCTGACTTGTGCCCAGTCAGTGTCCTGGCACAAATACGGCCCTGCCTCCCTTTACCGCCTGGGGCAGCCATCTGGGCAGGGGGCCCCCAATGGCTGTCAGGAATGGGGGTAAACAGCTGTAAACAAACTTGCAGAGTGCGGTCATTTTAAAGGGCTGGTAACCTTACTATATATTTTTGGTTTTTATTTCACAATGTGTCCTGTAATTTCCCAGGATGATGATAGAAGCTTCAGGAGGGCACCTTCTTAGAGATAGCAATATAGATCAAGACACTCTTGACTTACCTGCTGAGTCAGCAGAGACTCTCCCTGCAGACTTCTGGGTCACTTCCTCTCTGTCCTCTATGCAGCCAAAGAAGATGCTGCCGGTCTGTATGTGACGTGCTGCTCTGCCCCAGCCTCTTGGCGGAGGTATGGGAGGCTCTTGGGTTGGAATGTGAACACTGATGGAGAATGGCCGACTTAATATGTAACAAGGCGTTCAGATGCTGTGGCATGCTCAGGCTCGGATGATCTAAGATTACTCCTGACTTCTGCTTATCAAAGTTCCCCAGTGATAGAGATTTTTGTTAACATTTCTATCTGATGGAATATTAGCGTATTCTCTCCACTACTACAACTAGGCATCGTGGGTGTCCTCAGAGCTTTGGACCAGCCTCAGAGCGTCACTTGCAGAGCTACGTATGTGATGGGCAGCCCTGGCCCCTCTTTCACAAGATGGCAGATGGACACGGCGAAAGTGTTTTCATGGCCTCTACTGCCCCTTTGCTATTTGAGAGTGAACTCCCGGGGACTCCCCCGGCTGCTTGTGGGTGGAGAGAACCCCACTCAGAAGTGCCCCGGGAGCCCTCAGTGGTTGCTGCTGTGGTTTAGAATGTGTGGGGCTGTATTTGTGCCCTCATGTGCTATTTTAAGACTAACCGCATGCTGCGTTTGCACGCTGCCCCTTGTGTTGCTTGGAGCAGGCATAGTATCTGCACCACAGAGGCTGGATTCAGCCAGTCGTGTCTTAATCCTGCCGACGCCTCCTGTTGGTGAGTAGAGGGCACCGTCCGTGCAGGCCACAGTCGGACACCCTGTGTCCTGTCTGCGCAATGTCCATGTGAGCCAGGAGAGCCGCAGCAGGCTCACTTAGGGACTTTCAGAAATACACAGACACGCAGACGCACATAGACTCACAAACACACACACATACACACACGCACACACACGCACACACACGCACACACACACACACACACACACACACACACACACACACGAGCTTCTCTACACCTGCTAAGAGGATGCTGGTGTTTGTGTGCTTACACTTAAAGAGGTTGGTGTGTTCTCAGTTTTTCCAGAGAAAACTGTATTTCCACTCTTTTCGTAAAAAAAGAAGTTTGGGTTCAGTGTCTGCTAATGTCTTTTTTGGTAGGGAGGCAGGATTGCTGTTGGAGCAGTAGGAAATTTTCCAGGTCTGAGCTGACCTTCCCGGTCGTTCGGGAGCAAGTGGCACTGGCCTTTGCCTGGTCTGGTGGAGCTCCCGGGTCAACAGGCCCTGGCTGGCTTGTTTTACGCACACCTTCTTGAATGGACCAGGCCCAAGAGGATTCTCGTCCTCACATGAGTGACACTGGTGGCCTCTCAGTTGAGAGATTAGCTTTTGAAAGCGGAAGCACATTGCCCTCTGAGGCGCTGAGTTTGAACATGGAGATTTCGGGTGTGGGCCCCGGAGCCCGGCCCTCTTCTCCCTGCTCTGAGGACCTCCAGGGGTGGGCTTTGTTCTGCTCTCATCCTGTTTTCCTGTCTCAGCCACAGTGTTTGATTGTTGGGAGCTCCTGGCTGGAGGCCAGGTGGAGCCTATGACACTTGAACTTAGGGTAGTGAGTTTGAGCCCCATTTTGGAGTGGAGATTACTTAAAATCCTGACAAAATAAAAGAATAGTTGATTGATTCCTTCATCTTGTTTTTTTTAATTTGGGAACTTTCAGTCTTAAGCCAGTAGGAACTCAATCGAATAATTCTCATTGATAATGCAAAATGCTTCATATTTTCTCTAGATTCTCAAATCTCTTCAGCCAGGAAGGTCTTTGGGGAGGGGGGACACGCGCTAGGCCCCACCTGGGGCCCCGGAAGGTGCTTTTCGGGCTGTCTTAAGACTGATTCTTTCCTTTTATCTTGCAGTTTACCCACACTGCTTCTCCCGATGGTCTTGCAGCACGCTGAGCCCAGCAGTGACTACATTTGAAACTTCAACCAGATCTTTCATCTGTTAATCCTTGTTATATGGACCCTGAGATATTTTATTACAGTGTTTGATTACTGAAAAATTCGTGAATAGGATAGAGAAACTCATTTAGCATTTAATGTTTCGTACATTTCTGTAAATTTGTCACTCCCTATAGAGAGTTCCTGACTTTCATGTATATCCGGGCTATAAATATCCTTTGGAATCAATTGATGTTCTTATATCTCAGTTTAGTCTTTCAAATGAATGTACTGTCATGGCTGTATGTATGAATCCTACGACAAATACGGTCTTTTATAACCTGTGCATGTATTGTAATTATCATTGTTTAATTGTTTGTTAAGAAACCCTGACAGAGAAAAGGATTTTACCATGTTTGTAAAATCACCATGACACAGCCTGCATTATCCTTTACGAATGTCCCTTAGCTCTACAACCATGGTTTTGATATAAGCAGACTTAATTTGCAGCAATTGTCGCTGTATTTTAACGACTCACCTTAACTACACTTTTTCTAGCAAGAAATGCTTTCTTGTGCAGTGTGAAGAGATTAAAAATATCTGGTGTTGACTATCAGCTAAAGAAACTTGGAGTGGAAAGCTGATTGAAACACTGTGAAAATCTCCCAGGGCCGGTATGCTCTTTCTGAGCCTGGTCCCTGGGGGCCTGGGCAGTTTGCCTGGAGTGACCCGCACAACCTGGGAGCCGAGGCCCCAGAAAGCCTGGGTGGGGCAACCTGGCCACCTCTTCCCCGGAACCCTGCCCACCCCCTTCTCTCCCCCAACCCGAACCTTAGACCCCTGGCAGCAGAACTCTCAGAGGACCAATCAGGGTGCACTGGTCTCCCACCTCGGGCCAGGGCGCTGGGTGCTCAGCACAGAGCAAGATGCAAGATCCTGGAAACGATGGAGTGCAACTCTAATAAAGGCCTTATTGTTCTTACGGAAATCAGCTGTTTAGATTTGTTTGTAAACAAGTTTAAGGAGTGGACCTCATTCTCCATTTGTAGATTTTATTTAATTTTTTTTATGTTTCTTTATTATTGAAAGACAGAGAGAGAGACAGAGCATGAGCATGGATGCCGCAGAGACAGGAGAAGACACACAATCCGAAGCAGGCTCCAGGCTCTGAGCTGTCTGTCAGCACGGGGCCGGGCGTGGGGCTCGAACTCACGAACTGTGAGATCATGACCTGAGCTGAAGTCGGACGCGTAAGTGACTGAGCCACCCAGGCGCCCCATCTCCATGTGTAGATTTTGAGGAGACAGCCATTTCAGGTTAGAGTAGCCAACGTAACTTATAATTTTGAGGTGGCATATAAAAAAGCCACCAAGGAATGTGCTCAGATCATGGAGCCTTATTTCTTATGCAGCTGGGACAGAGATAGAAACGACACGTCTCTTTACATGTCGTTTCTGCTTTTCATTGGACGTTTGACAGTTTCCCTGTGTTTTCTATTCATCTTTTGTGAACTTCCTGATTGTATGACAGAGTAGGTACCGTCTACTTTGAAGTATTTTTATCACGGCATTATTTATTGCTGGCTTTCAAGGCAGTAGTGGAGCGTTTCTCACTGCCAATAAAGACTAGTAAGAATAAGCTGCCATTGACTTGAGAAGTGGCTGCCGTGGTTTTCTCTGGTGCTCGGGGCCATGAAGGCACTTCTGCCACGTGGAAGTAGTAGTGTGGAAACCAGCTGATAGAATACCACAGCTGGAAGTGGCAGTTCAGGACAGGGGTGTCCTCCACAGGAGGGCCAAGTGTCCAGACCCCAGGGTAGCGGCCCCGGAATCAGTGCAGCCGGGGGCCCAGGCAATAGGCCAACAGGGCAGGGCGACTCTTCCACGGTCAGGGCCAGCTGAGGCTGCTCTTCCTCCAGGACCCCAGGAGACTGGAGTGTGTGCGTGTGCGCATGTGTGTACAGGCGCGTGCTTTCCGCCCAGTCTCCACTCCTCTTCCACCTTCTGTGTGGGCTTTCCTGTCCTGCTGCTGTCCTCTCAAGGTCCCAAGAAGTGCCCAGGGCTGCATCCTTCCCCATCGTCTCAGCCCCTGGAACCCACTAGGCTGCTTCTCCCGAAGCTCAGACCCAGTGCTGAGTCTTATACCAGCCAGTGTGGCAGGCGGGAGGGTCTGCCCGCACTGGGGGCTGGCAGCCACCACCAGGCCAACTCAAGAGGCTCTGGCACAAGATCCCTGTCGCTCAGGCGACCCTGGGACGGTTCCTTCCCTCCCCGCCACGGAGAGGCTGCACACGGGGTTTCGGAGACACGCACCGGGGCACATCCAGCAGTTAGAGGGTACGTTGGCCTCTCCTGTGCAACCGGTGGCCACCGTCCCACTGGCTTGGGGTGTCTTTGGTGCGTCCGGCCAGCCATCCTCAGAGGAGGCGAACAGAACCTTTCTCCACTGGTGCTGAGGGGCGGCCCACAGCCTAGCCTCCAGGCCTCAGAGCCATGACTCTGGTTTCCATGCCAGGATGCTCTTGGAAAATTAAGTAAAAGCTATTTTTAAACTTATAATGAGAACAAAATAATGGAAGTTGCTTTAAAAATCATTAACTAGGGGTGCCGGTGTGGCTCAGTTGGTTGAGCATCTGCCTCTTGATCTCGGCTCAGGTCATAGTCTCATGGTTTGTGGGGTTTGAGCATGGCATCGGTCTCTGCGCTGACAGCACGGACCCTGCTTGGCATTCTCTGTCTCCCCTCCCCCGCTCACGCAAGTGCTTGCTCTCAAAATGAATGTAAAAAAATAAAAAAATTTAACTTGTAATTAAAGCAGTGACTAAAGGATTGTCACATTGCACAAATAGAGGGTTGAGGATGTCTTCATCTCCAACACCTTATTTTCTTTTTTATGTTACCTTTAAATTTTGTAAAAGTTGTGTTCATTTTGAGAGGGACAGAGAGAGAGAGAGGAGCAGGGGCAGAGACCGAGGGAGAGCGAATCCCAAGTGGGTTCCTCACTGTCAGCACAAACCCGACATGGGACACAACTCTCACCAACAAAAAAGATCATGATGTGAGCTGAAATCAAGAGTCAGAAGCTAAACAGACTGAGCCACCCAGGTGCCCCTAATTTCGATTTATTTTTTAAGATTTGAAGCAACGTCTGCATAGACCCATGACCCTCCTACAAGAGTTGTATACTCCCCTGAGTGGCAGCTGAGTGACCCTGGTTTTCTTACTTTTTCAAATGTTTTAATGTTTGTTTATTTTTGAGAGGGAGAGAGAGACACACCCACAGAATGCGACTGGGGGAGGGGCAGAGATAGAGGGAGATATAGAATCCAAAAAAGGCTCCATGCTCTTGGCTTTCAGTACAGAGCCTGACGCAGGGCTTGAACTCACCAATGGTGAGATCATGACCTGAACGGAAGTTGGACACTCAACTAGCTGAGCCACCCAGGGGCCCCTGTTTTTAACGTTTTGCCCAAAGTGCCACCACACTCATTATTTCCAGAGAAACTGTGGCTGCCCCCACCTTGGTTTTTACTCCCCTCCCTACCCCATGTGATAGTATTCTAACCGTTTCCTCCCCTTGCTTCCCTAGAAACTCATTTGTGGCCAGTGTGAGCCCTGGCACATCCACTTCAGATTTACCCGGTGGCATCTAGGTAAAGAAGCGATATGTATTGCTCAGCCACGTGGATTGCAAGGAGGACAACACAAAGGGCTCACGGTGCCACCGTATGTCCCAGTATTTACACGTGACCTCACCCACCCTCTGGGAATGCGACACCCAGGGTTAGGTCAGGGTATGCATCAATGATTAAGTGACCCTGTGGGTTGATACTGGTGGAAGATGGGTGATGCATTCATGAGGGTTTACTGTACATCTTCCTTTGGCATTTGTGCAGAAGTTTCTAGAATAGAAAACGTTAGTGGTTGTTTAGGGATCCCCTCCGTGCGATAGATGGTCTCAGCCTGGAATGACTGCTCCCTGGCCCTCATTTTGGAACGTAAAGTAGCCCGGGTTCAAACTTTGAGCTGCATCGGCAGCGGAGACACGTCTCCTATCACAAACCGGCGTGCAAGTGCCGATTCCATCTTGACGCTGCTTTCACATTTTGATTCCTGTGACATCAGGATGCGTCCTACAAGTGGTGACATGGTAGACTTGCTGAGAGGTGGCCTATGATGACATCAACGTCGCGATGGGAGGTAGGGGCTTCGCTACTACTCCCTTTGAGAGGTGGAGTCTAAGGCCTCCCCTTGAGCCTGGGTCAGCGTCAGTGATGTGCTTGTCGAAATGGATGTGTAGATGGGATGCCGGGGACCCTGGGGTTCTTGTGTGTGACAGAATGGTTCGTGGATGTAAGTGGCATATGCTTGAGACTGGCTTGTTTCTAGGCAAAGAGGGCACTTTATTTCTCTGCTCTGTAATGTCTAACCGTGGGGTGCCTGTCGAGGCTGCTGTATCATTTCTGGGAGTTGGTGGGGAGTCGGTGGCTTGACGGATTGGTGTCTTGATCTCTGGGCAGTAACCATTACTATTCATTAGAATTGCAGCCGGCCTCTCCCTTTGCTCCCAGAAGCTCCCTGCTTTTCATGGAGCCAGCATTCCGTGTGCTGTGTTTGTCTCCCAGCTACAACACGGTCCCTTCAGAGAGGTTTCCTTGGGTTATGTAATTATTGATTGATTGATTGATTGATTGATTAATGTTTGTTCCTTTTTGAGAGAGGAAGACAGGGTGTGAGCAGGGGAGGAGCAGAGAGACAGGAAGACACAGAATCAGAAGCAGGCTCCAGGCTCCTAGCTTACAGCACAGAGCTGGACGAAGGGCTCGAATCCACAAACCTCGAGATCATGACCTGAGTCGAAGTCAGACGCTTAACCTACTGCGCCACCCTGCTGGCCCTTTTGTGTGCGTGTGCGTGTGCGTGTGCGTGTGTGTGTGTGTGTGTGTGTTTGCGTGTGTGAGTATGTGTTTAACTCAGTAATAGAATTTTATCACTTGTAGCAAAGTCCTCATTTACAAGGAACAAAGACTGGAGGCCATGAGGAGATGTATGCTGGCAGGTTGCAGCAATGATTTCTGTTTGCAGGAAGAGAAAACGTTATGCAGCTACAAATCTTTGGAAACGTGTTATTTTCTGTATTTTCTCAATGTGTCTGAAAACCAGTTGAGCTATTTGGTTAGTCAAATGCACTTCCTCCTTCCCTCCTTCGGATTTCTTCACAAAGCCCTGTGAAGTGTGGGAGGATGTCCTGGAGTCCTGAAAAGTTCTGCACGCCTGACGACTTGCCCTGGCGGCAGACGTCCTCCTGACGTTTTTACTCTTCATCGTGTTACACACGGATCCCTCCAGATGCCTGGGATTTCCTCAGTGGATCGCTGGGTTTCAGAGAGAGACCTGTGAACAGCCTCACCTTCCGCCTGGAAGAAAGGTCTGTGCCTTATCAAAATGAATGAAATCTTGCCATGTGCAGCTACATGGATGGAACTGGAGGATATTATGCTAAGTGAAATTCGTCAGAGAAAGAAAACAATCATATGACTTCACTCATATGAGGACTTCAAGAGACAAAAGGGATGAACATAAGGGAAGGGAAACAAAACTAATATAAAAACAGGGAGGGGGACAAAACAGAAGAGACTCATAAATATGGAGAACAAACAGGGATACTGGAGGGGTTGCGAGGGGGGGATGGTCTAAATGGGTAAAGGGCAGTAAGGAATGTACTCCTGAAATCATTGTTGCAGTATATGCTAACCAATTTGGACGTAAATTTTCAAAAATAAAAAAAATAAAATTATAACAAAAAAGAAAACAGAAAGGTATGTCCCTTGACGCCATTGTGTTCCCTCCACTCAGAGCACAGGACTGAGTCCCTGAGCAAGGAAAGGGAGGGGATTCTCCCTTTGGGTGTGCGAAGATCAGATCAGGACAGAAATTTTCTGGGAGGATATTTTGTTGTTTGAAAGGTATAATCAAGAGGGCGCCTGGCTGGCTCTGCTGGAACAGCCTTGACTCTTGACTTCGGGGTCATACGGTCGTGAGTTTGAACCCCACGTTAGGTGTACAGATTACGTATACATTTAATAAATAAATAAATAAAACAAATAATTAATTAATTAAATAACATTTTAAAAACTCCAACACGGTTTCCAGTGATGCCTGTAGTTTCCAAAGAGAACTCTGGAGCTGGGGAGCAGGAAGCATGTGGACGGTGGGCAGGGCTGCCAGGCAGGATGTGAGGAAGGAGGCACAGGTGCTTCCCCTGTCCATTCGTGTGACCGTTTCCTCCGGCCCGAACTGCAGGTGGCTGAATTCCTGCAGTTGGGTGGCCTCTGTCCAGCTCAGGGCCGTGGGACCCACTTGACTGGAGAGGCAGAGACTGTGGGCAAATCACACAACTTTCGGTTAGCCGTTCTTTCATTCGTGAACGGGCTCCCCGGGACAACACTATCTGGGTTCCCCTCCCAGGGCTGAGAGTTGAGTCTGTTTGCTGTCTAAAAGGCAGCAAGAGCAGATTACATCTGGGAAATTCTTGCTGGTCTTGGGGCATCTAGACAGAGTGGAGCTTTGAAGTGGTGGCTTTGAAGGGACAGTGTGGATCCTGCCTTACCTGCTGGCAAACTGTTGCCCGTTCAGGGGACAGTGACAGAGGTCCCACCTGGACACTTGACAGCTGAGCCCTGATTTGCCCCTCGCTGCCATTCCGGATTTGGACTTGAATCCCAGTGGAGCTGGAGGGGGTGGGTCCAGACGGGCTATTGTTCTGGCTGAATTCAAACTACAAGAGCACAGGTGTGTCACCCCAGAAAGCACCTACTGGTGTCCCCGGTTCAGACACGTGGGTGGAGCTTCAGCTTGATCCACTTCAAATAGACTTTCAGTTGCTTCCTGGCCCCGGTGGAATTTTACCAGCACTGGTGTGGAAGACGAGTCGGTTCTCATACATAGGCTTCTCTTGATACCCTTAAAAGTTCGATATTACATTTGCGCGTGGGAAAAGTCTTGTCCTGTTTAGGTGTGAGGCGGCTGTCCCTTGTCTCTGTGCCAGATGGACCCTTCCAGCTCTGATGTGCTGGTCGGAGAGCGGACAGACCATCCTCTGAGCTACCCAGTAGGAGAAAAGTCTGCATTGTACGAGCCCGATATTTCCCCAGAGGTGTTGAAGCAGCCCTCCAATAAATCACTTGAAACAATGGAGGTGCCAGAGCCCGAGTTATAGACGTCACTATTACCCTTCCAGGAAGTACTTGAAATCAAAATGGGTCCTGTTGTTTCTCTGAAGTGAGAAAGGCCATGTAATTTCGCATTCCCTCACATTGTTGGGCTCCTTCCTGTTTGGATAACACTGTTGTTATGACATAGTGAAGGCATGTATGCTTTCTTGCTTGCTTGCTTGCTTGCTTTCTTGCTTGCTTTCTTCCTTGCTGATTTCTTGCTTTCCTTTCTTTTTGAATATTTATTTTTGAAAGAGAGACAGAGAAAGAGAGAGAGAGCGCCACACGGTGGAGGGGCAGAGAGAGAGGGAGACAGAGGCTCTGAAGTGGGTTCTGCACTGATAGCACAGAGCCCGATGGGGGCCTGGGACTCATGATTGGCGAGATAATGACCTGAGCCCAAGTTGGACGCTTAACAGACCAAGCCTCACAGGTTCCCCCGGAGGGACGTATTCTTAATGGATGACTTAAATGCACGGGTGACTCTTTGTTCTCCAGAACATTTTCCCACTCGAATTGAAGCCGGAATGTTTCTGATGGTCTCAGATGCCCTTTGAGAGCAGTATTAGAAATCCCACATGATGTTGCTTTTGTGTCTGATGTAGTCATTCCCACACAGGGTTGTGCGTGTGCATTTGCTGGCCCGGCTGCCCAGCCCCCCGAGCTTAGAGCTGACAAGCTGTGGCCAGAGAGCTTGTTGGGTGGCCTCTGAGAGCCCTTCTCCCAGGCGTCCCTGACCCTGGGCCCTGCTCTTTCAGATGTGGAAAGCTTTGGCAGGCCAAACCGTGTCCAAACCCCAGGATGATGGATATGCCGATGAGACCTCTGGGAGACCAACCCGATTTTGTGGTATGAGTCACCAGTGTCCTTCTGTCTCCCTTTTCCCAAAGGTGATTTTCCTTTTGTTTTCATTTGGGTTGTCTGTGTTTCTTACAGTCCCCTGTGTGGGCTTCACTCCTCATTGGCTACACTTTTCTGAATGATGTAAGTGGAAAAGAGCAGAGATGGGGGCCAAGACCGTGAAAGTTTCTGGGCACCAGAAGCACATCTCTTAATGTTGGTGTGAAATTGGTCTTTTGAAGGGCAGAGACAGACCAGGGGGGACAGAGCTTTCCTGTGAACCCACACGGGCACGACTTGGTCTGTCTTGGGAGCTCATGTTCCCACAACACGCGACTCCGTGCTTCTATACGTGTGTTTGCATAGGTACGTGGAGGCTTAGAATCTCCCATCACAAACAGTTCCTGTATTGACGATTCTAGCATCTTGTCTTCAATGGTGGAGATTGCATCGAGGGACGTGGTCACCTACGCTCTCTGCAACGGGGGCTCCTGCCACACACGATGTTTCTGAATATCTTCGAACTTAAACACCCCTCCACGACTCTAATTTTCCCGCTTTGTCACTGAGCATGGGGTATACTGGAGAGCTGGGTTCTACGTACTGTGTTCTCATGAAAAGCCCCAAATAGGAGAGCCGAGGGATTGTCCCCTGGGAGAGCGGGCCCTGCTCCTGACTCGGCATGGCCTTACGCTGCCACCTCTCCCGGTGGTGTCTCCTAGTCAGGAAGTGTAGGTAAAAGGAACCTGAAAGTGTGCTCAGAATTTTATTTAGGCCACACCAGCTCCCGTCTTTAGCCTCCTGTCCCGACTGTGAAGGACTATCCCTCTGACCTGTGTGGGTCACCTGCGGTGCTTGTCTTCCTTGGCCCCAATATCTTTCAGGAAAATGAAGCTGTTCTTGGCTGAGGCAGTGCCAGGAAATCATCCCCAAAAGAGGGTGAAGTCTGTCGTGTGGGTATTTTAGACACAAGTGTAGGTTCCTCCCTGACTTGCTGAGCCCACACCTTCCACAGAAGCCACGTGAGGATGTCGAGGCCCTGGGAGCCGACTCCCGAGCCGGTGAAGTCACCGTTGCTCTCATCGTCGTTTCTGTTCCCGTGGCTTTGAAACATGCTGGATGTTGGGAGAACCCCTGGGACAGTTGTGGGCACCCTGTGGCCGTTCCAGGTGTTGGAGCCGATTCTACCCCCAGCACCATTCCCAAGGACACTGGGCAGTGGCCAGGGCTGGTTTGCAGGCTGGTTTGCAGGGCAGGCTGCACCCCAGGTGGTGCAGAAACAGGAGGAGGGGGAAAGAGAAGGCAGAAAAGGTGAGGTGTCTGCCTGAAGGCCAACAGAGGCACAGAGGGCAGAGAAAAGGGTTCACGTGGTTCTAAAGTGTGTCAGCTCAGTTAGATGAGGAGACACCATGTTTTGTTTTTTTGTTTGGCTTGGTTTGGTTTTCCAAAAGGGAAATTAGGCAGTCATGTCAGGCCAGAGAAGACAGGGAAGATCCCTGAAACAAAAGGGGTTTCGGCAGCAGCTTGGGAAGTTTCCTTCAAATCTTCATCCGGAGGTAGAGTAGCCAGAGACCATTTGCTCTCATCATCCTAGTTCTTAATCCAGGGAATGAATGAGAGAGAAGCCCACACATATAGGTACAGTAAGCAGAGTGTATAGGGAGAAACAGTGAGAGAGAGAGTCAGAGTCCCTATATCATGGATGGCCTGTGGAAAATACACCGCCCAATTTCAGTCCATGGATTTATTGACAATCATTGGAAGCTGGCCTTGCTGCCTTGGTTGGGAATACTGCCCTGTAGCCGACGGTCATTCCAAAGACACCACAATAGCAGTGTCAAAGCCCTATGTGCCTTAGAAGACACTGTCACTTCCTCCAAGTTAGTCTTAGGCCACGGCAGGCATGGCAAGAGTGCCATAGCTAAGATCTCATGTAATTCACCTAGTCAATGAGTGGATAGGTCCTCATTTAATTGTCTTGCTTTTTCACAGTGTCTTTTCTGTTTTTGTTTCTTTAATGCCAGTTAGTGAATATGAAGAGTTATATTACTTTCAGGTCAACTATTCCATAGATCACTCTGTGTTCATCATGACAAGGACACCGTTCAAACACCATCACCGATTTCACCACCCCCCAGTGCATCCCACCACCCCTATGGTACTATCAGATTGTTCTCTAATCTTAAGAGTCTGTTTCTTCATTGTCTGTTCTCTCTCTCTCTGTCTCACTCTGTCTCTCAGTGTTTCCGTTTGCTTGTCTGTTACTTCAATTAAACATATGAGTAAAATTACTGGATGGTACTTGCCTTTTTCTGGTTGACTTCTTTCCCATACCATCATATTCTCTACCTCCATCTGGGTCCTATAGTTGGATGTATATCTATATCAATATCTAAATCTATATCTATATCTATATAATCGATATATATTGATATATGAATAAATATATATGTTTACATATATCTATATATCTATAGATTCATATAAACATATAGAGATGTAGATACATTCATGGATATATTCATGGATATATATGTATAGGTATGTAATTATGTATATAAATATGTAAAGACGTATATGGGTATATGTGGATATATAAATATATATATACACATATGTTTGGATATAAATGAATACACATATGGATATATATTTTGATATATATATAAGTACATGTATATGGATATATACAGACATATATATGAATATATATATATCAATCATATATATCCATATATATATCCATATATCCATATCCATGTATATATATACATGTATATCAGTGATATATATATATATCCATATATATCAGTGATATATATATATCCATGTATATCAGTGATATATATATATATGTATATATATCAGCAAAAACAAGGAATGAATACTTTCCATTTGCAGGGACATGTTTGAAGTAGTTAGTATTCTGCTAAGCGAAATAAGTCTGTGAGAAAAAGACAAATCCCATGCAATACTTCCACTCATATGTAGAATTGAAGAAACAAAGAAGCACAGGGAAAAGGTAAGGGATAAATTGAAACTCTATTAGGATTCACTGCCACGGACATTTGAGAAATTCATTACGGAAACTGTCTCTCCCCACAACAGAAACAATTCATTCGTATTTTACAGACATTGGAAAATGTGGCCAACACTATCCCCAATCAGAAAGCAATCCTGGAATCATTAATGATTACCCAGCAATACTGCCCTTGGTTCCCCACACAAGGAACTTGTGGTCTTAACAATTGGGAACAAGTAGGGAAAACATTTAAAGCTGGGCATTCTGAGGGGGTAACATTCTCCCTGAGGTCATCCTCGCTTGGTCCATTGTTGACACTGCCCCCTCCCCTTCCGTTCACAGGATGTTTATACAGATGTCAAATTACCCCGAATAGAGGAAAGACCTGAGCTTTTGGACAGTCAGCCTGTGCCTTTGGTGCCTTTGCAGACAAGAGACACTCTCCCTCCCTCAAAGGGTGGGAGGATGTGGAGCCTCTAAAAACCTCACCGAGCAGTTCTGACAAAGTCCTCGCCCCCATGCAGAAGAGAACGCACGAAGGAACCCCATAAGGCTGGTCAATTCCAGCTGTTTCCGTCGTCAAGCAACATGGGCAATAGGTCCGTGAAGGCCTGCTCTTTCCGATAGGAAAAGAATGGCAACAATCAGTTCAGCTGCATGTCCATCACAGCCCTTTTACCACGGGCACTTTTAAAAAATACTCGTGCTACTTACTCCACGTGGCCCGGACTGGGGCTCTCTCATGAGCCTCATTTTGACTCCAGCCCAGTGTGCCGTCTGTGCCCACGAGGTTCAGGCAGCTTGTGTGGTTCCTGCCCTACCGACCTTTGATGCTGCTATTGCCGTGTCTTTCGAATGACTGTCTGCCACAGAACAGTCTAGCCAACCAAGGCAGCAAGCCCAGCTTCCACTCATTGTCAGAAACAATGCAGTGAAATGGTGTGGTGTATTTTACACAGGCGGTTTCTGCTCCTACATGCCACGTCGGGGAGAGAGTCTGAACAGCACTGAAGAAGATCCAAGACAAGGCCCTGATCAGCAGGGTGCATGGCGGGCAGAGGGGCGTGGGTAGCAGGCAGGGGGTGTGCACTCCAGGGCCAAGTCCACCGCCTCACGACAGACGGGCAGGCCAGTGACAGGAACTGTCCCGCGGGAGCACCAGCAGCTTCCCTGGGCAAATGCCGAGCTGGTGGTGTTTCCAGTCGTGGGGTTTAATTCATCTTTTAAAGATCTCTGGGTTTTTAATTCCTACGTGAGCTCTCTATTGTTAATGGTTGGCAATGATTTTCAAAATCTGAAACGTGCACGGGCACCTGGGTGGCTCATTTGGTGAAGCATCAGACTCCTGGTTTCACTCAAGTCATGATCTCGTGGCTTGTGAGTTTAAGCACCACGTCAGGCTCTGCACTGACAGTGTGGAGCCTCCTTGGAAATCTCTCTCTCCCTCTCTCTGCCACTTCCCAGTTTATTATAAATAAATAAATAAATAAATACATGCATGAATACACACATACACACATACATAAAAGAATAAATAAACAAACAAAGAAAGAAATAAACGAAGAAAATCACACAAAAATTTAAACGTGCATGAACTCCTGGTGACTCAGGTGTGCGAGCTATTGACTTGTGATATAGGGGTTGTATGTTTGAGCAGCACACGTGTGTACGGATGACTTCAAAAAGATAAAATCTTTATGAACATTTCTAACATGCACGCGAAATAAAACATTGCAAAAGAGCCAACAATCTGCAGCCTCTGCGGGAGGGTACTGCGTCTCTAACACACCCCGCATGCACACATCAGTGTATAACTGATGCCTGGCAGGGATTTTAACGAGGGACAGGAAAACCAGCAGGGCCTGCAGGGACAATCTGGCAGCATCCACCAAAATTTTACATTCCACCTTCCGTGACCCGGCAATTCCTCTTCTAGAAATTTATGCTTCTTAATAATCACTAATGTCTATGACACAAGAGAACAAGGTTTTTAACTTCAAAAACTGCATAGCGCCTGGATCCCATGGTCCAGAGAAGAAGGAAGTAGCTTGGGAGACTTGGGCCCTTCACGGGACTGGGGTTGAGCTGGCATCCGAAGGACGACAATCCCCCTAAACCCATGGAAGAGACAGGAGTGCTCTCACATGTTCAGGTAAAAAGGCTGGGAGTGTAATGTGGGCCTGTCTCCCCGGGTCCTATTCTGGGGACGCAGGAGGCGTCCCACACGACGGGGCCCCAAGCGGTGAGGACGTGCTGCCACAGGCTGACCTTTCTGTGACTCGTGTCTCTCGGTCATGCCCTGGAAATTGAAGTCCACGACACTCTTGTCCACGTGCTTTGCCTTGAGGCTGTACTTGATGCCAAAGTCGCTCGAGTAATTTGAGGGGACTGGACAGGGGTCGGGGACAAAGACCGACGATGGACTGGTCTCTCGTCTATCACTCACGACAGCAACATTCCGGAATTAGGAGTCACCAGGACACGACGCACACGTATGAAAACACCACCCACGGTCACACATCAGTGAGCCGGCCTCGGCCTACAACTTGTGCCCTGGGCAGCGAGGACCCCAAGCCTGTGATGGGTACCTGCTTCTTGGGGCAGAAACGAGCCGCGTTCCCACTCGGGAAACTAACCCCTTGGAAGCTACTCACTTACCATCCCTTTCCAAAGGGACAGGAAATGCCCACACCTGGCCACAGCAACCGCGCCCTGGCTCATCTGATGACAAGCAAGAGGCGGAAGAAACCGGCTTGCTCAAGACACATCAAGTCCTCTGAGAAGGTGACACTCTTTCATTGGTAAAAAAGGTTCTACAACATGGGCACAACTGAAAGGTCAGCCAGTGACGTATTCGAGAGCACCCGTGTCCAGTAAAAGTGAACCATCATTAATTGAAAGGCTCGGGTTTACATTGTTGGGGGAGAAGATAGCTCTTCACTGACCAGGCCCCAGAGCCGACTGTCCAGGGAACACTGCTCAGAAAGACAGCTTCCGTGGCGGTGACACAGGACCCACGCACCTGGAGAGCACAGTCTCCCCCAGAGGAGACACCGCACTCCCCAGGAAACCACCTCCGGGGACATTGGCTTCTCCCCCTGCTCGACTGGCCTCAGGCCTTACCTTTCTGAGAGGCGTGTTTCTCAGTTTTCCCCTGGTATTCAAAACCCACAACAGAGTGCAATTACCACAAGAAGGGAAACACGTTTTTAGAGGTCTCCAAAACAGGTCATCTGATCCCAGAATGCGTGTGAAAGGTTTGAAACCACAAACCGTGTTATTTTTTGACCTCTGCCTTCCTAAGCCATGGGCAGGCCTACCTCACGCGCAAAGCTCTGGGGATGGAAACTTTCGGCCAGGAAACATTCTGCAACGCCCAGTAGGCAGTGCGGGTGGACCGGTAGCCACCTGCAGGCCCTGCACGGCAAGTTGTGCTCGTGGACTTCAGCCCCGCAATGCCAACCCTCGGCGACCCCCTCCCGCCACAAGCACACCTGCTTTTCCATGAGCTCTTCCAAGAACAATACTATCATCAGTAACCACAACGGGCATGGTGGGGGGGCATCTGCGCACACGGCCCTAGGAGACATGAATCCCCGTCGCCCCGTTTTACAGGCAGGTAACGCAGAACCGCAGCTGACATGTGGTAAAGCCTGAATGCAGACAGAGGGTTAACTCCAAAACCCAACTGCTGTGATGTAAAACAGGGTATACACGGCCCTCAGTCAGAGACTGAGAGACTGAGGCCCAGAGGCGCCAGGACACCGGGCCTTAGCCCTGGAAACGGGCACGTGTGCGGCACTCTGCCATGTCTGCCCTGAACACCACCGGGTCACAGTGATACCCATGCAGGGAGCCTGGTTAGAAATGGTCCCCACGGGCACGGTCTTAGGCAGTGGAAGGCTGTCTGTCCCTGGTCTATGTGATCTGTAGATACCAATGTGGGGGATTTCTACAAGAAACAGTGTTCCTCTTCTCACTTGTTAACCTGGAACATCATCTGAGTCAGGGACTGGGGCGGGGGGCTTCTAGAAGCTCTGCACCTGGACGGCACCCCACAGGCCTGAGTTGAGGTGCTATCTCGAGAGGCCCAGTGCATTCCCTGGTCTAGAGGGAGGGGCTCCGTCACCTGCACTCTGGTTCCCATGACGCCTCACTCACCTGGTCAACTCTGCCCACCTGGACACCAAACTTGCCTCCAATGCCCCTGATGGACTGGACCTGGGACGAGTGCTTGGAGAGCTTCGACTGATACTCGTGGCCGACAGCTGACTGAAACAGGTCACAGAGCAAAGGTGTCAGCTGCCGGGCATAGCAGCTGTATCAGACACCCCCGGGCATGGTCCTCGGGGAACGGGCCCCCACCTTTGTCCACACCAGGGCTCCTCCTGGGAACAGGCTCTGTGTGCAAGCTGGTGGAGGAGGGATCCCCGAAGCCAGCCAAGACCCTACCAGGTGGGGATTGTGATCTGAGGGGCATGGGGAAAGGGCCACGAGGCCGGGACCCTCCCCAGCCGAGTCTGACACCTGGCACCCACAGATGGCGATACAATCGCTAGCTCTGTAAAGCGAGGCACTTGCCCACCGTGTGGCATAGGAATGAGGACCAGAGATTTGCGGCGACAGGCGGAGACAGACTCACGCTCTTGGTGACACCATGCACTCCACCACTCTACACAGAAACTGCAATTGCAACGCCTGCTCTATCCACATACAGGGTCTGCCACGCAGGAAAGTCTAGGCTTCCCGCCACTCTGGCCTCGGTGGGACCAGCTACCCGGGCATCACAGCACTTTGCAAACAAAGCTTCTGGAATGCAGCCCCCACCGAGCATTTATATACAAGCCCATTTCTGAGATCTGCCCACCAAGTTCAGTAAATGCCAGATGTCCCACATCCTCCAAAGCTGAAAATATGGACTACCTAGCTCCCCGGCAGCCCCCGGCCCTGCCTGGCCTCCCAGCACCAGGCTCTGTCCCCAGTGTGGACGGCCCAGACGTGTGACCCAGTGCGGGCATCTGAACCTTCCCTCTTACTGCCTGGGACACGGCACATACACACTCCTCCACCTGGTCTCTCCAGGGCCGTACAAGATACCTGGGTCAGGAGAGGCCGGGGTGAAGAAGAAATCAGGAGGCCCTTCTCAGCACAGTTCAAGGGAGAGAGTAGCGAGGTTTATTCCAAACTTCGGGGCCCTGCCACTCTCTCCCCTCCCCGGCTCTGCTCTGATGTCCATCCTGCCTGGAGACCTGAGTCACACTGGCCTCCCACAGCCTCCGGGCTTCTACTCAAAAGTGCTGACAAAGCTCCCCTGGAGGACAGCCTGCGGAAGGGACTCCCCAGCACAAAACTTACCAGAAAGGAGTTGTAAGAGAGCTTTTCTAAGAGTACTGCCAGACAGGCAGAGTGGCAATTTTTCCAAGTTTTTTCTTTAATCAAAACAGGTTGATCCAACTGAGAAAATCATGCCTATAACTAGGCATCAGCACCAGGGAGGGCGTGGTCTGGAAGCCTAGTCTCACGGTCCAGGCAGGGGGTTGGGCCGAGGCCAGGAACGAGCCCAGGAGCGAGAGCAGGAATGAGGTCCGCCTCACTGGCTCACCCGCAGACAAGGGCAGGATACCAGACAGCAGTGCAGAATGGGGACTGATGGCTGCCACACCTGCCCAGGCCACACTCATGCAAACACGTGCCTGCCTGAGCAGAGTTTTCCTCTCCAAGACTCCATCACATTCTCCTCAAATCTTAACACAGGGATCTCAGGGCTCTTTCCACCTCAGAGAGGACAGGTTACAAAGAACTTCAGAGGTACGCGTTTTTGAGTCTCATTTTTTCATCTTTATTTTTTATTTTGCGTGAAACAAAGACAGAGCATTTCAGGGAGTGCAGAGATACTGAGAGAGAGAGAATCCCTAGGAGGCTCTGCACTGACAGGAGACAGCCCGATGCAGTGCTCAAACCCAGGAACCGTGAGATCATGACCAGAGCCGAAACCGGGAGTCAGACACATAATAGACTGAGCCACCTAGATTTCTGACAAGCTGGTCCAATCTGGAAGAGCTGGAAGCCAACTTGCCTACAGGTGCAGGGAGGCACGGAGAGAGGGGCTGTGAGCCCATGGCAGCACCCCACCAAATTCATCTGTAAGGGCAGTCTCCCCACTATACCAGGTGTAGACACCCGGGCATTTCCGTCAGCTGTCTGGGTACCATCACCGCAGCGGCTGGTAACTCATGAGATATCGCTGAGCGCCTGCACGGTGCCAGGCCAGGCACGAGGTAAGGAGGACAGGCCCCAGCCCCAGAGAGCCTCCACGGAAATACAGTAATGTCCAGGGTGAGTGAAGGACCACAGGCAGAAGACACGGGGGAAAGGCAGCTGCAGACAGGCTGGCGGGAAGGAGGGCTCCTCAGGGAAGCTTCGGGGCCTAGTAAGGCCAGAGCTCAAGGTGTTGAGAGGACAACAGAAGCAGAGAAGCCAGCAGTGACAGCTTTGTTGTTACTGCCATCAAGCTTCTCCTTGATAGATTCATTGTTTGCCCCAATGTGTCATTTTGCCAACCCAGAGCTAGAGACCCAGACAGACCATGAATTTCTCTCCGTTTCAAATCCCTACAACCCCATGGGCACAGGCTTTGTTTCAGGAAGGAAAGTCCTCTACCTGTTTCTCTCACTGTCCGAAGCACGCGGGGGTGATGGGTTGTCTGTACTGCAAAAGGCAACCAGACAACTTTGTAGAATCCAAAGATGATTTCACTCCCCACTCTGCATGTCTAGATATCTCCAGGAATGAGTCACACCAGGAAACGTCCCTGTCTGTTTCCTGTAGCTCACTCTTGGTCCAACCCCAGCGTAGGCAAATTCCAGACCTGGTGTGCGGTGCCCCTAGGACGCCCCAAATATCTGCTCTGTGTGAACACAGTTCAGTGTGGCTCACTGTGACCCAGTGGTGCAGTTCTGCACTTGGCTCAACACTGAGTCCGATCTGAGCAGCATCTGGAATTACAAGGGACAGGTTAGAATTATAGACCAGAAATTCCATATCAGCTGATGGCTTTCCTTCTATGCACAACAGAGGAAGACATCTGTTGGGTCTGAATAAGAGACACTGCTCAAACTAGGAAATTCACATCTACAGGGAGGTCTGCAGAATGTATACAGGTACCTCGCTGGAGAAACATGTAACACACCAACCCCTACACCGTAGTCTCTTGCATGGGGCATGGAATAGAGCGGAAGAGCTCCAGGTGTCTAAGGACAGAGGATGCAAAGTGCCACCAAAGGCTGATGTGTGCAGTCAACCATGCTGAGCCCTATAGCTGGATGGCAGAGGAGGCTGGCCCACTGTCCTCAGTGAGTGCTCTCTCCCAGACTCACGGGAAGTGACTACACAGAGGGCCAGGTCATCAATGCCTGAAGGACAGCAAAGCACCTGCTGGCTGAAGCCTCACCCACGCACTGAAGGACAGCCCCAGATGTGGTTCTGGCACCAGCTGGCTGAAGGCTCGCCAGCGCCGAGAAGCAGAGTCTCTGATCTGGTTCTGGTCTACAGACTGGCACAGATTAGGCTCGTGGTGAACCGGGGGCAGCAGTGACACCAACACCCACACTCAAGATGCTTCTGGGCTTCTGTCCCCCAGAGCCCCCCCACCGCCCCCCAGTAAGGCCTTCTGCCACATTGCCCACGCCCCGGCACACATGAGAATCCTAAAAGAGCTTCTAAAACGCAGGAACACCTCATGAGAAAGGTCAGTCAACAGAGGAGGATCTCACCTTCAGCGCATGGACTCAAAGCTCTTCTGCAAGAAGTCTGAGCCCCTACTTCGCCAACTCTGTGCCCGAAGTGAAACGGCACATGCTGCCAACACCGACCTTGTCCATCCAGTCCTGCCACATGCAGAACTTCCTGCCATAACCATGAGAGGCTTTTGTTCCTCTTTCAAGCTCTTTTCCTTGAGGGTCTGGTGTTCTTAAAACTCATTCTCTCTCAACTTCTGTATGCTTGAAGGGAAGGAGGGGAAGGGAAGGGAAGGGAAGGGAAGAGAAAGAACTGGGAATTGTGGGAGGGCGTCGGTGCCTTCTAAGATGACACGTGAGGTCACGTGGTGGGATCTCTACACCACTAGGCCCCATTCCTCCACACCCCCAGTCCCTGCCTTTGCCAGTCTCCCCTTAGTCTGCCAGGCCTATCTTCTCAGTAGGGCTCAGAGTCAAGTTTACAGGGAAAACAGAAACTAATGTGCTCCGGGCCAGTGAGTCATCCCAAATCCAACAGTAGGTGTACGAAACTTGGAATTTTCTATATTCATATGGAGAAAAGGTTCTCTTTCATCAGGTAGCGGGATTAGGAGAAGCACTTTGCAAGCCTCAGCTCATAGCAGAGGGGGAAAGCAAGTCAACAATCCCACATCGCAGAGACTCTGAGGACGCTAGTCAAAGACAGTGAGGCAAAATGTTTAGACAACATCTCTTTACTTGAAGTACTACTGGGTTTACATATTCTGACATATTCGAAGGTGACCTAAGAGACTATCAGAATTTATCATCTAAAGCCCCTTTCTACATTTAACACTGGGAATAGTGAAGCAGATCCCAAGCTGTGGTCAAAATATGGCAGGTCAAGAAGCCTTTAGAGTTGTCACAATCAAGGGACCACAAAATGGCACAAAGGCCACCCCACAGGGCTGTCCAGGGGTCACCACGTCCACACATCTGGATGGCAATCCCAGAGTATAGCAAAAAAGCAAACGAGCCCTGGCCACTGCCCAGTGTCCTTGGGAATGGTGATGGGGGTGGAACTGGCTCCAACAACTGGAATGGCCACAGGGTGCCCACAACTGTCCCAGGGGTTCTCCCAACATCCAGCATGTTTCAAAGCCACGGGAACAGAAACGACGATGAGAGCAATGGTGACTTCACCGGCTCAGGAGTCGGCTCCCAGGGCCTCGACATCCTCACGTGGCTTCTGTGGAAGGTGTGGGCTCAGCAAGTCAGGGAGGAACCTACACTTGTGTCTAAAATACCCACACGACAGACTTCACCCTCTTTTGGGAATGATTTCCTGGCTCTGCCTCAGCCAAGAACAGCTTCATTTTCCTGAAAGATATTGGGGCCAAGGAAGTCAAGCACCGCAGGTGACCCAAACAGATCAGAGGGATGGTCCCTCACAGTAGGGATGGGAAGATCCAATCGGAAGCCGGTGCATCCTAAAGAAAAGTCTGAGCACAGTTTCAAGGTTCCTTTTACCTACACTTCCTGACTAGGAAACACCACCGGGAGAGGTGGCAGCGTAAGGCCATGCCGAGTCAGGTGCAGGGCCCGCTCTCCCACGGGACAATCCCTCGGCTCTCCTATTTGGGGCTTTTCATGAGAACATGGGACTTAGAAAGCAGCTCTCCAGTATACCCCACGCACAGTGACAAAGCAGGAAAATTAGCGTCGTGGAGGGGAGTTTAAGGTCGAACGTATTCCAAGACATGGTGTGTGGCAGGAACGCCCACGTGCAGAGAGTGTAGGTGACCAAGTCCCCTGATGAAATCTCTGCTCTTGAAGACACCATGCTAGAAGCATCAATACAGGAACTGTTTGTGATGGGAGATTCTAAGCCACCACATACCTACGCGAACACATGTATAAAAGCACAGGGTCACGTGTTGTGGGAACATAAGCTCCCAAGACAGACCAAGTCGTGCCAGTGTGGGTTCACAGGAAAGCTGTGTCCCCCTGATCTGTGTCTCTGCCTTTCAAAAGACCAATTTCACACCAGCATTAAGATAGTCTCTTCCTTGGTGTGCTCATGGTGCCCAGAAACTTTCACGGTCTTGGCCCCCATCTCTGCTCTTTTCCACTTACATCATTCTGAAAAGTGTAGTCAATGAGGAGAGAAGCCCACACAGGGGATTGTAAGAAACACAGACAATTCAAATGAAACAAGAGGAAAATCACCTTTGGGAAAAGGGAGACAGAAGGACACTGGTGACTCATAGCACAAAATAGGGTCAGTCTCCCGTGGATCTCATCAACACCCCTCTTCCTGGGGAATGGACATGGTGTGGCCTTCCTAAGATTCCACATGAAAGAGCGGGCCCGGGGTCACAGACGCTTGGAAGAACGGTCTCAGAGGCTACCCAAAAAGTTCTCTGGCCACAGTGTGACAGCTCTAAGCTTGGGGGCTGGGCAGCTGGGCCACCAAATGCACACCCACAGCCCCGTGGGTTTAAAAATTAACATGAATAAAAAAGAAAATAAGATGTTGGAGACTAAGACAACGTTAGCCCTCTATTTTTGCAATGTGACAATGCCTCACTCACTGCTTTAATTACAAGTGAAAAAATTTTTTTATTTTTGTTAACTTTATTTTGAGATAGAGCACATGCGTGAGTGGGGGAATGGAGAGAGAGAATCCCAAGCAGGGTCTGTGCTGTCAGCCCAGGGCTCGATGCGGGCCTCAAACCCACAAACCATGAGATCATGACCTGAGCCGAGGTCAAGAGTCAGACGCTCAACCAACTGAGCCACCCAGGATACCCTAATTAAAAAATTTTAAATTAATGGACATTATTTTATTCTCCTGAAAATGTTTACAAATAGCTTTTACTTAATATTCCGAGAGCATCCTGGCCTGAAAACCAGAGCCATGGCCCTGAAACACAGAGACTAGGCTGTGGGCCTCCCCTCAGCACCAGTGGAGAAAGGTTCTGTTCGCCTCCTCTAAGGATGGCTGGCCGGACGCACTGAAAACAATCCAAGCAAGCGGGACAGCAGCCACCGGTTGCACAGGAGAGGCTGACCTACCCTCTAACTGCTGGATGTGCTCTGGTGTGTGTGCCCTGAAACCCTGTGGGCGGCCACCATGCCCATGGCTCAGCAGACGGAGGCCTTGGAGGCAGCACAGTGGGACACAGGCCTCCCTGCACCTGGCCCTCACCACAGCCCAGCCTGGCTGGCATCCTGGCGTCCAGGCCTGATGCTGCTTCCTCTCACGTGTGGGCAGGATGGTTTCCTCTTGCATCACTGTCTCCCACGCACGTCCTAGTGCCTTTCCAGAGTGGTTCCTGTCTCACGGGTCCCTGAAAGTGCCTTCTACCAAAGCAGAGAACACTCACCCCCACCAGGCACACGCACGCTCGTGGCTAGGAGAGGCCCAGCACACTGGAGTGAAAAGATCAACCGGCAGTAATCCTGATGCACACCGGAGGTCCTCTTGACCATTTTCCATCTTCTGCTTTCTGCCTGGACAGTCTAGGGCCTGTCGTGTGACCCGAGAGTCCTCTTCCCCGTGGGAGGGTTGGGCCCGTTCTCCCCACCCTGATGCCTCCGGGGTAGGACTAGGCAGAGCAGGCCTTCTCCAGAAATGGGTGGACTGGGGAGGTGGTCCCATCTATGTCCAAATCTCTGGAACCTGTGCACGTGACTTTATTTGGAAAAGCAGGCTTTGTAAGTGCAGCTACGTGGAGGACCTGGAGACCACCCTGGACTCCCTAGGGAGGGGGCTGGGGAGTACACGGATGAATGTTCTTAAAAGAGGAGTCAGGTAAGATCCACCGAGAAGGGACAGGGCACGAGGGCCAGCAAGCACCGAAGCAGGGCAGGATGGAGCCTCCCTGCTCCCGCTGAAATCTGCCCACGCACCGGTTGGTGTGGACACAGCGCTGGCCTCAAGTCAGGACGGCGAAAGGTGCCGCAGGAAGACAAGGAGGAGAATCAGCAGAATCCATGCCACTTCTTCCCACCGAGGACTCAAGCGACAGGGGGGTAAGAGAAAGCAGAACGTCAGAGATGTTGAGAAACACCATCAAGTGACGCCACATCATCAGGAAGGAGGCAACAATCCCTCTTGGGCATGTGCCTGCTGCCCCTCTGCAGAGGCCATGGGGACAGACCCCTCCCGGTACCGCGGAGCACCCACCTGGGAGGTGGCAGGACTCGGCCAGCAAAAGGCGAGGAGGACAGTGTGAAGTCACAATTACATTCAGAACACTCGACGTGACACACAAGAAAGGACCTTAAGGTCAGCAGTGATGAGGGTACAGTGGCCTCAAGGAGGACTGTGTAGCGGTAGGAGAGTCAAGGGTATTCGGTGGGACCTGGCGGGTCTGTGGAAAGGCCTGCAAGCCCCGGAACATTCAGTATGGGGGAGCACAGCCAAGGATGGCTAATGCGTGTTCTCAGAGAGGCCACATCCCTCGGACATCTGCTCGGTGCTTGGTCTGTTTCTCATCTGACATTTCTTTTTTCAGCATCATTGGATTCACCAAATCAAGTTTTAATAAACCATGTGTAACCTATTGTACCTGTGGGGAATTGGTCTGTTTCCAGAAACTCTCAGATGCCGAAGGCTTGCCCAGCTTTGGTGGGGAAAAAAACAGAATCTTAGATGTAAAACGCAGGGAAGCACTTTGTTGTTTCAAACCTCACACTTAACACTAAGGACCAGGAAGTGCAGAAACTAAAGATCAGCCAGCAAAGGTTCTCAACAGGAAGACACAGAATGACCTAACTATGCCCTGACAGAAAGGAGAAGGGAAGTGTTACTCCACAGAAAGTAACTATGTATCCTTCACAGTTAGTAAACCATCGGCCCTGGCGGGAGAGACAGTACCGGAAGAGGAAATCCCAGCGATTGTCAACTGTGCCCTCCACACAAGGCCATGGGTCAGGGTGTCCATCCCTTGACCCAGTGGCCATAAGCTCTCTGTGGCGGGGAGGGAAGGAACCATCCCAGAGTCGCCTGAGCTATGAGGGATCTTGTGCCAGAGTCTCCTGAGGTGGCCTCATGAGGGCTGCTTCGGAATCTGTGTCTTCTCCTGTCTCTGCCCCTCCCATGCTCATGCTCTCTCTCTCTGTCTCTCAATAATAAACAAACATAAAAAACGTAAGGAAAATCTACAAATGGAGAATGAGGTCCACTCTTTAAACTTGTTCACAAACAAATGTAAAAAGTTGATATCCATAAGAACACTAAGACCTTTATTAGAGTTGCACTACATTATTTCCAGGGTCTCGCGCCTTCTTCCTGGGTGCACACCCAGCACCCTGCCGCGCGGTGGGAGCCCAGTGCTTCCTGATTGCTCGTCTGAGATTTGTGGTGCCAGGGAGCCCAGGGTGGGCGTGGGGCAGGGGTGGGGGGAGGACTGGCCCAGGTCCCCCCCCGCCCAGGCTTGCCACGGCCTCAGCTCCCAGGTTCTGCGGGTCACTCCAGGCAAGCTGCCCAGGCCCCCAGGACTAGGCTCTGATAGAGCCAACGCACTGAGGACACCCACGATGCCTAGCTGTAGTAGGTGGAAGAGCACACTAATATTCAAGCAGATAAGCAGAAGTTAGGAGTCATCATAGATCATTGAAGTCTGAGCGCGCCACAGCCTTGTTACATACGAAGTCGGCCATTCTCCACCATTGTTCACATTCCAGTCAAAGAGCCTCCCGTGGCGCCGTCGCCGAGGGGCTGGGGCAGGTCAGCATGTCACGGACCGACGACCAGCTGCATCTTCTTTGGCTGCATAGAGGACAGAGAGGAAGTGGCCCAGAAGTCTGCAGGGAGAGTCTCTGTGACCCAGCAGCTAAGTCACAAATGTCCTTGGGTCTACACTGTTTTCTCCAAGAAGGTGCCTTCCTAAAGTTTTGTCATCCTCCAGAAATCAAGACTGATTGGAAATTAAAAAACAAAAGTGTATACTAAAGTTACCAGCCCTTTAAAATGACCTCGCTCTGCAATTTTGTTTACAGGTATTTACCCACATTCCTGACAGCCATCAGGCAGGGCCCCCTGCACAGAAGGCAGTCCCAGGGGGTAAAGGGAGACAGGGCCACACTTGTGCCAGGACCCTGACCGGGCACAAGTCAACAGAGTCCTGGGCTGCCTGGGCCTGCTCCACTGTCTATGTGAAATCACCTTCCTGCCATAGAAGAGACTACCTTTTCGCTTTCCAAATAGTCTTTAAGCTGCAGACTGTGCCACACGCTGGGACAGTCCCACAGCACCCTTTCCCTTGCCCTGTTCTCCTCACAAGCATGTGTTCATTCTTATGGCAACCACGACAGTCTTAAGTAGTGGTGTGGGAGTAAATCAGTCCTGGTTTTGTAGAAGGAGAATACAACGTTTTGTGTCTTTTCAAATAAATAACTGAAACATTCCTCCAGAGCACAAGGCCCTGGATTGCAGTGAGATATCAGGCTACCCCAAAAATACAACTTACAGGCTCTATTCCCAGGCTGCAGTCCACGTGTTATGATGTCAAAAATATTTCTGAAGACTATCCGTGTCAAACACCAAAAATGAAAGAAACCAAACTCCTCATATCTGTGAAACTATTGGTTTCTCAATAGCTAATTGGTTTGTTTATTTATTTTTTATAGTTTTTTTTTCATTTTTGAAAGAGACAGAAACAGCAAGAGTAGAACAGGGTCAGAGAGGTAGGAGGAGAAAGAATCCTAAGCAAACTCCCCACTGTCAGCACTGTGTCCAATGTGAAGCTCAAATTCACCAAGTGTGAGAACACGACCTATGCCGAAACCAAGACTCAGATGCTTCACTGACTGAGCCACCCAGTCGCCCCTGTTTTTAGAGTTTGAGAGACAGAGAGAGAGAACAAGTGTGTATGAGGAGAAAGGGGCAGAGAGAAAGGAGGAAGACGACGCAAAGCAGGCTCCACGCAGAAAGCAGCCAACCCACACTTTTTGTTACCTCTGAACTTACAAAAATACACATTTCGGGGAGCGGTGGGGTGGGAGAACCAGAAGGCACTACCACGAATCTTAGTGTTTTCATTACAGAAAGTATAAGGATGTGAACGGAAAACACATCAGCAACATCTAAGGGACAGAATTTTCCCAGCATGATTCCAGGAGCAAAAGGTCTACTTTCAGTATCAAATTGCATACAGTCAGGTGGCAACTATCCAAGTTAGTGTAAAACACTTTTATACACTTCAAACATAGGGACATTCAAATCAGACCACTGTTAAACAGTTTCTACAAATTTCCATTCCCAGGGAACCAAAAGCCTGAGGGTTCCTACGGAATTGTGAGCAGTAACAGAAATAACGGCATTTCACCTGAACTACAACTGACAGCGTGCCGGTCATGATCCTTATTATGAGTTCTGAGAAGGAGACTACATTGAGGCAGACAGAAAGAAACTAACGGACAAGTCCGGGGGCTGAAGGGGAAACGGCCTCTAGCGGTAAGGGGCCCTGTGGGCCCAGTGTGGACGTGAGGCACCCCACTCCAGACCTCGCAGGCACTCGGGGCACTGAAGAGTGGCCACATGCGTTGCCTGCTGTCCAGTATCACAGAGCCCACTGAGTTCTTCCCTGGCTCAAGGCCCCATCCCGTTGTCCCATCTCCAATGTCACCCCTTGGCCCGCCTCCTGCTTCACCCCGCTAAACTGCAAACCACCTCTTCTGTTGAAGAGGGCTCACTTTTATTTTTCAGTTGTCGGATCACTGGGATGTGGTCTCAGCCTGCCTCCTTCATCCATTTAACTCAGCTCTGAGACACGCTCAACCCACATGCGACCTGCTCTGCAGTGGAAAGTCCCAGAGAGATATGCCCGCACCACTCCTCTGGATCCCATCCCGGGCATCACAGCGCCTCAGCTGCTTGGTAAGAAACAAAACCCACTGCTGTTACTCGTTCTCAGAATCAAGACCAGTTAAAAATAAGAGGTACTGAATAGATGGCAAAGGTCAGAGTCTATTTATTTAAGAGAAACTCAAAAACTACAGGGGAAGGAAAAAGGAGGGCAACCTAGTGAGTACGCCAGAGAGACCACCAGATGAATGACAGTTTCTGAATGCTGCTGACCATGTCCTCACAGGGGCTGCAGTTACACATAATGAGATGGAGCTTCTGTGATCATAGTATCTCGTGGATATTTAGATGCAGACACTCTTAAAAGCCACGAGACTGCAGTGCTCCCACTGTTCCCATTTACAAGTGATTAAAAAGAAGCACAGGAATGCTACTACGTAGCTTCCCCAGAGCCCCAAACTCATCTGTGCAGGAGCCAGGCTCAGAGTCAAGTGCTCTGGGGTCACGCCCTCCCTGCACAACTTCTCAAGGTGGACTGGGAATCCTCGGGGGTCCTTTCCAGATTTCATACATGCTCTACGTCCTCTAGGGACCATAGTTGAATACGGGCCTCAGGTTCACTGTGGAGGAGATATAACCTATTTGCAGCTATATAGAACATTGAACAAACAACCACTGCTTCAAAACCAGGTACGCTGAGAACTGCTCAGCCACATGACAAATAACACAATGCTTATTTTTTAAAGTTTATTGTGGTTATCAGCTTGTCCGCCCAATTTGCTGAGTCCCAGGGCACCCTGGGAGGGTTTTCAACCTCCAATTCAGCGGCTGTGGGGAAGCAGAGTGATGAAATGGGAGGCGGGGGGTGTCAACAGCCACGTGAGGTCTCCCGAAAGGGGGAGGGGTCTGCAGGTCGAGTGACTGCGGATCTAGAGGAACGATGCCAGTAAGACCTCCCGCATGCGAGAGCCACGCAAGGGACACCAACCTGTTCAGGCGGTCTTGTCACTAGCGTGGCCGGGGTGGACCTTTTGTTTCTTGCCTAGCAAGCAGCACACTGAAGACTGATGACCTTCTTTTGGGGGGCATTGTGCAGCGAGTCCTGGCTACTGCTAATGCTGCTGAGGTTGCTCAAGGGGCCATCCTGAGAGCCTGTCGATCTGGGTGACCCACAGGAGAGCATCTTCCAGGCATGCTCGTTACACGACACACCGCCCCACGTGAGGGAGAAGCACAATCCCCCAGCTTCTAGGGAGGGCTGAGCCCTGGGAGCTGACACTCTCTCTCTCCCAAGTATATCTGGAGTCCAAGCGCCCTGGGTCGAGAACGCTCAGCACCCCTCCCAGGCCGTGACCCAATAACCATGTCGTGAGTCTCATGTAATGCACTGAGTCTGTCCCCTGCATAGTGAGGGCCAGCCTCTCCTAACTCTGAATCTGGTCTGTGCTAACCAAGAGCAATCAGTTTCTGGATCCCAAAGGAAGGATTGCCTTCCTGAGAGTACTTGGTGTTTGGGTGGCTGGTAGAAGAAATGATGGCTAGCCAACTTGTTTCCCTCCCTGGCCATTAAAGATGCTTTCACTCTGAAGAACAGTTGGTTCACCATGGGCAATATTGTCGAGGACCTGCTTAGCACAGAAAGAGACCATTCATGAACTACTGCATCCAAGCCCTGTTCCAAACATCTGAGCTTAGCTTACAGCACAAGCCTGTTACCTTGGAATGACTGTCTTCACTATCCACTGATAGGATGGCAAGGGAAAACAGTGAACTCCAGAAGCTTTCCCTCATTTCTAAGGTAATAACACAGGCATCTTGCCTTTGGGTTCCCACGGTAGCTGACGGAGGCTTCCCTTTGCCGTACCCATATGTGTTTCATATCTATCCATATCTTATTCCTGAGACCATCAGCTTGTCTGGGAGTTGTCCTAGTCATTGCATCCTAAGATTTATCTCATTTTCTGGACCACATGCTTCCTTGGGGAATTCCATCAGACATCTAAAGCAGTTAATATCTATCCATCTCAGGCTGTTCCACAGAATAGAAATGGAAGGAAAACTTCCAGACACATTCTACAAAGCCAGCTTTACTTTGATTGCCAAACCAGACAGAGACCCAGCAAAAAAAAAAACAAAACAAAAACAAAACGACTATAGGATAATATGCCTAATGAATAAGACTACAAAAATTTTCAACAAGATACTGGCAAAACAAACGCACAGCATATTAAAAGAATTTTTCACCATGATCAAGTAGGATTCCTATCTGGGCTATAGGGCTGGTTCAATATTTGGAAATCAATCAATACGATACATCACATTAAGAAAATCACAGGTAAGAACCACATGATCCTGTCAATACCGGCAGAAAAAGCATTTGACAAAACACAGCATCCTTTCTTAATAAAAACCCTCAAGAAAGTCAGAATAGAAGAAACATATGTAAACATCATAGAAGCGATGTATGATACAAGTCCGCAGCTAATATAATTCTCCTGGGGATAAACTGAAAACTTTCCCCCTGTGATCAGGAACATGACAGGGATGTCCATTCTCACCACTGTTGTTGAACATAGCTTTGCAATTCCTAGAAGCAGCAATCAGACAACAAAATGAAATACATGTCATCAAAATGGCAAAGATGAAGTCAAACGTTCACTCGGCACAGACCACATGATACTCTACCTGGAAAACCTGACAGAATCCACAAAAAGTCTTCTCGAACTGATACATCAATTCAGCAAAGTCGCAGAACACAATATCAATGTACAGAAACCCATCGCATTTTAATATACCAATAAAACAAAACAGAAAGAGAACTAAAGAAACTGATCATGTTCACAGTTGCACCAGGACCATAAAATACCTATCAATAACCTCAACATACTAATGAACCAATCCAAAGATATAAAAGTTCTGTGTGCTGAAAACGATACAAGGGTTATGAAGGAAATTGAAGAAGACACAAAGAAATGGGAAAACATTCCATGTTCCTGGATTCGAAGAATGAATATTGTAAAAATGTCAATACCATCCAAAGCAATCTACACATTCAATGCAATCCCCATCAAAATCGTGCCACCATTCTTTCCAAAGCTAGAACAAATAATGCTAACGTGTATGGAACCACAAAAGACCCCAAATATTCAAAGTAATATTGAAGAAGGAAACGAAAGCAGGAGGCATCAGAGTCCCAGATTTTAGCCTCTGCTACAAACCTGTAATCATCAAGACAGTATGGTATGGGCACACAAACAGACACATAGGCCAATGGAACAGAATAGAGAACCCAGATTCAGACCCACAAATGTATGGCCCACTAATCCTCCACAAAGCACGAAAGAGTATCCAATGGAAAAAAAACACAGACTCTTTAACCAGTGGTGCTGGGAGAACTGGACAGCAACATGCAGAAGAATGAAACTAGACCACTTTCTTACAGTGTACACAAAAGTAAACTCAAAATGGATAAAGGACCTGAATGTGAGACAGGAAACCATCAAAAGCTGAGAAGAGAAAGCAGGAGAAAACCTCTCCGACCTCAGCTGTGGCAATTCCTTACATGACACGTCTCCAACGGCAAGGGAATTAAAAGCAAAAATGAGCTGTAGGGACCTCATCAAGATAAAAACCTTCTGCACTGCAAAGGAAACAAGCAACAAAACAAAAAGACAACAGATGAAATGGGAAAAGATATTTGCAAATGACGTATCAGACACAGGGCTAGTATCCAAACACCTATAAAGAACTCACCAAACTCCACACCTGAAAACAAATAATCGGGTGATGAAATGGGCACAAGACATGAATAGGTACTTTTCTAAAGAAGACATCCAGATGGCCAAGAGACATGACAAGATACTCAACATCACTCATGATCAGAGAAATACAAATCAAAACCACACGGTGGTCAGAGTGGCGGAAATGAACAAATCAGGACACTATAGATGCTGAAGTGGATGGGGAGAAACAGGAACCCTCTGGCATTGTTGGTGGGAAGAAAAACTGGTGCAGCCACTCTGGAAACAGTGTGGAGGTTCCTCACCACATTAAAAAAAGATCCACCCTATGACGCAGCAATAGCACTGCTAGAATTCAGGGGATTCAGGAGTGCTGATGCACAGGGGACTCGTACCCCAGTGTTTATAGCAGCATTTGCAACAATAGCCACATGATGGAAAGAGCCTAAATGCCCGTCAATGGACAAATGGATCAAGAAGATGAGGTTTCTATATACAATGGAATACTACTTGCAATGAGAAAAGATGAAATCTGGCCATTTGTAGCAACGTGGAAGGAACTGCAGGGTGTTCTGCCAAGTGAAATAAGTCAGGCAGAGAAAAACAGATACCATATGTTTTCATTCATATGTGGATCCTGAGAAACTTCACAGAGGGGAGGGGAAAGGGGGAAACAAGTTGCAGAGAGGGAAGGAGGCATACCCTAAGGGGCTCTGAAATACTGAGAACAAACTGAGGGTTGATGGGAGGTGGGGGAGAGGAGAAAGTGGGTGATGGCCATCGAGGAGGGCACCTGTGGGGATGAGCACTGGGTGTTGAATGGAAACCAATTTGACAATAAATTATATTGAATACAAGAAAAAAGAAAAGATGCTCAAAGTCACTCCTCATCAGGGGACTACAAATCAGAGCCACACTGAGATGCCACCTGACACGGATCAGAGTGTGCCTGTGGGTGGGCAGTCAGCACTGCTGCTTTGCTGGGACACAGTGTGTCCTCCAAAAGCGACAAGGGGTGGGGGGTCTCGCGCTTTGGGAAACATGGACAATCAGGAGCAGCGAGGCTCCAATGTAGCCCAGGGTGTCCCGAAGCTGGCCCAAACGTGGCCCATCAGCGGCATCGGGGCTCTTACAGGCTCCCGAGCCCCTGTCGGTGGCTGAGGAGCGGGGTGGGGGAGGGGCTTGGAAAGAGCACAGACTTGGGTTATGATTGCACGGAGACCCGCCCATGCATATTTTTGGGGGTGGTTTTGGCTTCTTGGCTAGTTTTCTAGAGCAGTTTTCGCAAACGTGAGAGGATCCTCCAGAGATTTCACACACATTCCTGCTCTTACTGAGGCACAGCCTCTCCCCTGAGCAGGTATCCGCAACCCCCGCCAGGGCGATGCCTTTGTCACAGCCCCAAACCTGTGCTGATGTGTGTCCCTCGCCCAAGGTCCGCAGCTGAGATCGGGTTCGCCTCTGACGTTGTACCCGAGTGCGTTCCGGCGGGTGCGTGATGAGGAGTCTCTGCCGGTGCAGCGTCCCACCGGGTAGTGTTTCCTCCCTGACGCAGTAGTTTCCGTTGGTGCTGGCGCCACAGCGCATTTGCCAGGCGGAGAGGTGGGCGGGAGGCCGGCGGGCTCTTGAGGGCGATAGGAGCCCGCATGCGCTGTGGAGGGCGAGGGAGGTGCCCTTCTGAGCATCCGGGTTCTCCCTTGCTAGAAGTCTTCCACCTACGAAGATGTCGCCCTGGGGCCCCTGTTTCTCCGAAGACCGTCCCGATCGAGGCAGGTGAGTTCTGGTGGACCCAGTGCCGCTCGGACTCCGCAGAGGCCACAGTGCCAGCCGTGAGAGGCCGGGTGGCTCGAGGCGCCCTGGTTCTGCTCACTTGGGGGACAGCATTTGGCCACCCTCGGGAGGAAGGCCGGCCTGTCCGTGTGGATGCCCGCAGGCTCCCGTGAGTCAGTCGTGGTGGCCGCTCTGTGGCGGCGGGATGGTGTGGGGGGTGCCTCCCGTGGCAGTGCTGGCTTAATCGCTCGGCAGGCAGTAAGGGCCCTTCTCACTTCAGGTAGTGGCTTCTGGGAGGTTCTCCGGGTGCCCGCCTCAGCCGCGGCTGTCCTGTAAGGAGTGTGCCGCCCGCCCTCGCAGAGGCTGTCGGAGACCTTCCCGCCTTGTCCGTCCCCTGACCCCACACAGGCTGCACACGTTCTGTCCCCCGAGGCGGCTGCCACGAACAGAGGCCGCCTTAGGCCCTTGCGTCCTGTGGGCCAGGCCCTAGAGAGTCTGGTGAGCTGGGGAAACCCTATAGAAATTGGGAAGTTGATGAGAAGAAGGGGACAGTGTCCTTTGTTCCCTGGTCAGTGTTTCTCAGACTCGGTGGTGTCGGGACACTTGGACATCAGGGGATTATTGAGGGCCCCAGAGAGCCTTCGAGTGTGGGGGTTGTGTCTCTGGATCTCTACTGTGGTGAGATTAAACCGAGAATTGAAGCGGGCACCTGGGTGGCTCTCTGTGTTAAGGGTCCGACTCTGGCTCAGGTGGTGATCTCACAGTTGATGGTTTAGAGCCCCATGTGGGGCTCTGTGCTGCCAGCTGCCAGCCTGGACTTGTCTCAGATTCTCTGTGTCCCTCTCCCTCTGCCCCTCCCCTTCACGTGCCCTGCGTCTCTCTCTCTCAAAAACAAACATTAAGGAAACCAAACCAAATCCCAGCATCTCAGATGTGATGAACTCACTTAAAGACAATAAATTAGGACAGATTAACGTACTCATACCTTTCGTGCAAAACATACGTACATTTTCAGGACAACACTGTGTAGAAGCGTGGCATTTGCTTAGTGCAAGATCTTTATTGTTCCAGCTGCTTCTGCATTCAGTGTCTTGTGGCCAATGATGTTTAAGAAGGCGATGTGGACTCCCCCAGATGAACAGCTGGAGGCGACTAGGGTGTGGCGGTAGCTCCTCTGGCTTCTGGATGCCCTTTCCTGACTCTGCACTCAGATGGGTGGGGCTTCCTTGCTTCTCTTGGGGGTTAGCTGCCCGCACAGAGCGGCCTAGTTGTGTGGCACGCGGTGGACGTTTGGAACATCCTAGGCCACTACTTTCAGCTGATCTTCCATATTTTTCACTCAGCGAACACATTCTTGGAACCACCACCTGGATGAAGAAATGGAACCTTACCGTGCTTCCTACCTCCTACTGACTCCCACCGAACGTCCCCCAAAGGTAACCACGGTCTTGACTTTCACCAGCGATTGCCTTGGCCTGTTCTTCGCTTCATGTTGAGCCAACCCTTGAGCGCTGTGTGTGCGCAATGCACCTGCTTTCCTTGTGTGGCTGTGCTGGTCCTCCCCTGCTGTCGAAGGCCCAGTGTGTGAGCACAGCACGGTTTATTGTTTCTGCTGTGGCTGCTCCGGTTTGTGCAGAGGCTGCCTGCAGATCCACATGCATCGTATTGGGTTGCCTTGGAGGAGCAGGGTGTGAGTGGCGGCACGTGTCTGTTCCCCACGAGCAACAGCGTGCGGGAGCTCAGGGCTGGCCGATGCCTGGTATTGCCTCTTCTCGTGTGTTAGCTGGTTGCTGGGTCTTGGCCACTTACATGTTTCTTTTGAGAAATAATTGCCTTTTGGAAGCCACTTTGTGATTAGGTTGTGTGTTTTGGTTTTTGTTGATTAGAATGAGTTCTTTCTATGTGTGTGAAATACATCTGTGAATGGCACAGCTTTTCACATTCTTGTGTACGTCTGCCTTACGTTCTCTGTGTTGCCTTGTGGTAAGTTTCTTTGGTTTCTATCCAATAGTATAACCATTTGTATGTTTCTTGCCTTGGATTGGCTAGGGCCTCCAGTACTGTGTTGAAGGGAAGTGGTGAGAGTAGGTGTCCTTGTCTCCTCCCAGATACGAGAGAGAAGGGTTTCATAATTTTTTGTATACTTAATATTTTTTAAAGTTTCTTTCTTTCTTTATTGATTTAGAGAGCATGCATGGGAAGGGGAGTTGGAGGGGGGAAAGCGAGTGGATCCCAAGCAGACTCCGCACTGTCAGCAGAGTCTGATGCCAGGCTTGAACTCATGAACCGTGAGATCATGGCCTGAGCTGAAATCAAGAGTCAGACGCTTCACCGACTAGAAGCCACCCAGGTGTCCCAAAGAGTTCAGTATTTTACCACTACATGTGACACTTACCGTGGCATTACTGGTAGATAGTTGTATCAAAACATGAAAATTCTCCTCTGTTTTTAGTTTGCTCTGATTTTTTAACAATCATCAAAGAAATAATAATACTAAATTTTCTGAAATGTGTTTTGTGCATCTTTGGGGACAAGTGATTTGTGTAATGTTGTGGTTTAACTGAAAACAACTTTTGCCCTTCTAGATTAATCCAAACCTGATGTCTATGCATTCTCTTTGCACTGGATTCCATTTGTAAAAAGTGTGCTTTAGATTCTTGCACGTGTATTCAAGAGAGAGGTGGGTGTTCCCTTGCACCCTCTTGTGCCGTCCTTGCTGGGGTTTGGGTTTAAGGTCGTGCTGGCCTCCTAAAACAACGTAGGAAGAAGCACTCCTTGTGCTTTCCCAGAAGAGTTTTTGTATGTGTTCTTTTCTTTTGGGAAGAAGTGCTAGGCCAACAGCTGGTGTAGGGTTTTCCTTGTGAGAAGGGTTTTCATTGCAGATTCCTTTCTTAAGTGGAAATAGGAATTTTCTGATTTCCCATATCTTCTTGTGTCTATTTAGATAAGGCATTTTGTTTTCTAGGAGTTTGCTCAGACCTCCCAGACTTTCCAAGGAATAAGTTTCAACTGGTTTCTAAAACCCCCCTATCTGCAGCATCTGGTGTGATATTTGCTTTAGAACTTCTTGATATTGGTACTTTGTGCTTTGTTTCTTTTTCATAGAACCAACTTGGGCTTTTTTGATTTCTGTCATTTACTATTTGTTTCCTGCAGCACTGATTTCTGCCCTTTTGTTTTCCATCTACTTGGTGATTGTTTGCTGTCCCATCTGGTAGTTCTTGAACTAAATCCTTCATTTGATTTTTAGCCTTTGTTCCTTTCCAGTATGTGTATTGTATTTACTTGCTTATTAGTGTGTTGATTCATTTCAGAAGGAGAGCATGAGCAGGGCAGAGGGTCAGAGGGAGAGAGAGAGAGAGAGAGAGAGAGACAGAGAGAGAGTCTCGAGCAGGCTCCTCACTCCGTGTGGAGCCAGGCTGGGGATCGATCTTGTGGCCGTGGGATCATACCCTGAGCCAAAATCAAGAGTTGGTCACCAAGCAACTGAGCTATCCTATGATATATGTATTCTAAAGCTATGAGTCTCCCTTTAAGCACACCTTTCCTGATCTCACAAGTTTTGATAAGCCAAATGTTTATTATCTTTTATGTGAAACTATTTCCTAACTTTCATTGTGGCATCTTTTTCTTAATTCATCACAATGTTTAGGAGCATAACACATCTTGATGTTTCGGGGGATTTTCTCGTTCTCTTTGTGCGGATTTCTAGCTTAATTCCATGAAGGTATCTGTCTCAGTGTTTTGGGGTGGTTGTAACAAAATACCATAGACTGGCTGCCTAATAAGAAACAGAAACTTCTTTCCTACAGTTGAGGAGACTGGGAAGTTCTCAAGATCAAGGCATCTGCAGATTCCGAGTCAGGGGAGAGTCAGCTTCCTGGTTCATCGACAGCCTGCTTCTCCCTGTCCTCCTGTGGTGGCAGGGGTGACGGTGCTCTCTCAGCCGCCCATGACTGGTCATCACCGGAAGTCTCCCTGTCTTTCTCCCATCACTTTGGGCGTGATGAATTGTTGCGGGAAATGAACTGTGAATCTAATGGTATCCGTCAATATGCCCTGCAGTATTTCAGTCCTTTGTGATGAGCTGACTTTCCTAATGGCCTGGCATATATTCGTTTTCATGAACTGTTCCTTGGGCACGTGAAAATAATGTGTATTGGGGGAATGCAGTAGTCTCTATTTATAGGTTAGATGAAGTTTGTTAATGACAGAATTCAGATTTTAGTAACCACTTGAAACCAAGTAAGGAATAGGCGAGAATGAGTTTAATAATATAACTAACAGGTATATCCAAAATATCATTTCCGTGTATAGCCGGTGTGAGAAAAAATTATATATGATTTTGAATTCTCTTTTTTCACGTTGTCTTTAAAATGTGGTGTGCATTTTATACTTTGCACACGTCGCACTTTGAGGAGCCGCGGTTCAAGTACTTGCAATAAAGCACGTGACCCCATATTGGACAGCCCCGTCACACTGCCTTGAGTTTTCTGTTGTCGTCAGTTCTGTCAGATACTGAGAGATGTATCGTCAAGTCTCCCATCGTGCTTATGGATGTGGCTCTTTTTCCTTTTCTATGTTTGTCAACTTTTCTGTATTTTGAGATTGCGTTATTATATGCAAGTTTAGAAGTCTTGTTCTCTTGGTAGATGGAACTTCCATCGCGAAATGTTCCTCTTTGTCTCTAGTAGAGCTTTTTGCTGTAGAGGTTACTTTATTGGAGGGTCCTGGTGGCCACATCAGTTTTCTGTTCGGTAGAGTTTGTCTGGGGATCTTTTACTTCCACCTGTCTGTGATCTTACGTTTTAAGGTATACCTTTGTGACCAGGGTATGGTAAGTTTCCTTCTAACGCATTTGAGAGTCAACCTTTTGCTTGCAGTATTTGTGCACACGTAATGACTGATATGTTAGTTTACACGTACCGTATTATTAGTTTCTTCTTTGTCCCAGCTGTTCTGTCTTCCTTTGGTCTCTAGCCTTCGTTTAGAAGCAGGAAGGAGTTTTTAATTGTACACTGATCTGTTAGGTTAATTGGAGTGTATCTATTTCTATCTATTTCAGAAATAGAATGTATCTATTTCTATTTCTGGAATGTATATCTATTTCAGGTGCATTTTAAACTGACCCCTGCCTGATTCAGGACTTGTACTGCTTCCCTGACACTGCTCTCTCCTTTTATCTTTTCTTTTTTTTTAAGATTTATTTGTTTTTTGAGAGAGACATAATACAATCGGGTGAGGGGCAGAGCAGAAAGGAAGACACAGAATGTGAAGCGGGTTCCAGGCTCTGAGTCATCAGCACAGAGTCTGACACGGGTCTCCAACTCACACACACCGTGAGATCTTGACCTGAGCCAAAGTCGGACACTCAACTGACTGAGCTACCCAGGCGCCCCTGCTCTTTTCTTTGACACTTGAACCAGACTGAACTCCTCTTCACCTTTTGTTGGGTGATATTTTTACGTTTTAGATGGATTTGGCATTGTTGTCATTGTTTCGTGCACTTAATGCTTGTTAAGTTTTGTTCTCATAGTTACCCTTTCTGTTGTGATGTTGTTCTGCAAGCCTTGTTTTTTCATATTTCTTTCAGAGACTACATTTCTTTTCTGCAACAAGCTGCTTTAATATTGATTTTAGTTTGTGTCTGTAGTTGATGTGTAGTCATGGTTTTTGTGTGTGCGTGTGTGTGTGTGTATGTGTGTGTGTGTTGTTTTTGTTTGTTGTTCAGTTTTTATTTTTGTTTTTGCTTCTGTTTTGCCTGAAAAACATCTTTACTTTGCCTTCACTGTGAAGAATGTTTCTGTTAGGTAAAGACTTCCAGGTTGGTGGCTATTTTAGTTCACCTTTCATACATGCCAATCCATCATCTGGCTTCATTTGCTTTTCTTGAAGAGTCAGCTGGTAGTGTTGTTGTTGTCCCATGGAAGGCGGTCTCTTTGTCCTCTCAAGACTGTTAACATCTTTTTGCCTGAGGTGTTCCTTGTGGAGTCACTCTCTTGGTTCTTTTATCAGTTTTGATTCTTATCTTTTTAGTGAAATGATACTACCCATTCTGTGTTTCCTCTACTTTGTGGGCTCCTATTGGACCTTTGTACCATATCTTCTGTGTCTTTTGGGCTTGTGTATTTTCTTGACGTTTTCTCTGTGTATGGTCTAGATATATTTTTACCTACCTATCTTTCAGTTCACTGAGGCTATTCACCTGTGTCTAGTCTGATGTGAAGCCCACGGACTGAGTTCTTAATGCCATTAACAAGATTTTTTAGTCTTTTAATTATGTTGGAGAGCTAGATAGAGTGGGAGCAAGGGAAGAACAGAGAGAGAGGGAGACATAGATGCCGAAGCAGGCTCTAGGCTCTGCACTGTCAGCACAGAGCCCAACGCGGGGCTCAAACTCCCAAATCATGAGATCATGACCTGAGCTAAAGTCAGATGCTTAACCAACTAAGCCACTCAGGCACCTGGAGATCGTAATTTTAGCTCCGATAATTTGCAGTTTGAGAATCTGTTTTGAGTCTCTGAAAAGTTCCCATTTGTCAAGAATGGTTTTTGGACAGTTGACTTTTGCATCCAATCACTCCAGTCTATGTGTCTCCTCTTGGTCTGTTTCTCTTCTTTCTTCTTTGGGTCGATATGATGTAAAACCTTTTTTTTTTTAATGTTTATCTATTTATTTTGAGGGAGAAAGAAAGTGAGAGCAGGGGTGGGGGTAGAGGATGGGGGAGAGAGAGACACTGTTGAGCAGACGCTCTTTTCTGTCAGTAGAGAACCCAACCCAGGGCTCAAACTCACAAACGTGAGCCGAAACCAAGTGTTGGTCACTTAAACGAGTAGACTGAGCTATCCAGGTGTGTCTCTTTTTTTGTTTGCTTGTTTGTTTCTTTCCTTTTCTTATTAAAAGAATTTTTTTTGTTAATATAATTTACTTTTGAGAGGGAGAGAGAGGTAGAAACAAAACTTGAGCAGGGGAGGGGGAGACAAAGTGGGAGACACGGAATCCAAAGCATGGTCCAGGCTCTTGACTATCACCACAGAGCCTGACGCGGGACTCAAACCATAAAGCGTCAGATCATGACATGAACCAAAGTGGGATGCTTCCCCGACTGAGCCACCCAGGCATTCCTTTCATTTCCTTGCCTTGCTTTGCCTTGCTTTGCCTTGCCTTTCCCTTCCTTTCCTTGCCTTTCCTTGCCTTGCCTTGCCTTGCCTTGCCTTGCCTTGTCTTGCCTTGCCTTGCCTTTCCTATCCTCTCCTTTCCTTTCCTTTCCTTTCCTTTCATTTCCTTGCCTTTCCTTTCCTTTCCATTTTTTTCTTTTCTTTTCTTTTCTTTTCTTCTTTTTTCTTTTCTTTTCCTTTCTTTTCTTTTCTTCCTTTTTCTTTTCTTTTTTCTTTTTTTTTCTTTTCTGTTCTTTTCTGTATTTTTTGGTCTTGCCTTATCTTGTCTTTTCATTTCTTCTTTGTTTTTATTTTTGTGCTGGACTGTATGGAGAAGCATAGAGGCTCTTCATGTGCTTTTATTCCTTCAGCATTTCATCCCACACACCCCGAGTGTGGCGGTTATTGGTCCCACTCAGGCGTGAGTGAGTTGAGACTGGGGCTCAGTCTTTGTAAGGTGCAGTGTGAGCTGGTCTCACGCTGTCCCCCACCCCCGTGTAGACCTCCAGGGTCTCCATTTGGAGGCCTGGAGTATTTCCGAGGACCCGTCCTTGATGCTAGGTCCCAAAGCCCAGTTATTTCCTCCACAGCACAATGAGATGATGGAAGGGTCAGCTTCTCAGGCAGTGCTTGCCGAGTGCCGGGCTCATTTTCTGTGCCTCCCTGTGCTGTCCAGAGCTCGGTTCGCTGCGACTTTCTGCTTGCCTTTCTGTTAGGTTTCCTTTGCAGCTCGTTGGTATATTGCCTGCAATCCCTGAGGAAATTCAGAATCCTCACATGTCTTGAGGGAGAGAGAGGACTCTGAACATTAGAGTTGGCTCAGTGGGCTTCCCTTTTGTTGGGGTCTCAGTCCTTCCAGTTGTGACTGCCTCAGGGTCTCCTTGATGCCTTCAAACATGCTTCAAATTGAATTCATTTTTCCTAGTTCATGATGTGTTGATTAGCAGGCTACTCACATGTATAAGAGCAAGCCAGGGAAGACTGAGAAGTCATAGTAAACATTTTGGTCATCAGCATTTGTTACAAGAGAAAACAAAACCCAGTAGTCCTTGCCTAGTACCCGTCATTCTTCTAAAATGACCATCCAGTTTGCGCACGCTCAGCCAGCGTCCATGGAGTGGTGATGGTGTCAGCCTCCCAGCTCCCTATCCCCACCGCCATGGCCGCCCTCCTCCCCTGTCAGGTGCCTGCCCAGGGCAGGCTTTGTGGTGACGGGCTGGCTATGGCAGGGCTTGATGGTTTTCCCAGAGTTTTTTGTAACGTCCCTTGGCATCTTCCAGACTTTCATAACGTTCCCTCTGTGGCGGTTCTCTTTGGTAGCATTGACTGTCCTTCTTGTCAAGTGCCTGTGTCATGAGCCTCACAGGTCCTCGTGGCCCCTGGTCTGCAGGCTGACTTAGACCCGCTGCGCTCCGGAGCGAGTGAGCCGCCAAGACACGTTTGGTGGTGACCCGTGGGGTTCTGGGTGGCCAGGACATTGTCCAATGCCAAAGAACTTTAGAGGACAGTCCCTTGCTTTCAGCGTACTTCCTGAGTTGAGGGACAGAGCCGGGATGGAACTGGTCCAGGGCAAGGGCTCTGGTTGTGCAGCCAGACCACTGGCCACTGGCACTTGTTGCCTTCAGGACCCTGGGGTGAGCTTCCTACACAGGGCCAGCCGCCCTGATCACACCCCCGCCTGTGTCCGCTCAGACGGTAGCTGCTTCACCCCTTCCTACCCAACATCTTGGTGCTCACTTGTCTTTCTCGTGAATAAATGTCGTTTGTGGCATTTTCCCCCCGACAGGGCATCTCCTTCTGCGTGAAAAACCTGTGCAAGCAGCCATGGTCTCCTCAACTGATTTTCTTGGGTTTTCCCTTTTTGTCTTGGAGTGGTTGACATGCGGTGGATGGTGGTTCCTGCTTCTCTGCAATCTTCTCTGGGGCGTCTGGGAAACCGTGTGCTTCCTCTTCGTGGTAGAAGCTGCTTCTCCTATCATCATGACCATTTGAAAAGCCAAACCCCTTTCTAAATTCACCAAGATATCCTGTGCCTGCATTGAAATGTGCCAGTTTTCGATCCTTCCCTTCCTTCTGCCTTACGTCGTGATAATCAGGTCTTCACTTGTCTTGCAGTTTGAGTTGAGTCTGCAGGTGTGCCCATCTCACAGCAGTCCTACATCCACAGAAATGCCACATCTTCCACACGAGACACAAAGATGTCTCACACATAGCACCAGGTTTTTGCATGTGCTGGGGTAGCCGCAGTGAGAGCTTCGAGAATTTCCCTTTCCTTGTGCCTCCATGGTCCTCACGCAGGCCGGCTGGCAGCTGCAGCTGTGGACCTCAGTACATGTCAGGCCATTCAGCCTTTTCTTGTCATACCATGAGTCTTCTCTACATCGCGGGAGCACGTCCAGCATCCCTGGGGACACTTCAAACGGGTCCCAAGGTGTAAATAAGGTTCGTGGCATTGCCCTTAACAGGGTGAAAATGACGCAGGAACCCTGAGAAATCACTTCTCCTGTGGTGCTTGATTTACTGGAGAAAGGAAGTGCTTACCAAGAGCTGAAAGCAGATTCGTGCAACACTTGAGGTGACCTCAATAGCAACAGGAAGTGGTGCACACTTCCCCCAGAGGACAGCGTCTGCTACAGCTCGTGTTATGCGGTTAGGACTTAATCCTGCGTCTCCACATTTGTTTGCCTTTCTCTTGACTGCAGATGGCACCAGGTAGGTACGGTCAGTTTCTGTGTGCAAAATGATACGTTTTATCTTGTTAGAGTAGGTTTGTGTATGTTTTCGGATAGGAAATGCTATAATAGCCTAGTATCTGCGTTTATTTCATGCACCCGTGGCCTCCCTTTTACTTACTATCTTTGATATTTCGTAGCTGCTCAGCTCATCTGCCAGTCTTTCCAAATGTCACACATCTCCAGAAAAGTTTCCAATGTATTTATTGGAACAAAAATCGCCACATAAAAATGGGCCTGCACAGTCCTACATCAAGGATCAGATAGGCGTCTGTGGGTTCACCTTGTCAAATCAGATTGCAAGGAACGTGTTCAGTTCTGTGGTAACATTCCCGTTGATTTGGAAAGGGTTAATTTATGAAGGAACTTGAAGTATGTCACCAGTTTGTCCTTGGATTTTCTAGAATGGCTGAAATCAACCACTCTCTTTATTTGGAATGTCAGTTTTTAAGCGAACCTTTATGCCCTCATTTGTCCTACAGAGACAAAAGCTCTGGGGCGCCTGGGTGTCTCCGGGCGTTAAACGTCTGACTCTTGGTTTAGCTCAGGTCATGATGTCCTGGTTCACGGATTGAGCCTTGCACCAGGCTCTGCGCTCGACTGACTGGAGAGTGTGCGTCCACCTCCTTGGAGCCCATCTGTACGCCATGTCCTGGGCGGGCGCTCGGTATTGGCGGGAGAGAAACCCCATGTGGGGTGGTGGGCCCTGGCATCACTCTCCTCAGAGACCCTTCATCCATAATATTTCCTGCTTGACTAAAGAAATAAGTCTTAAATTCTCCCTATCGACAAGAGTCCTACCATCATTTTTGAAAAGCCCATTTGGTATGGTTGACTTGACTGAGACAGGGGTCCAGGCTAAGACAGCAGCTTTTGAGTACCGTCAGCCTTTCCCCGCTGCCGCTCCACAAGCCTGCTTGCCAGACGAGGCCAGAGGCTGGGGATGGGCAGCAGGCTTCTTGGCCTGTTGCTCCCGAGTCAGCAGAGCTCCTGAGTCCTAGACCTGCCAGGCACCTGAAAACGTCTGTCCCCTTGAGTGTCTGTCCCTCCGAAAATCCCCGGGACTCCTGTGGGTGGTGAGGAGGGGACTGGTGTGTGTGATGCTACTTGAGGGTGGTGGGTGCTGGGACTCTGGAGGGCCACGGAGGCCTGGTGTGCTCTGGTAAAGACCCCCTGTGTCTCTCCACTTTTGTCCCCTCTCCGACCCCAGGAGTGTGCAGCTCTCGCTGCAGAGCTCCACACCTGCAGGGAGCAGCTCGTGCAGAGAGAGGAGGAGATCGCCAACCTGAAGGCGGAGAGAAACAACACCAGGGTCAGTAGGTGCACTGCCAGGGTCTTTCAACACAGGACACCATTCACTCCCCTTGTCTACATGTCCCCATGGATTTGGCTGGGACCTATTGTTCTCAAACCTTGTTTGATCCGTGAGGAGGAGTGAGGCTATTTTAACACATTCGAGGGGATGGCTCCCTACCTGGGCACTGAATTGAAGGGATTCAGACTTGGTTTTGCATTTGGTGAACTTGAGGCCCGGAATTGAAGTTGTTCTTGAAACACGCTTTTCCTTTTGCCTCTCCCACTAGGTGCTCCTGGAACACTTGGAGTTCCTAATCTGCAGACACGAGAGATCTCTCAGGAGAACATTGGTGAGGCGACAGGCGAAGACTCAGGCCGGCGTGTCCAGTGAGGTGGAGGTGCTCAAGGTCCTGAACTCCATATTGGACAACGACAAAACGGAGGATGAAATGGTGTGCCTTGCCATGGCGGTTCTCAATTTGTGCACATGCTGTGTGTTATAGGCACACTTTGTGTGTTTGTGTGACTTGAGTTTCCTTTTCATCTTCTTGAATTCTTGTAAGAAGACAGGTCTGTATGGTTAAAAAGCAGTAGTTGGTGGAAATGTGTGTATCGATTGGCTAGTACAAATTACATAATGTAATTTATTTCAGGGAAGATTTGTCTCCAATGTTAAATTGAAAGCTGTTAACAAGCAAGTTTGTGAACAGGAGCATCCGTGAAAAAACTTACCAGCATTCTGTCATGTTATTTGAGGCAAAGGGGATCTTAGGGTAACTGTACAGTAAGGCCTAGTGAAAACACCTCTGTGTACAAGCTCAATCCCTTTGTTTCCAGGTGAGAGAGCAGTTACGTGTGGCACTGGAGAGGTGTAGTTTCGTAGAAGAATTAGAGGCCACACGCAGAGTTCAGCTGCAGACCTCATGACAGGATTTGATTGGAGGGGGTTTCCTTTTTATCCATTGTTTTAAAAACAACATATGAAGACTAGCAGTGGGGGCCCTCACATGTTGCTTCCCTTTCTGGCTTTCAAAGGTGCAGAGCCAGATGAAAGAGCTCCTGGCTACCCTGTGCACTCTCGTGGCCAAGCTGGAAGAGGAGCTAGACATCTCAAGGAAAGACCTCATCCTTTCTCAAGCAATGAACACCATATTACAAAGAGATGTCCATGAAGTGAGTGTCGGATGAAATGGCCACACCGTCGTCTAGCCAAACGTGGGGTGTTTGGTTCGGTCATTGCCCAGTGTGTCCTTCATCTCCCACGGGTTTTGAACGTTTGGATTTTGGTAGAAGTAGCAGCAGAACGGGATGTGTCTCCGGGGCCTGGGCGGGCTGCCTCCCCGTCTGCGCGGTGGAATCTGTCCTCCCTGGGTTCTCCCCTGCCGAGGCCTGGCGGGCAGGTGGCGGAGTGCCCTCGGGTGTGGAGTGTGGGCCACCTGAGCTTGGCCCATGCCATGCTCTCGGTCTGTTTTGGGAACACACTCGGCACGTGGGAACCAGCGTGCTGCTGCCAGGTCGCTGCCGAGGGCACGACCATGCGAGGGCGGCTCTACCGAGGGGCCGTCACGGCCGCCTCTGCCGCCCTGCCCTCCTGCCAGGGGTTCCGTGCTCCTGGTCGTGGCGGTCAGAGTGAGCGAGGGGCAGCCCGCTGGTCCCGGTGTAAGGTCATGGAGGAGTGGGGACGCTTCTGCACGTGTGGTCATCGATGGGAATCTGATACTTGTCACAGAAACCAGTAAGATTAGGATGGTTTCTCTGTGCCTCCTCCTGTCACTGTGAGCTGCCCTTTGTGGACAGTCCCCACACACCCCAATCCCAGCCCAGCAATGCCACCTTGGGAAGACCCTGTCAGACCCTCGAGTGTGTACGTACACGAGCAGTCTGTTTAGTACCTTAGCGTGGGTGAGGTCATGTAAGAATTTAAAACAAAAGTATTTGCAGAAATTATATAACCCGTTCAGTGAAGTTGTTGTTTGGCAAAGGTGGGGGGAGACCCCGCAGCAGAGTTCAATATGCAGAGAGTTTAGAAAATCATTTCTTAGGACTCATCACTTTCAGTCTTGAGACTGCTGACATAAATTGCTTAGTAAACACAGAGGGCTGGAAGAGGAATCTCTCGGGTGGTGGACAAGAAAGGCAGGGCAGGACGGTCTGGTTCCATTTGCAGTGTCAGATACCATGGGATACAATGTTGTTACAGGGTTAGGCTATAGAAGATGACTTCTAGTTATATGCACGGTGGAGTTTGGCTTCCTTTTGTTAACACTGCTGCTCCATCTTTGTGGGAATTGGATGAGATTTCCCCCACCTTTTCCCCGGAGAAAGGATGGTGTCTCATGGTGTGTGCCTCCAGAGGCAAGTCGCTGTTCTGTGGAAAGCTCAACGGTGTCCGGAGGCAACCGAGGTTGTGACTTCCGGGAGATTTTATTATCCGTTTGTCTTTGAACACATGGGAAAGAATAAGCCTGGGTACCTGGCCAGAATCCCGAGCAGCCTCCGCACTGTCGGCACAGAGCCTGACGCGGGGAGCCAACTCACAAAGCGTCACCGGCTGAGCCACCCAGGTGCCCCGAGGATGCTACTTTTCTGTTTGTTTGGGAAATGAGGATTTCGCCCGGTTTTTGTGTCTGGAGTGTGTTAATGTGTCGTAAGCTAATTCCTTCCCTGTTTTCCCTCTGAAATACCTGCTGTAGACCATGGCCCAGAAGGAAGACATGCAAGAGAGGATCACTACCCTTGAGAAGCGTTGCCTCAGGGCACAGCAGGAAGCCACCTCTCTGCCCGACCTCAAAGATAAACTTGAAAACGAGATCACAAAGAAGGACTCTCTGCATCGACAGGTCGTTGGTTTCGTTGTACTACGTTCCACTTTTATTAATTACAAGTCAGGTTAAGGACCAACTGTCAATGTCAGGGTTTTAGGATCTTAGAATCTTGTGTTGACCAGTGGGGTTACTTCAACGTCCAGGGTTTAATTCTTTCGAATTTTATGGAAGCATGTTATGGGGCTACCCTCCTTGATTCCTTCTTTGTCTTGTCTTACATGCACATTACTCTGTTGCCTGTTAGCACTGTTTCCAAAGGAACAGGGAGTGGCTGGGAATGTGTAGGCAGCTGGCCATTTTGGTTAGTACCTGAGATCGGGGGGTGGGGTGGAATGGCAGGTGCAGAAGCACAGTCTGGAGTGAGGATGTGAGACCCTGTGTTTTGGGAAGCCGCACGGCTCTTCCTTGGTTGTCTCAGGTCATCCGGCATTGAACAGGAAAACCGCATCCAGCTTCTTGGAAACATAGTGAGTTTGCCTGGTGTGTTTGTCAAATGTGTCAGTCGACCCAAAATGATAATCAAAGTGAAAGACTAGGAAGCCATGAAAATGACATTGAGGAATGCTGTTTGAGAGCACGTAAGATGTTCCAAATCATGAGTGTAAAAGGCAGATCTCGAAATACTATGTGTACAGCATGTGATTTATTTTTGAGGGTTTTAAAGCATGATACACAGTCTGTATATACACAGAAAGCTATATGCACACAGAAGATGGAAGGAGTCTGTGGGAACAAATGTTAACCTGGCAAAAACCTCACCTTATACATGATTTTTAAAATGACTTTATATATTTTTAATGCTTATTTATTTTTGAGAGAGGGAGCCAGAGTGAGAGAGAGAGAGAGAGAGAGAGAGAGAGAGAGACAGAAAGAGGATGAGCAGTGGAGGGCCAGAGAGGGAGAGAGGGAGACACAGAATCCCAAGCAGGCTCCAGGCTCTGAGCTGTCAGCACAGAGCACGAGGCGGGGTTGACCCCATGAGCTATGAGATCATGACCTGAGCCGAACTGGCCGCTTAACCGACTGAGCCACCTCGGCTTCCCTAAAAGTCCTTTAACAAAAACTCTCGTGTCTAAGTTTTCCACGTTGAAGTTTTCCACGTTTTTGGTCAAGAGGGAGAGTGCTTTTGTTGAATAATGGTACACTTCCAAAAAGAACTCAACTGGCATCAGGCATGCTCTCAGAAGCTCTGTGCTGGCTGATGTGCCCACCTCTGAATGCCCTATGGAGCGAGCCCTCAGACCACAGTATAAATATGTTCACGAAGGCTTAGGACCGAATCCTTCTCTCCTTAACTTGTCAGGAAGAACGAGCAAGCTCCTCCAGAAGATGGGTTTTCTTTAATGTGTGGGAACTTTGTCTTTTGAAAGACTTCTTTGAAGATACTGAAGAAGAGCAAAGAGTTTGGAAAGACATGTTTTGCGTAGTGAAACGAGGACCAAGGCAGTGGGTGACTCCTTGCAGAAAGGAAAGGTTTACTCTGAAGCACCTCCCAAACTGTTGGCTTCAGTCAGAACGAACAGTAGATCTCTGCATTTAGCTTTTGTTTCACTTTATTAAAAATGGAAACGGAGAGAAGACTTGCTACACTTTGATGCTTTGCCTTCATTTCCTAGATTGGAGATCAAAACCGCCAGTTGCAAGAGCGCCTGGACGTGGCAGAGCGGAAGCTGCAGCAGACCCCGAGGAAGGCCAAGATGCTGCCCGAGGAGGAAGCCGAGCCGGCCCAGAGGGTGGCCACCCTCTGCAAGGTGGGGCCCGCCTTTCCTTCTGGGTCCCATGGTGGGAATGTCATTTTCATGGCGGTCCGTTCTTGTATCTCATTTCTCACCGGTAACGTCGGCGTGCCAAATTCCGCGAACCAGCTGAGATCTGTTTTCAGTGTTACTATGTCTGAGATTGGAATGCTTTTCAAACGGCAGTCATCATTTCCAGTTTTGGTCCCTCCGGTTTTGTCCGATGTGTGCTGTTTGCCGGCGGCTGCATCTAAGACTCACTGCTTTTCAGAGTTAAGTCAGAGACTCAAAGCTCAAGATAGTAGCCTTGGATAAGAGAAGGACAAGGGCACCTGACTGGCTGAGTCAGTGGAGCTTGGGACTCTTGATCTCAGGGTTATGAATTTGAGCTCCCTGTTGGGTGTAGAACTTACCAAAAAAAAATAAAATAAAATAATAGAATTTTTCCGAGAAATGAGAGAATCCTATCCTCTTTTAAACACAATTGTTTTTTATTTAAAAAATCCTTAAATGTTCATTTATTTTGAGAAAGAGAGAGCGAGCTTGGGCGCATACATGAGCAGGGGAGGGGCAGAAAGAAGGAGATAGAATGCCAAGTAGGCTCCATGCTATCAGCACAGAGCCTGACACAGGGCTCGAACTCCCAAACCTTGACTTCATGACCTGAACTGAAGCCAAGAGTCAGAACCCGACTGACTGAGCCACCCAGACACCCCTGTAGGAAATAAATCTTTAAGGAATTCACTCGGAGGTTCAACAAATAGAGTCGAGGAACGTGCCAGACACAGTCCCTGCCCTCCCAGCTCTCACAGTGTTCACCACCCACGGAGGAAGGCAGCAGTTGAAGAGTTGAAGAGGTAGTTTCCAAACATGATGTGGTCGGTGCTGGGATCGAGTGATGCGCACAGGACGAGGGAGCACATGACTGGGCAGCCAGTCCGTCCTTCCGGAACCTGGGCTGAGGGAACCTGTAGCAGGGAGCCTGTCGGTGCTTCTGTGTCACCGGTTCCAGTGCAGTGAGGGTCCCAGTGGGAAGGGGGTGGGGTCGTCACGGGATGCTGACCCTCAAGGCTGCCATCAATTCAGGCAGGCGGTATTGGGCACCCACAGGCCCAGGCTCCAACAGAGTCTCTCCTCCTTTGTGATCTGCATGTCAAGTCTCCGTTTGTTTTCTCGCCTGTCCTCTCTCCTGTCCCTGGTCAGCCGTGTAGCCCGACCGTTTGTCTTTGGACACTCTGCTGCTGAGGAAGCTAAATTGTTGGAAGTGACTTCCCAGCTTAGGAAGGCAGCACGCCTGTTTGCTCTTTCCACTTGCTGCTTCTTCCTGTCCGTGCTGAGTGGCCAGGGGTGTCTCCCGGGGGACGAGGCACCGTCCAAGGATCCGGGAACCGGGGTGGGGACGAGACCGTTGCCTACCCCCGGTCACCAGCATGGAAGCCCACTGCTTCCAACTGGCACGCATGAGGCCGGTAGGGACTGTGAGCAGGCGGAAGGCCGCTCACAGCATGTCGTGCGTAGGCACAGCGTGTGGTGTGGGGCTGCCAGCTCTTCTGACCCCGCTGTCGCCCACAGGCCGAGCAGAGGCGTGGCAACATCGAGGAAAGGCTGCGCCAGATGGAGGCCCAGCTGGAGGAAAAGAAACAAGAACTGCAGCGGGTACGTGTCCGAGCGGAGCAGCCGCGCACCTGGCAGTGGTTGAGGATGAGGCACAGGCTTGGGGTGTGGGGGTATGGAGTGGTCCCTTGTTTCCTACTTTTCCCCTTGTGGACGCCAGGCCCCTTCTCGATCCCATCAGGGGTACAGTGGACTCTTGTGCGAGTTGGATGCTAGTTAACACTCCTAGCATGTGGACAATGTTCTCTGGACGCTGGGGCCCCGGAGGCAGTGCCGCTTAGGGGTGGAGGCACCCACACAGCCTACTGTGCCCAGCAGCTCATTAGCAGCTACTCACGGTTGACGCGGGACCTCGTGGGTGTCCCTTGGCCAAAGCGGAGGTACTGGCCTGGGGTAGGGCAGCCTAGAGGAGGGGCCTCCTTCCTTAGGACATGACACTGAGGTCCTGAAATCAGGTCATGGGCCTGACCTTGGTCCCCACATCCTGAATTTCTAGTTGAGATGTAAAGGCACAGGTCAGGGTAGATGTTCCTAAGAAGAGGAATAGCATAATCGTGACTTGACGAAAGGGAGGCCCCTGTCCCTTGAATCCCCTGAGACTTTTCCTTGGGTAGCTGGTCGGACGTCAACGTGAAACACCCAGGAGACAGAGCAGGCAGCGGCCTCCCCATCTTGGGACGTCCATCCAAGGCCATCAGGTTTTGTTTTCACCAGAAAACTCGAAACACTCACCCTTAACTTACACCAGAAACTCGTGTGCTTGGCCCTCAGGGTCAGAGAATAAAACATGAGTTCTCGCGGAGTGAAGCTTCTGATGCCAGCGTGACGGCTCGTGTTGGCCGACCCCAGCCTGCCATGACACATACACACAAGCGAGCACAACCAGACACTAGCCTCTTGGGCCAAGAATTCGACCTCACCTACTTAGAGAAGCACTTCATTGCCTTTAGCACTGTATGGTAGTTTGGAAGGACAGGTGTTGAGATAAGGAATCTAGTATAACTGAGACAATTCCAAGGAAATTTTTAAGCTATTTTGCTTGAAAAATACTTGGGTGCTGATCCCTTCTTGTGGGGTGGCCAAGTGATGGCCGTTGCTGCGTGTTAGGTGTGGTGGTCGTGCTTTCTGTTGCCTGCTCCCAAGGAAAGAGGTGCCAGCAGGTGTGGCTTAGAGATGAGGAAGCCCGAGCATGGAGGGACTGTCCATTGCCTAGCCTGCGGGTGTGTCCTGTGGGCTCTTCCTCCTCCCTGGGCCCCCCGACTGCAGGGCACATGTGTAGTCCGTACCCCACGGCCCTCCGCCCGGCAGGAGCCCCTGAATCCTGCCGGCCTGTCCTCGGCGCTTCTGTTTTGGGTTAATTCAGGAGATGCGGCAGAAACAAGTTTTTAAACCAGACGATTGATGAGAGTTGTATATAACACAGACCCGTGAACTTTGCGGTTACGTTCGGAAATTACTTGAGGTAATTTGTTATGAATTTCTAATACAAGTTCCATTACAAAACGTTCAGGAGATGTGGGAACTTCACGAAAAACAGGTGAAAGTCTTTCTCACCACTGAATCTTTCCCAAAGTGGATTTTGTTTTATCTTTCGGTTTTGTCAATGGATTCATTTCTTTCCCCCTGAGGCCAGATCCGAGCTTCTGTTTCCGCCCCGGAATATTCCTCCTCCCGTGTGTAGATAAGCTGATCCCCTTAAGAATATGCTCTTTCCTGCATGTACATCTGCCTCCTGAGCCCATCTGAGAGCTAATAATGAGGACATTCGTGAAGGCCCATGCGTGTTTTGTTTCCCAGAAACAAAGGCACCTGCTAAGTGATGGCCCCGGGAAGCAGGTTCCTGCGTTTCTGTGTCCCGGGAGGTCGGTGCTGGCAGTGAGGCACAAGCACGCCCAAGAGTGCCGTGGGAAGGGGCAGCCGAGGATGGCGTGCGTGTGGGTCGCACCGCTGGTCATTCGCACGTCTGAGCCAATGTTCGCACTTTTGCTTCAAGCCTGCGTCTTCTCTTTCAGGTAAGGCAGAGAGAAAAAGTGAATGAAGAGACTAATAAATGTCTGTCGGGCACTATTGACCAGCTCCTTTCCGAATCAGATGAGCGTCTTCAGCGTCATCTTAAGGAGAGAATGGCTGCTGTGGAAGATAAGGTAGGACATGAGAGACAGCGGCTGAGTGCCTCCCCGTCCTCACAGAGGAGACGCTCACGTTGTGATCCTGAGGAGCAGCGTGGAAGAGAGGCTAACAGCCACTGTAGAAAGTAGAAATGATTCTTTCACGCGGAAAACTGCAGGCTGTTACCCACTGTCTGTGTTAAGTTCCCAGTGTCCTGTCCCTGCCCGACGTATGTGTGCGGGAAGGTGAGTCTTACTGTCTAGAAGAGGAGTATGGTCTGGGGAGGGCCCGAGAGTATGTTAGGCTTTTACTAACTGAGAGGTAAGGAGTAAGCTAGCTTCATGCTAATCAAAGATGGGCCCAGAAACAGCCATAGGCAGTATATAACTAAGGGGAGGGGCCGTGTGTCGATAACCCTTTGTTGATAGGACCCGGCAGTGGCTGGATGTGGTCAGCAGGCCCTCGTTGGCCACCCCTGTGCTGGAACCTTCAGCCTGGTTCTTGTCTGGGGAGCTAATTTGTACCTCTTTTGTCCAGACGGACCGGTAGGAGTGCGCACTTCTGTCAAGCATTTAAGCAGCTGAAAACAGAGTTTCTCCTGTTCCATCTCCTGCCTTCCCTCTTTTCATCTGAGTTGGAAAGAGTCTAAGCCTGGACTCTTACACCATCATAACGGATACACTTGAGGTGTAACGGGAGGGAAGCAGTATCATAGGATCTCTGTGAGAGAAGCTCTGGTGGTGACAGTTGGGTGCGGACCTGATACTACCGGTTCTGGTGACACCTGTGTCCCTGTAGATGAGCCCAGAATCTTCCCTAAGATGGGCACTTGGAGACACCAGTGAGCAATGCTAATTACACGACACACTTGTTTTGGGTAAAACCCATTATGAGGTGCGTTATTATACCCCACGTGAGGTTCTACCTTGATCACTGGGGCCAGCCTTTAGGTAGAATAGTTGTATGTGAGATTGGAATTCTATGTACGAAACTTAGGTCAGGTTTCCCAAGTGACTGAGGCATCACAGACCCTAAAAGCTAGTACGAACCAGTGTACCTGCTGCAAGTAAACTTAGGAACTTGTCATACTTACAGTCAGACAGTGATCCGTGAAGAAATTGTACATGGACAAAGTATGAGTAAAGGCTGTTACTGCAGTTTCACAGACAGCATTTCACTCTGTGGTCATGTGACCCTGTTCGTTGGTATGGCCATCCACTCCATGCCTTTTCTGTGGTGCTGCGTTATTGTAAAGAGAAACGTAGGTGTGCTCTAGCATGTGGAACGTTTGAAAGAATCAACACTAAAGGACTGTACCTTTCTCAGAAGTCTCCGTTAGGAGAAGTGGGCAATCTGAAAAAACAGTTACAAGAAACGCAACGTGAGAAGGTATTTCCATCTCTCAATCATTCAGTGATCCCTTGAGACTGGAAAGGAGCAGGTGACCTCTGGGGCTGACACTTCCTCCAAGGCGAGCCACCACTGTGCTTTCGAGGGGCCCCACGCTGGCAAGTCTGAATGGCACGCATGTGGCGGAGTTGGAGCTGAGCAGCCTATGGGGTTCAGATTTCTGAGTCCCTTCGGGGGTCCACTCGAAAGCTAAAATGTTCACGCAAACCTTTCGTTGAGTGCAGCGTTGCCCAGCAGGAAGGTAACAGGAGACACGGGTGTCATCCCAAGGATTCTCGCGGCTGCATTCGAAATGGTCAAACAGACGGGTGATGTTAGTTTTCATGTAGCCCGATGCAGGCAACGTGTTATTGTATCATGTAAATAGTATAGACATGAAGGAGCTACTCTACAATGTTTTTCCACATTCAGTCCTTGCAACCCACGGGCCGTCTCACAGTTCCATCCCCTGTGGTCGGGACCAGCCCCACTTTGGGCACTCAGTTAGCCACGTGCGGCGGTGTCTGCTGCCTGGGACGGCACTGCCTAGGGCGTTGTTGTGTGACCGAAGGTCCTCTTCGGTTTTGCTCCTTGGTGCTGCGTGTGCAGACGTGAGTCTGGGCTGCGGAGGGTCCACGAAGGAGCACGTGCCTATTGCACAGAAGGGCTATTCCCCCACCGCCCAGAAAGTCCTGCTCCTCTCTACATAATTAGGAACAAGTGTTAGTGGCTCGGTGTTTCTCCTCTGTAACCTTGTTAGGCCTGTGACCTAACTGTTCAGTAGGGTTTAGGACGTTCACTTGGTGATCCGGGTGTTTACTGGAGGACTCTTGGAGACAATGGTCTTGGGGTTTGTAACTGCTGAATTTCCCCATCGTGTAATGAACCTACAGTGTTGTATCAGTTTCAAGTAGACAGCATACCGTTTCACCAATTGCACGCGTAACTCTGTGCTCACCACCATCACTGTGGTCACCGTGTGTCACCATACAGAGTCCTTAAGGTATCACGGACCGTATTCCCTGTACGGTGCTTTTCATCCCCGAGACGGCCTTATTTGATATCTGGATGCTTATGCCTCCTAATCAGCATCACCTCTTTTGCCCACCGCCCCTACTCTCCTCTCCTCTGGCCACTACCAGTTTGTGCTCCGTGTTGAACGGACTCTTGAGGCAAAGAATCGTTAACCTTGCTTGCAGTGAGTGTCGTTGTCATTTGCTGCTTTGCAGGATCGGCTTCTACAGAGCATGGAAGCACTGAGGGCTGAATTAAAGCGGGCAAGACTGAGAGGCTCTTCGCTTCACCACGGGTATGACATTTCCCGGGTCACAGATGTGTTTGAGATGCGGCTGGGGGCGGCTTCCCTCTGTCACCAGTATGACCTGAACCAGCTCATGGTTCCAATGTAGAACCGTGGGTGTGCTATGGTATGACCCGAACCGGATCAGAGTTACACACAATAACCCTGAGCGTGTTGTAGTCTGATGCGATCCATTTTCCAGGTACCACCTAACTGATGATGGGGCGGGGCTGGGGGGGACACTGCCCTTCACCGTGCCTAACATGAACCACCTCAAAAACACATATGTTAGCACCTGCTGTGTATCTTCTAGAGGAATCCTTTGGCCGAATGGGCAGAGTGACTGGATGTAGCTCAGGGAGCCGGTAGCTTCGTAGTTGGCAAGAGGGAGAAGTGAAACCTCATTGCAGAGGTTAGGTTTGGAATCTCAGGAGACCGGGAGGCATGACAGAGCTCACAGCCATGGGAGGAGGCGTGGAAGTTAGGGAAAGTTCTGTTCGTGTTTGGGTGGGTTTATTTGCGGCCTCCCTCCACCGAGTGTGGCAGTGATGGGGTGGGGCTAGGAGGGGTCCAGCGTGCCAGATTCGGACCCAGCGTCCCCGGAAGCTGTGGTCCCTTCGGTAACACCAGTGGGGTCACCATGGGAGTGGACACGTGGCCATGGTTGTGAAGGTCACCTTCACATTGGTGGGGTTAGCGCAGTGCTCCCAGTTTCTTAGCTTTTTGAAAAGAGTGGAGAATGACATGTAATCGCTTTAAGTCTGTTGGGACATTGGTGAGTCGCCTGTGAGGGAGCGGGTCAGCCGGCTTGTGAGCTGCGTCCTGCAGACAGTAATTGTCAGCAGGTATTAAAAGGTTTGCTTGCTTCTTTGTAAGAAATAGGTACCAGGTGAGAGTCATTCTGGTGTGACAGTGCCTCGAGTAGCTGACTGGGCCCCCTTAGGTGCAGGCTCCTGCTCCAAAAGCAGGCCCACTCAGGCCGCACTGGGATTTGTGCAACGGAAGTCAGCTTCTCTTCTTTTCCAGAGAGCAAGGAGCCACTGGACTCCCGTGCAGGGTTCAAGTGTGGAGGGTGAGCCCGTGGCTGAGGCCGGGCACGTGGGCTGGCGGGTGCTCCTTCATAGCTGCTGACCGCTTCGTGCCCAGAGCCTTTGCTGAGGGGAGCAGCTGACAGCCCAATTAAGTGACTCCACCCTAGGGGCTCGGGGCTCCATGGAACTTTTCTGGAGACTTCTGTGGCCAAGGGGGACATTTGTCTGTTAGTCTAACTGCACAGAGGCCAGAGACGCTTTTGCCTCCTGTGTACGGGAGCTGCGAGGTGTGGTTCCCAAGGATCCTGCCGCGGATGCCCCTGGGGCGCCCGAAAGTGGCTGGTGGAGGAAAACCTGGGGCCACCTGGCATCACAGCGAGGGCCTTGGCACACGTGGTCCGATGGCAGGTGAAGGCCAGAGGGACGTATAGGAGTGCTTCCCGGTCAGTTGGGCAGGAGGTGGTGCAGACACGCTGGATGACAGCTTGACTGGGGGCAGGCGCTGCTCCACCTCGGGGACGTCTGGGCCGCGGGGATGCGTTGCACCTGCTGGGCCCGGGAGACCCTGTCTCCACAGGACCCGGCTAGCGGGCTTGCACTGGAGCCAGGGGCAAGGATGCCTTCCTTGGAGACCTTTTTCTGTGACCTCATTTTCCTAATTGACGGGTTTTGGCCTGGCTGACAAAGTCCCCTTTTCTTTAGATAACAACCTCGGTGTGTGTGTGCGTGTTTGTTGATTGTTTCCCTCCGTATTTCAGGCGGACGCACGTCGGCAGCATCCCAGCTTCCAGGTTCCGTCTGGCGGACAGCCCCACGGATGCCAGCAGCAGCAGCAGCAGCAGCGCGGTGTTGCGGCGCCGCCGGAAAGGCCGTGTGGCCCGTCTGCGACATGAGCCTTCCAAGGCAAGGACCTCCATCCTCTGGGGGCTCTCGTGGGACCCACCTGCCAGCTCCAATGTCACCTGCCTTTTCCTGTCTGTGAGGCTCTTCTGGAACTAAAGGACTGATAGGCTGCTTTCTCCTTGCCGCTTCCCCCATTCTTCTTTTGCTGCCTTAGAATTTACTTTTGAGAGCTTTTGTTCTTTCTTTGTATCAAGTAGCAATGTGGATTAAGATAGGACCTAGTGTTAAGTACAGCACAATGCAAATTAGTAAGGGTTTGAAACGCTAATGAAGGTTAAATGAACACGTGTATTCATCCTTAAACAACAAAGAATTCACCTTTGGAGTCTAAGTACTTTTGTCCTTTGTCTCTTCGGCTGCGTATATTTTTATATATTTGTGTAAGTTGTGAGCACCTGTAGTCATGGAACAAGTTTGGTGCAGACATCGTCCCAGAGCTAGGGTGCAGCATGACTGAAAAACCCAGATGAGGGGCGTCGGGTGGCTCAGTCGGTCAAGCGTCCGACTGCTGATTTCTGCTCATGTCACGATCTCTGGGTTTGTGAGATCGAGCCCCAGAGCCCCGCAGCCCCGCATGGGGCTCTGCGCTGACCGCGCCTAGAGCCTGCTTGGGATTCTCTCTCTCTCCCTCTCTCTGCCCGTCCCCCACTTGAAATAAAACAAAGAAAGCAATAAATAGATAAAAAGTCAGAGGAGAGGCCTGCACCCCTATGTGTGCACAGTGTAGTGAGAAGAGACCAGCAGCGAAAGGGAAGTAAAGGCGATATGTGTGTTAGTAATCTATTTCTGTTTGACAGATGATTGACAAGTCCCTAGGTGGGCACCTGTGGATAGCCCCAGAGTCCAAGGGTGGCTCTCTGGGCACTGCCCAGTGTGGCAGTGGAGAGAGACACAGAACTGGCAGAGACCAAGCGGTCACGACAAGGTGGAAGGAGCTCAGTGAGCCAGGTGCTCAGGGAAAGGGAGAGCGGTGGCCTGGTCGTGCTGGGTGGGGCCAGGCAAGGTGGAGGCCGAGGAGCACGGTGGTCTGGTCCAGGAGCCCTTGCGCTAAAGCCCACTCGCCAGAGTTCCAGAGTCTGTGTAGACACAGTAGGGGCAGCTTTCTGGAGGACTTGAACTCTGGTTGGGAGCAGAGACGCAGTGCTAGCTGGAAGGAGACACAGGGTAAAAGTTCTGTGGTTTGTGTTTTGTCAGTTTGCTGTTTTGCCCTGGAGCGTCTGTGGTCAGTCGTGGCTGGCTCGTGTTGTTTCTCCTGTATCTTCATTTGTCAGTAGATAGTCGGGTTTTGCCCCAATAGTGATAAATTGTCGTTAGCGTATCACTGTATAGTACAGGTGGATACGGGTTTGATCTAGGTAATAATCTGTAAACGAAGTGTTTCTTCAAAAGACATAAGGCACTGAGCATAGCTGAACGGAAGCTCGATACAGACAGCACGCTTTGCGGAGCCGACGCTCGTGTTCAGGACTCCAAATCTCATGGGCTTACTGAGCACAAGTACTGCCTTCTACACTGAAACTCAGGACTCCTACAAGTGAAGCTGTCACCTGCCCCTAAGCCCGTTTTTATCACGTACCTGCCCAGGGCACCCTCCTGTAACCAGCACAGTGATTTGTGAGAGGTTGTCACTCAAATTCTAGGTCAGGATTTCACATTCACGTCCAGCATGGCATTAACAGAGTGGGTTTGTTTGGAGTTATACAAGGTGTTGCGGGAACTTCGGCATCCCCTAGGGTGATACTGTAAAGGTGTAACTTGGTTTTCAACAAGGAGAACAGTTACAGGAAAGTTTAGAATAGGCACCTGTTAGATGTCTTTGTTCGGCAGGATGCCATGTTTTAATGAGTTGTGTATGTTGTAATGGAGTTTTACGTCCCTGAGTGATAATTGGTAGCGTCTCTGGTAAACACACGTTTACATGTGTGGTGGCACAAAGTTCTGCTTCCAGTCGTGGTTGTTTCTAAATCTTCTCTCAATTATATCCATCCTGTTGTTCTCTTTAAAAGATGTTTGCTCGTTTTGTCTTGGAAATTTTAACTTCCTAGTGTGCAGTAAATCTGATTTCTCTTCCTTTCTTTGCATGCCTCTGTCAGCCTAGTGATGTAAGGAAGCATCGGAGGAAGCGAAAGGGTTTCGTAGTGCAACCTAGCCGTGTTTGTCTGTGGTGTGGGGGAGAGTGCCCGTCTCTTCACAGTGAGCACCACAGCTGGGTAAGGACGAGCGGCTGGCGTGTGCGGGGAAGTACAGGAGCCACTGGGGACTCGAGCGTGGCGGCCGGTTTCCACGGTACCTGCGACGGCCACCAGAGCTCGCCGTTGTCTCTCGTTTGTGTCTTGCTCGCTGCGCTGCGTACTTAGTTCCATGAGACATAGAAGTTTCTAGGAAGAGAAATTACTGAAGCAGAGCCATAGAGTTTCGACTTCGGGATAACCGCTTTTGACAGCCGTAGCCGGTAGCATTCAATGAGCTCTTCGGGTTCGCCACCTGGTGTGTGCAGTGGTTTAGGATCCTGTTACCTGGCCCTCACAGACATCCTCGCGAGCCACAGCTTGTGTGGTTAGCCCATTTCCAGATGTGCAACCAGAGCCCGAGAGCCCGGGTCCTGTGCATGAGGACACTTTGCAGGGCAAACACTGGCCAAGAAACCACTCTGCCACATACCCCACCTTTGCTCGGGCACCCTTCTCCCATTTACAGTGCCCCTCACTGGGACAGGACACCTCCTATGTCCAGGGGACAATGATGTGGGTGTGCCCATTCTCAGGGGAAGCGCCGTGCCTCGGGTCGGAACCCTCGACCAGAGAGTCCGCATCATAACTGGGATGCCTTGCTTCCTGGATCGTACCCCCATCCCAGACCTTCCCAGCCATGTGCTGACAGGGCCGTGCCTCTGATACAGAGCTGGGCGGCAGCTGGGGGAGCCCCTCCACTGCAGAGATGGTGTGTCCGTTCAGTTGAATTCTCGCGTTCAAGTGCCAGTTCGGTCACTGGTGGTTTTGTGACCGGGGTGTATTAATCACCGTCTTTTTCTCCTGCCTTGCCTTCCTGGTAAGTGAGGACAGCGAAAGAATCATGGCCCTTGGGGTGTCCACACACTGCCCATCGGTGCACGGTCCTCAGAGATCAGGAGCTCACATCGGCGACGGGGCACAGGGCACGCCCTGCGTTCTGATGGCTCGTGCTGCCTTTTCCTCTGTGGCAAGCCTTTCTCAAGGAACAGAGGGTCGTGTGATGAACACCCAGGCAGGACGGCCTGCTCCCCCAGCTCACTGATGGCTACTTGGAGGGCTCTTTGGAGGTTTTCGGGGATGAAGTCTAGGTGTATGTGCAGTGGGAGTCAGGTCCATGCGGACAGGGCCAGCACGGGCATTGCACTTCCCAGCCTTGCGGGAGTCTCCCGTTTTGGCTGAGACTGAATTGGCCCATAGGCACAAGTCTGGCAGGACCCAGTGCTGGGCGGGGGCCTGTGTGTGGACTGCGCTGCGACACAGGGGAGGGTGTGCTCCCGGAACCCTCCGTCTCTGCTCACCTCATAGCCTGGTCGCTAGTGTGGCTGCCTGTCCTGTTCCGTTTTGGCGTTTGTTTTCTCCATATACTTGCTTCCACCTGGGTATGAAATCTACTTGCGTGAAGCAAGTAGCAAGCAAACCCTGTTTGGATTTCTGTGGATAATTTGTAGCCTGTTAAGGTAGCCTTTTGTTGTCTGATGATTGTCATGGAAATCAGGAGAGGAGGCAGGTGTCTGTAATTGTTGGTTATGCTTGTGTCTTCCCTGAGCTCAGCTCCACTTGGTGCTGACCGCCATGGGTGTCCCGAGCCCCATGCAGCTTCGGAGGTCCTGGTACAAACCCAGTTGGCTGTGCCTGTCTCGCCCGTCCTACACGTGTGTCTCATGAGATCCGGCCCTGCCTCACCACCAGGACCTGTCAAGGGTCATAACGCTGGCGGGTCCGTGGCCCCACGGTCCTTTCCAGGGGCCACAGCCACAAGCCACAGACCCACAACCTGTGACAGAAGGAAAAATGGAGTCAGAAGGGGTTCATTTGTCGTGACGGCAGCCAAGGGACACTGTGTCTCCACCGTGTCGAGCAGACTGTCTGTAAGCTGCCGATGAGTCCGTCAGTTTGTAACCTCAACCGAAATGTCCCCGAGAAGCAGAAGTCAGACCCGAGTGTGGGGTCAGGGGGTTGGGTGCCTTGTCATTTTACACACGTCCCTGTAGATTCCAGCCTTGCATCGCTACCAGAAGTGACAGTGGATTAGGCCACAAGCTCGCTCCATTTCCCCCAAACAAAGAGCTTTGCACAATCATGCATGGGAGGGCTCCGTGCTCACCAGGGTTTGCCCTGAATGGCGTCAGGAAACAAGCACCTTCCTTCTCAGCTGGCCGTGGTGTATGGTGACATGGTCTGGGTCTCCGCCTCTACCTTCTGTGGCCGGGCTCCTGGTGGTTGGAGGTCCTGGGGAGGGTACACCCCTCGGTGCAGATGGGCTAGGGGTCTCAGTGGGCCCACTGCCCGGACGCGAAACCACCCTTTCCCTGGCGTTAGGCCGATCCTAGGAAGTCGTTTTGGACGCTGCACAAAGCACAGCTCATAGCTTTTCAAATGAGTTGCTGGCTGTCATTTCAGGGTCGTGTGCTCCTCTGTCTGGGTGCACGGTGAACTCATGTCAATCTCCTCTCCACCCCACAGTTGCTGCCTTTGGAGGAAGAGTAACAAGATAGTGTGGCAAGGACACGATGTGAACCATCAGCTCCTTCTTCCCAGAGGTCCCTGAGCTTGGACAGGCTGCAGCAAGGGGCACTGCCCAAGGCCAGCCACGAGGACATCAGGGACGCCACAAAGTAAGGGGCACAGGCATCGTAGGAGATATGCCTGTGGGCTGGTTTTCAGCTCTGAGAACCCTTTGATCTCTCCATGGGGGAGAAAGGGTCGGAACAGCGATTCCAAAGAAAGGCCAATGAACTGAGTTTACGTGCACGGTGTTCTTGGGATACCTGCCTGGGTGCCCTGGGTGTGGCCAGCAGGGCAAAAGGCAGGTGGGAAAGACCAGAGTCTTGTGATGCTGGTGGCTGTAGGGCAACCTCGTTTGCTCAGATCCTACACACCAGCAGTCCTGAGACCTGCCTTTTCCTCCCGGTGGATCCTGGGTGACATGCTCCCTAGGGCTCCTCTCCTGGGCTGCACTGTGCCCTGTGGGGTTGTCAGGAGCCATGCTCTCTTCCCCCCACCCCCACCAGGCAGCTTCAGCAGCCTCTCTGTTACTCGCACCATGTCCTGGGGTGGCTCAGGTGTGCATGTCCTCCGTGCTCCCGGGTCACGGCCAGGGAGGGGTGCTGAGCGTTCTCCACCCAAGGTGCTTGGACTCCAGATATACTTGGGAGGGAGACAGTGTCAGCTCCCAGGGCGCAGCCCTCCCTAGAAGCTGGGGGATTGTGCTTCTAATCACGTGGGGCGGTGTGTCGTGCGACGAGCACACGTGGAAGATGCTCTCCTGTGCGTCCCCCAGATCCACAGCCTCTCAGGATGGCCCCTTGAGCAACCTCAGCAACACTAGGAATAACGAGGACTCACTGAACAACGCCCCCAAGAAGAAGGGCATCACAAAATCCATCCGCTGGTTGCTCGCCAGAAAACAAAAGGTCCACCCCAGCCATGCCAGCGACGAGCCTGCATGACCAGGTTGGTGTCCCCTGCGTGTTTGCAGCGTGTGGGTGGTCTTACTGGCCTCATTCCTCTAGATCCGTGGTGTCTCTGCCTGCAGACCCCTCCCCGTGTCGGGAGACCTCCCGTGGCCGTTGACACCCCCCACCTCCCATTTCATCACTCTGCTTCCCCACAGCCACTGAATTGGAGCCACTGAATTGAAAACCCTCCCAAGGTGCCCTGGGACTCAGAAAATTGGGCAGACAAGCTGAAAAACACCAAAAACTTTAAAAAATAAGCATTGTGTTTCTTGTCACCTTGCTGAGCACTTTTCAGCTGTACCTGTTTTGAAAGCAGTAGCTGTGTGTTTGCTCAATATAGTCTATAGCTGCCAAGCAGTATTATGTCCTCCACGCTGAACCTGAGGCTCCTCTGAAACTGTGGGTCCTGGAGGACGTAGAGCACGTATGAAATCTTGAAGGGTCTCGCATGGATTCCCAGTGTACCTTGAGAAGTTGTGCAGGGAGGATATGTTGTGGCTCACGTGAGGGTGTGGCCCCAGAGCACTTGAGTCTGAGCCTGGCTCCTGCACAGTTGGGTTTGGGGCTCTGGGGAAAGTCCATATTAGCATTCCTGTGCTTCCGTTTTCTCACCTGTAACTCGGAACAGTGGGAGCACTTCCGTCACATGGCTTTCAGGAGTGTCTGCATCTAAATATCCACGAGATACTTGCAACACAGAAGCTGCATCACATTATGTGTAACTGCAGCCCCTGTGAGGACCTGGTCACCAGCATTCAGAACCTGTCCTTCATGCTGGTGACCTCTCTGGTGTACTCACTAGGCTGCCCCTGTGTTTCCTTCCTCTGTAGTGTTTGAGTTTCTCTTAAATAGACTCTGACCTTTGCAGTCTAATCAGTACATCTTATTTTCAACTGGTCTCGATTCTGACAACGAGTAACAGCAGTGGGTTTCATTTGCTACCAAGCAGCTGAGGCGCTGTGATGCCCGGGATGGGGGCCCAGAGGAGTGGTGCGGGCATATCTCTCTGGGACTTTCCACTGCAGATCATGTCACACGTGGGTTGACCGTGTCCCAGAGCTGAGTTAAGTGGGTGAAGGAGGCAGGTTGAAACCATATCCCAGTGATCTGACAACTGATAAATAAAAGTGAGCTCTTTTCAACAGAAGAGGTGGTTTGCAGGCTAGCGGGGTGGAGCAGGAGGTGGGCCAAGGGGGCACATTGGGGATGGTGGGACGACGGGACGGGGCCTTGAGCCAGGGCTGAAGTCAGTGGGCTCTGTGATACACCGGACATTAGGCAAGGCGTGTGGCCACTCTTCAATGCCCTGAGAGCCTGCGAGGTCTGGAGTGGGGTGCCTCAAGTCCACACTGGGCCCACAGAGCCCCTCCCCGTAGAGGCCGTTTCCGCTTCAGCCCCCGGACATGTCCGTTGGTTTCTTTCCGTCTGCCTCAATGTAGTCTCCTTCTCAGAACTCATAACAATGATCCTGACTGGCACACTCAGTTGTACTTCAGGTGAATTGCCGTTATTTCTGTTATTGCTCACAATTCCGTAGGAACCCTCAGGCTTTTGGTTCCCTGGGAATGGAAATTTGTAGAAACTGTTTAACAGTGGTCTGATTTGAATGTCCCTATGTTTGAAGTGTATAAAAGTGTTTTACACTAACTTGGATAGTTGCCACCTGGCTGTATGCAATTTGATACTGAAAGTAGACCTTTTGCTCCTGGAACCATGCTGGGAAAATTCTGTCCCTTAGATGTTGCTGATGTGTTTTCTTTCACATCCTTATATTTTCTGTAATGAAAACACTAAGATTCGTGGTAGTGCCTTCTGGTTCTCCCACCCCAGTGCTCCCCGAAATGTGTATTTTTGTAAGTTCAGAGGTAACAAAAAGTGTGGGTTGGCTGCTTTCTGCGTGGAGCCTGCTTTGGGTCGTCTTCCTCCTTTCTCTCTGCCCCTTTCTCCTCATACACACTTGTTCTCTCTCTCTGTCTCTCAAACTCTAAAAACAGGGGCGACTGGGTGGCTCAGTCAGTGAAGCATGTGAGTCTTGGTTTCGGCACAGGTCATGTTCTCACACTTGGTGAATTTGAGCCTCGCATTGGACGCAGTGCTGACAGTGGGGAGTTTGCTTAGGATTCTCTCTCCCCCTCTCTCTCTGCCCCTGCTCCACTCTTGCTGTTTCTGTCTCTTTCAAAAATGAAAAAAGAAAACTATAAGAAAATAAATAAACCAATTAGCTATTGAGAAACCAATAGTTTCACAGAGATGAGGAGTTTGGTTTCTTTCATTTTTGCTATTTGACACGGATAGTCTTCAGAAATGTTTTTGACATAACACGTTGGCTGCAGCCTGGGAATAGAGCCTGTAAGTTGTGTTTTGGGGGTACCGGATATCTCACTGCAATCCAGGGCCCTGTGCTCTGGAGGAATGTTTCAGTTAATTATTTGAAAAGACACAAAACGTTGCATTCTCCTTCTACAAAACCAGGACTGATTTACTCCCACACCACTACTTAAGACTGTCGTGATTGCCATAAGAATGAACACATGCTTGTGAGGAGAACAGGGCAAGGGAAAGGGTGCTGTGGGACTGTCCCAGCGTGTGGCACAGTCTGCAGCTTAAAGACTATTTGGAAAGCGAAAAGGTAGTCTCTTCTATGGCAGGAAGGTGATTTCACATAGACAGTGGAGCAGGCCCAGGCAGCCCAGGACTCTGTTGACTTGTGCCCGGTCAGGGTCCTGGCACAAGTGTGGTGGCCCTGTCTCCCTTTACCCCCTGGGACTGCCTTCTGGGCAGGGGGCCCGATGGCTGTCAGGAATGTGGGTAAATACCTGTAAACAAAATTGCAGAGCGAGGTCATTTTAAAGGGCTGGTAACTTTAGTATACACTTTTGTTTTTTAATTTCCAATCAGTCTTGATTTCTGGAGGATGACAAAACTTTAGGAAGGCACCTTCTTGGAGAAAACAGTGTAGACCCAAGGACATTTGTGACTTAGCTGCTGGGTCACAGAGACTCTCCCTGCAGACTTCTGGGCCACTTCCTCTCTGTCCTCTATGCAGCCAAAGAAGATGCAGCTGGTCGTCGGTCCGTGACATGCTGACCTGCCCCAGCCCCTCGGCGACGGCGCCACGGGAGGCTCTTTGACTGGAATGTGAACAATGGTGGAGAATGGCAGACTTCGTATGTAACAAGGCTGTGGCGCGCTCAGACTTCAATGATCTATGAGGACTCCTAACTTCTGCTTATCTGCTTGAATATTAGTGTGCTCTTCCACCTACTACAGCTAGGCATCGTGGGTGTCCTCAGTGCGTTGGCTCTATCAGAGCCTAGTCCTGGGGGCCTGGGCAGCTTGCCTGGAGTGACCCGCAGAACCTGGGAGCTGATGCTGCGGCAAGCCTGTGCGGGGGGGGACCTGGGCCAGTCCTCCCCCCACCCCTGCCCCACGCCCACCCTGAGCTCCCTGGCACCACAACTCTCAGAAGACCAATCAGGAAGCACTGGGCTCCCACCGCGGGGCAGAGTGCTGGGTGTGCACCCAGGAGGAAGACGCGAGACCCTGGAAATAATGTAGTGCAACTCTAATAAAGGTCTTACTGTTCTTACGGAAATCAACTTTTTACATTTGTTTGTGAACAAGTTTAAAGAGTGGACCTCATTCTCCATTTGTAGATTTTCCTTACGTTTTTTATGTTTATTTATTATTGAGAGACAGAGAGACAGAGCATGAGCATGGGAGGGGCAGAGACAGGAGAAGACACAGATTCCGAAGCAGCCCTCACGAGGGCAACTCAGGAGGCTGTGGCACAAGATCCCTCATAGCTCAGGCGACTCTGGGATGGTTCCTTCCCTCCCCGCCACAGAGAGCTTATGGCCATTGGGTCAAGGGATGGTCGCCCTGACCCGTGGGCCTTGTGTGGAGGGCACAGCTGACAATCGCTGGGATTTCCTCTTCCTGTACTGTCTCTCCCGCCAGGGCCGATCGTTTACTAACTGTGAAGGACACATAGTTACTTTCTGTGGAGTAAGACTTCCCTTCTCCTTTCTGTCAGGGCATAGTTAGGTCATTCTGTGTCTTCCTGTTGAGAACCTTTGCTGGCTGATCGTTAGTTTCTGCACTTCCTGGTCCTTAGTGTTAAGTGTGAGGTTTGGAACAAGAAAGTGCTTCCCTGCGTTTTCCATCTAAGCTTCTGTTTTTTTCCCCACCAAAGCTGGGCAAGCCTTCGGCATCTGCGAGTTTCCGGAAACAGACCAATTCCCCACAGGTACATTAGGTTGCACGCGGTTATTAAAACTTGATTTGGTGAATCCAATGATGCTGAAAAAAGAAATGTCAGTTGAGAAACACACCAAGCACCGAGCAGATGTCCGAGGGGTGTGGCCTCTCTGAGAACACGCGTTAGCCATCCTTGGCTGTGCTCGCCCCATACTGAATGTTCCAGGGCTTGCAGGCCTTTCCACAGACCCGCCAGGTCCCACCGAATACCCTTGACTCTCCTACCGCTACACACTCCTCCTTGAGGCCTCTCTACCCTCATCACTGCTGCCCCTAAGGTCCTTTCTTGTGTGTCACGTCGAGTGTTCCGAATGCAATTGTGACTTCACACTTTCCTCCTCGCCTTTTGTTGGCCGAGTCCTGCTACCTCCCAGGTGGGTGTTCCGTGGTACCGGGAGGGGTCTGTCCCCATGGCCTCTGCAGAGGGGCAGCAGGCGCATGCCCAAGAGGGATTGTTGCCTCCTTCCTGATGATGTGGCTTCACTTGATGGTGTTTCTCAACATCCCTGACGTTCTGCTTTCTCTTACCCCCCTGTCGCTTGAGTCCTCGGTGGGAAGAAGTGGCGTGGATTCTTCTGATTCTCCTCCTTGTCTTCCTGTGGCACCTTTCCCCGTCCTGACTTGAGGCCAGCGCTGTGTCCACACCACCGGGTGCATGGGCAGATTTCAGCGGGAGCAGGGAGGCTCCACCCTGCCCGGCTTTGGTGCTTGCTGGGCCCCATGCCCTGTCCCTTCTCGGTGGATCTTACCTGACTCCTCTTTTAAGAACATTCATCCGTGTACTCCCCAGGCCCCTCCCCAGGGAGTCCAGGGTGGTCTCCAGGTCCTCCACGTAGCTGCACTTACAAAGCCTGCTTTTCCAAATAAAGTCACGTGCACAGGTTCCAGAGATTTGGACATAGAGGGACCATCTCCCCAGTCCACCCGTTTCTGGAGAAGGCCTGCTCTGCCTAGTCCTACCCCGGAGGCATCAGGGTGGAGAGGACGGGCCCAACCCTCCCACGGGGAAGAGGACTCTCGGGTCACATGACAGGCCCTAGACTATCCAGGAAGAAAGCGGAAGATGGAAAATGGTCAAGATGACCTCTGGCGTGCATCAGGATTACTGCCGGTTGATCTTCTCACTCGAGTGTGGTGTGCCTCTCCTAGCCACGAGCGTGCATGTGCCTGGTGGGGGTGAGTGTTCTCTGCTTTGGTAGAAGGCACTTTCAGGGACCCCTGGACAGGAACCACTCTGGAAAGGCACTAGGACGTGCGGGGGAGACAGTGATGCAGGAGCAAACCATCCTGCCCACACGTGAGAGGAAGCAGCATCAGGCCTGGACGCCAGGATGCCAGCCAGGCTGGGCTGTGGTGAGGGCCAGGTGCAGGGAGGCCTGTGTCCCACTGTGTCGCCTCCAAGGCCCCCGTCCGCTGTGAGCCATGGGCATGGTGGCCGCCCACAGGGTTTCAGGGCACACACACCAGAGCACATCCAGCAGTTAGAGGGTAGGTCAGCCTCGCCTGTGCAACCGGTGGCTGCTGTCCCGCTTGCTTGGATTGTTTTCAGTGCGTCCGGCCAGCCATCCTTAGAGGAGGCGAACAGAACCTTTCTCCCCTGGTGCTGAGGGGAGGCCCACAGCCTAGTCTCTGTGCTTCAGGGCCATGGCTCTGGTTTTCAGGCCAGGATGCTCTCGGAAGCTTAAGTTAAAGCTATTTGTAAACATTTTCAGGAGAATAAAATAATGTCCATTAATTTAAAATTTTTTAATTAGGGTAGCCTGGGTGGCTCAGTTGGTTGAGCGTCTGACTCTTGACCTCGGCTCAGGTCACGATCTCATGGTTTATGGGTTTGAGGCCCGCCTCGAGCCCTGGGCTGACAGCACAGACCCTGCGCTTGGGATTCTCTCTCTCCCCTCCCCCACTCATGCATGTGCTCTGTCTCCAAGTTATAAAAATAAAGTTACAAAAATTAAAAAAATGTTTCACTTGTAATTAAAGCAGTGAGTAAGGCATTGTCACATAGCAAAAATAGAGGGCTAAGGTTGTCTTAGTCTCCAACATCTTATTTTCTTTTTTATTCATGTTAATTTTTAAATTTCAAAAATGATTTCTTTTGAGAGAGAGGAGAGGGGAGGAGGGTCAGAGAGAGGGAGAGAGAGTCCCAAGCAGGGCCTCCAATGTCAGCACAAACCTGATATGGGAACTTTTTCACCAACAGAGAGATCATGATCTGAGCTGAAATCAAGAGTCAGGTGCTTAATTGACTGAGCCACCCAGGTACTCCTAATTTCGATTTATTTTTAAAGATGTTAAGTAACTTCTGCACAGACCCACGACCCAGGTATCAAGAGTTGTATACTCCCCTGACTGTGGCAGCTGAGTGACCCTGGTTTTTGTTTCTTTTACATTTTTTAATGGTTTTTTATTTTTGACAGGGAGAGAGAGACACACACAGAGCGCAACTGGGGGAGGGGAAGAGAGTCAGGGAGACACAGAATCCGAAAAAGGCTCCATGCTCTGAGCTGTCACCAAACAGCCCGACCTAGGGCTTGAACTCATGAATCGTGAGATCATGACCTGAGTCGAAGTTGGACACTCAGCCAAGTGAGCCACCGAGGTGCCCCTGTTTTTCATGTTTTGCTCAAAGTGCCACCACACACATCATTTCAAGGAAAACTGTGGCCGAATTGCCCCCACCCTGGTTCTTACTCCCCTCCCTTCCCCATGCGATAGTATTCTAACCGTTTTGTCCCCTTACTTACCTGCTAACTCATGTGTGCTCAGTGTGAGCCCTGGCACATCCACTTCAGATTTACCCAGTGGCATCTAGGTACTAAAGCGATATTTATTGCTCAGCCACGTGGATTGCAAGGAGGACAACACAAAGGGCTCACGGTGCCACCTTATGCTCCGGGATTGACACGTGAACTCACCCACCCTCTGGGAATTCTACGCCCTGGGTTAGGTCAGGGTATGCATCAATGATTAAGTGACCATGTGGGTTGATACTGGTGGAAGATGGGTGATGCATTCATGAGGGTTTACTGTACATCTTCCTTTGGCATTTGTGCAGAAGTTTCTAGAATAGAAAACGTTAGTAGCTGTTCAGGGATCCCCTCCATGCGATAGATGGTCTCAGCCTGGCCCTCACTTTGGATGCTCCCTGGCCCTCACTTTGGAACGTAAGGTAGCCCGGGTTCAAACTTTGAGCTGCACCGGCAGCGGAGACACGTCTCCCATCACAAATCAGCGTGCAAGTCCTACACGTCACGATTCCACCTTGACCTTGCTTTCACATTTTGATTCGTGTGACATCAGGATGCTTCCTACAAGTGGTGATGTCTTAGACCTGCTGAAACGTGGCCTATGATGACATCAAAGTCACGATGGGAGGTAGTTGCTTGTCTCCAACTCCCTTTGAGAGGTGGAGTCTAAGGCCTCCCCTTGAGCCTGGGCCGGCCTCAGTGACATGCTTGACCAAATGGATGTGTAGATGGGATGCTCCGGGAACCTGTGGTTCTTGAGTGTGACAGAGTTGCTCACAGATGGAAGCGGTGCCTGCTTGGCACTGGATTGTTTCTTGGGGAAGAGAGGACTTGATTTCTCTACTCTGTAATTCCTAACAATGCAGTGCCTGTCGAGGTTGGTGTATCATTTGTGGGAGTCGGTGGCTTGATGAATTGGTGTCTTGGTCTCTCTGCAGTCGCAGTGACCGTTCATGAGAAGTGCAGCTGGCTTCTCCCTTGTTCCCCGAGTCACCCTGCTCTAATCCAGACAGCAGTCCCTGTGCTGTGCTTGTCTCTCAGCTTCATCACAGTCCCTTCAGAGAGGTTTCCTTGGGTTATTTATATATTTTTTCATGTCTATTTATTTTTGAGAGAGGGAGATAGGATGTGAGAAGGGGAGGAGCAGAGAGAGAGGGAGACACAGAATCAGAAGCAGGCTTCAGGCTCCCGGCTTACAGCCCAGAGGTGGACGCAGGGCTCGAACCCACAAACCTCGAGATCATGACCTGAGTCGAAAGTTGGACGCTTAATCTGGTTAGTCACGCAGGTGGCCCTTTTGTGTGTGTTTGGGCGGGGGGGGGGGGGGGGGTGGGTGGGTGTGTGTGGATGTGTGTGTTTGCGAGTGTGAGTATGTGTTTAACTTACAGTAATAGATTTTTTTCACTTGTAGCAAAGTCCTCATTTACAAGGAACAAACATTGGAGGCCATGAGAAGATGTATGCTGGCAGGTTGCAGTAATGATTTCTGTTGGCACGAAGAGAAAACTTTATGCAGCTATAAATCTTTGGAAGCTTGTTATTTTCTGTATTTTCTCAATGTGTCTGAAAACCAGTTGAGCTATTTCGTTAGCCAAATGCACTTCCTCCTTCCCTCCTTCGGATTTCTTCACAAAGCCGTGTGAAGTGTGAAAGGATGTCCTGGAGTCCTGGAAAGGTCTGCACGCCTGACGACTTGCCCTGGCGGCAGACGTCCTCCTGACGTTTTTACTCTTCATCGTGTTACACACGGATCCCTCCAGATGCCTGGGAGTTCCTCAGTGGATCGCTGGGTTTCAGAGAGAGACCTGTGAGCAGCCTCTCACCTTCCGCCGGGAAGAAAGGTCTGTGCCTTATCAAAATGAATCAAATCTTGCCATTTGCAGTTACATGCATGGAACTGGAGGATATTATGCTAAGTGAAATTAGTCAGAGAAAGACAAAAATCATATGACTTCACTCATATGAGGACTTCAAGAGACAAAAGGGATGAACATAAGGGAAGGGAGACAAAACTAATATAAAAACAGGGAGGGGGACAAAACAGAAGAGACTCATAAATATGGAGAACACACTGAGGGATACTGGAGGGGTTGTGAGGGGGGGATGGGCTAAATGGGTAAAGGGCACTAAGGAATGTACTCCTGAAATCATTGTTGCAGTATATGCTAACCAATTTGGAGGTAAATTATAAAACAAAACAAAACAAAACAAAAACAGAAAATTAAAACAAAAAAGAAAAGTCTGTGCCTTGTCACCATGGTATTCCTTCCCCTCAGACCACAGCAGTGAGTCCCTGGGCAAGGATGGGGAGGGGATTCTCCCTTTGGGTGTGCGGAGATCAGATCAGGATAGAAATTTTTTCTGGGAGGATATTTTGTTGTTTATAAGGTAAAGTCAAGAGGGCGCCTGGCTGGCTCTGTTGGACCAGCATGTGACTCTTGATCTCGGGGTCACAGGGTCGTGAGATTGAGTCCCACGTTAGGTGTAGAGATTACCTATCAATCAATCAATCAATCAATCAATCAATATAAATAAATGACATTTAAAAAATCCAGCTCCGTTTCCTCTGTTGCCTGTGGTTTTCAAAGAGAACTCAGGAGCTGGGGAGCAGGAGCATATGGACTGTGGGCATGGCTGCCAGGCAGGATGTGAGGAATCAGGCACAGGTGCTCACCCTGCCCTCTGATGAGGCTGGCTTCCAGAAGGGCCAGGAATGGTGTGGCCTTGCCGAGTTTTCCTCATGAGTCTAGAACAACAGGCAAAGCCCTCTTTCACCTTCACCCTCCGGGAGATTTAGCCTCACCGGCCCTCCCCAGAGACCCTGTCCTTTTGTGTGACAGTTTCCCCTGGTCCGAACTGCAGGCAGCTTAAGTCGTGCATGCAGTTGGGTGGCCTCTTCCCAGCTCGGGGCCATGGGGCACACTTGACTGGAGAGGCAGAGACTGTGTACAAATCACACAACTTCCGGTCTGCCATTGTTTCGTTTGTGAATGGGCGCCCCGGCGAGACACTGCCTGGTTTCCCCTCCCAGGACTGAGATTTGAGTCTGATGTTTAAAACCGCGTCCACAGTAGATTGCATCTGGGAAATTCGTGCCAGGCTTAGGATACCTAGAGAGACGGGAGCGAGATTTGAGGTGGCCTTGAAGGGACAGTGTGGATCCTGCCTTACCTGCTAGCAAACTGTTGCCCTTTCAGGGCACAGTGACAGGGGTCGCATCTGGGCACTTGAGAGCTGTGCCCTGATTTGCCCCTCGCTGCCATCCCGGATTTGGACTTGAGACCCAGTAGAGCTGGAGGGGGCGGGTCCACACAGGCTTTTGTTCTGGCTGAATTCAAGCCCCAGGAGCACCCCAGTGTGGCACCCCAAAAAGCACCCACTGGGTGTCCCCAGTTGAGACACATGGGTGTAGTTTCCCCTTGATCGACTTAAAATAGTGTTTCATTTGCTTCCTGGCCCAGGTGAAGTCTTACTAGTACTGGTGTGGAAAACGAGTCGGTTCTCATACATAGTTTCTCTTGAAACCCGTGAAAGTTCGATTTTACATTTGCGGGTGGGAAGAGTCTTGTCCTGTTCAGGTGTGAGTCTGCTGTCCTTGGTCTCGGTGCCAGATGGACCCTTCTAGCACTCATGTGCTGGAGGTGGAGGGGACAGCACATCCTCTGAGATTCCCAGTAGGAGAAAAGTCCACATTGTACCAGCCAGATATTTCCCCCGCGAGGTGTGAAGCAGCCCTCCAAGAAATCACTTGAAAAAACGGACACGATTGTCAGAGCCTGAGTTAGGGATGTCACTATTACCCTTCCAGGAAGTACTTGAAATCAAAATGATTCCTGTTGTTTCTTTGAAGTGAGAAAGTCCATGGAACCGAGGAATCGCTCACGTTGTTGGGCTCCTTCATGTTTGGACAACACTATTGTCATGACTTAGTGAAGGCATGTTTTCTTTCTTACTTGCTTGCTTTCTTTACTTTATTGATGTTTATTAATGAGAGAGAGAGAGAGAGAGAGAGAGAGAGAGAGAGAGAGAGAGCCACAACGGGGGAGGGGCAGGGAGCGAGGGAGACAGAGGATCCAAAGTGGGTTCTGCACTGACAGCGCAGACCCAATGTGGGGCTGGGACTCATGAGTGGCAATATAATGACCTCAGCCAAAGTCGGATGCTTAACAGACTGAGGCCCCCAGGTGCCCCTGGATGGGTGCATTCTTAATGGATGACTTAACTGCATGGGTGACTTTTTGTTTTCCAGAACATTTTCTTAACTGAATTGAAGCCGGAATGTTTCTGATGGTCTCAGATGCCCTTTGAAAGCAGTGTTAGAAATCCCACATGATGTTTCTTTTGTGTCTGATGTAGTCATTCCTGCACGGGGTTGTGGGTGGGCATTTGGTGGCCCGGCTGCCCAGCCCCCCCAAGCTTAGAGCTGTCACACTGTGGCCAGAGAGCTTGTTGTGGCCTCTGAGAGCCGTTCTCCCAGGTGTCCCTGACCCCGGGCCCTGCTCTTTCAGATGTGGAATCTTAGGAAGGCCACACCATGTCCATTCCCCAGGGAGAGGGGGTGCTGATGAGACCCATGGGAGACTGACCCTATTTTGTGCTATGAGTCACCAGTGTCCTTCTGTCTCCTTTTTCCCAAAGGTGATTTTCCTCTTGTTTTCATTTGGGTTTTGTGTTTCTTACAATCCCCTGTGTGGGCTTCACTCCTCATTGACTACACTTTTCTGAATGATGTAAGTGGAAAGGAGCAGAGATGGGGGCCAAGACCGTGAAAGTTTCTGGGCACCATGAGCACATCAAGGAAGAGACTATCTTAATGCTGGTGTGAAATTGGTCTTTTGAAAGGCAGAGACACAGACCAGGGGGACACAGCTTTCCTGTGAACCCACACTGGCACGACTTGGTCTGTCTTGGGAGCTGATGTTCCCACAACACATGACTCTGTGCTTCTATACATGTGTTCGCGTAGGTACGTGGTGGCTTAGAATCTCCCATCACAAACAATATTGATGATTCCAGCATCTTGTCTTCAAGAGGGGAGATTTCATCAAGGACTCGTTCACCTACGCTCTCTGCAAGTGGGTGTTCCTGCCACACACCATGTCTTTGAATACTTTCGAACTTAAACTCCCCTCCACGACTCTAATTTTCCTGCTTTGTCACTGCACGTGGGGTATACTGGGGAGCTGCTTTCTAAGCCCCATATTCTCATGAAAAGCCCCAAATAGGAGAGCCGAGGGATTGTCCCGTGGGAGAGCGGGCCCTGCACCTGACTCGGCATGGCCTTACGCTGCCACCTCTCCCGGTGGTGTTTCCTAGTCAGGAAGTGTAGGTAAAAGGAACCTTGAAACTGTGCTCAGACTTTTCTTTAGGTTGCACCGACTTCCGATTGGACCTTCCCGTCCCTACTGTGAGGGACCATCCCTCTGATCTGTTTGGTCACCTGCGGTGCTCGACTTCCTTGGCCCCAATATCTTTCAGGAAAATGAAGCTGTTCTTGGCTGAGGCAGAGCCAGGAAATCATCCCCAAAAGAGGGTGAAGTCTGTCGTGTGGGTATTTTAGACACAAGTGTAGGTTCCTCCCTGACTTGCTGAGCCCACACCTCCAGAGAAGCCACGTGAGAATGTGGAGGCCCTGGGAGCCGACTCCCGAGCTGGTGAAGTCACCATTGCTCTCATCGTCGTTTCTGTTCCCGTGGCTTTGAAACATGCTGGATGTTGGGAGAACCCCTGGGACAGTTGTGGGCACCCTGTGGCTGGCTCCAGGTGTTGGAGCCGGTTCTACCCCCATCACCATTCCCAAGGACACTGGGCAGTGGCCAGGGCCGGTTTGCTTTTTCGGTATACTCTGGGATTGTCATCCAGATGTGTGGACGTGGTGACCCCTGGACAGCCCTGTGGGGTGGTCTTTGTGCCATTTTGTGGTCCCCTGATTGTGACAGCTCTAAAGGCTTCTTGACATGCCATATTTTGACCACAGCTTGGGATCTGCTTCACTATTCCCAGTGTTAAATGTAGAAAGGGGCTTTAGATGATAAATTCTGATAGTCTCTTAGGTCACCTTCGAATATGTAAGAATATGTAAACCCAGTAGTACTTCAAGTAAAGAGATGCTGTCTAAACATTTTGCCTCACTGTCTTTGACTAGTGTCCTCAGAGTCTCTGCGATGTGGGATTGTTGACTTGCTTTCCCCCTCTGCTATGAGCTGAGGCTTGCAAAGTGCTTCTCCTAATCCCGCTACCTGATGAAAGAGAACCTTTTCTCCATAAGAATATAGAAAATTCCCATTTTAGTACAGCTACTCTTGGATTTGGGATGACTCCCTCTGTGCTCCGGGCGGAGCACATTAGTTTCTGTTTTCCCTGTAAACTTGACTCTGAGTCCTACTGACAAGATGGGCCTGGCAGACTAAGGGGAGACTGGCAAAGGCAGGGACTGGGGGTGTGGAGGAATGGGGCCTAGTGGTGTAGAGATCCCACCACGTGACCTCACGTGTCATCTTAGAAGGCACCGACAGCCTCCCACCTTCCCAGTTCTGTCTCTTCTCTTCTCTTCTTCTCTCTTCTCTTTTCTTCTCTTCCCTTCCCTTCCCTTCCCTTCCCTTCCCTTCCCTTCCCTTCCCTTCTCTTCTCTTCCCTTCCCTTCCCTTCCCTTCCCTTCCCTTCCCTTCCCTTCCCTTCCCTTCCCTTCCCTTCCTTCCCTACAAGCATACAGAAGTTGAGAGAGAATGATTTTTAAGAACACCAGACCCTCAAGGAAAAGAGCTTGAAAGAGGAACAAAAGCCTCTCATGGTTATGGCAAGAAGTTCGGCATGTGGCAGGACTGGATGGACAAGGTCAGTGTTGGCATCATGTGCCTTTTCACTGCGGGCACAGAGTTGGCGAAGTGGGGGCTCAGACTTCTTGCAGAAGAGCGTTGAGTCCATGCGCTGAAGGTGAGATCCTCCTCTGTTGACTGACCTTTCTCATGAGGTGTTCCTGCATTTTAGAAGCTCTTTTAGGATTCTCATGTGTGCCGGGGTGTGGGCAATGTGGCAGAAGGCCTTACTGGGGGGTGGTGGGGGGGCTCTGGGTGGAGGACAGAAGCCCAGAAGCATCTTGAGTGTGGGTGTTGGTGTCACTGCTGCCCCCAGTTCACCACGAGCCTAATCTGTGCCAGTCTGTAGACCAGAACCAGATCAGAGACTCTCCTTCACGGCATAGGAGAGCCTTCAGCCAGCTGGTGCCAGAAGCAGACCTGGGGCTGTCCTTCAGTGTGCGGGCGAGGCTTCAGCCAGCAGGTGCTTTGCTGTCCTTCAGGCAGTGACGACCTTGACAGAACAGTCTAACCTGGCCCTCTGTGTAGAGTCACTTCCCGTGAGTCCAGGAGAGAGCACTCACTGAGGACAGTGGGCGAGCCTCCTCTGCCATCCAGCTATAGGGCTCAGCATGGTTGACTGCACACATCAGCCTTTGGTGGCACTTTGCATCCTCTGTCCTGAGACACCCGGAGTTCGTCCGCTCTATTCCACGCCACATGCAAGAGACTACGGTGTAGCGGGGTGATGTGTTACATGTTTCTCCAGGGAGGTACCTGTATACATTTGCAGACCTCCCTGTAGATGTGAATTTCCCAGTTTGAGCAGTGTCTCTTATTCTGGCCCAACAGATGTCTGCCTCTGTTATGCATAGAAGGGAAGCCATCAGCTGATACGGAATTTCTGGTCTATAATTCTCACCTATCCCTTGTAATTCCAGATGCTGCTCAGATCGGACTCAGTGTTGAGCCAAGTGCAGAACTGCACCACTGGGTCACAGTGAGCCACGCTGAACTGTGTTCACACAGAGCAGATATTTAGGGGGTCCTAAGGGCACCGAACACCAGGTCTGGAATTTGCCTACGCTGGGGTTGGACCAAGAGTGAGCTACAGGAAACAGACAGGGACGTTTCCTGGTGTGACTGTCATTCCCGGAGATATCTAGACAGGCAGAGTGGGGAGTGGAATCATCTTTGGATTCTACAAAGTTGCCTGGTTGCCTTTTGCAGTACAAACAGAAAACCCGTCACCGCCCGTGTGCTTGGGACAGTGAGAGAAACAGGTAGAGGCCTTTCCTTCCTGAAACAAAGCCTGTGCCCATGGGGTTGTAGGGATTTGAAACGGAGAGAAATTCATGGTCTGTCTGGGTCTCTAGCTCTGGGTTGGCAAAATGACACAATGGGGCAAACAATGAATCTATCAAGGAGAAGCTTGATGGCAGTAACAACAAAGCTGTCACTGCTGGCTTCTGTGCTTCTGTTGTCCTCTCAACACCTTGGGCTCTGTCCTTACTGGGCCCCGAAGCTTCCCTGAGGAGCCCTCCTTCCTGCCAGCCTGTCTCCAGCTGCCTTTCCCCCGTGTCTTCTGCCTGTGGTCCTTCACTCACCCTGGACATTACTGTATTTCCGTGGAGGCTCTCTGGGGCTGGGGCCTGTCCTCCTTACCTCGTGCCTGGCCTGGCACCGTGCAGGCGCTCAGCGATATCTCATGAGTTACCAGCCGCTGCGGTGATGGTACCCAGACAGCTGACGGAACTGCCCAGGTGTCTACACCTGGTATAGTGGGGAGACTGCCCTTACAGATGAATTTGGTGGGGTGCTGCCATGGGCTCACAACCCCTCTCTCCGTGCCTCCCTGCACCTGTAGGCAAGTTGGCTTCCAGCTCTTCCAGATTGGACCAGCTTGTCAGAAATCTAGGTGGCTCAGTCTATTATGTGTCTGACTCCCGGTTTCGGCTCTGGTCATGATCTCACGGTTCCTGGGTTTGAGCACTGCATCGGGCTGTCTCCTGTCAGTGCAGAGCCTCCTAGGGATTCTCTCTCTCTCAATATCTCTGCACTCCCTGAAATGCTGTGTCTTTGTCTCAGTCAAAATAAAAAATAAAGTTTAAAAAATGAGATTCAAAAACACATATCTCTGAAGTTCTTTGTAACCTGTCCTCTCTGAGTTGGAAAGAGCCCTGAGATCCCTGTGTTAAGATTTGAGGAGAATGTGATGGAGTCTTGGAGAGGAAAACTCTGCTCAGGCAGGCACTGTTCGCACGAGTGTGGCCTGGGCAGGTGTGGCAGCCGCCAGGCCCAGTGTGCACTGCTGTCTGGCATCCTGCCCTTGTCTGCGGGTGAGCCAGTGAGTTGGACCTCATTCCTGCTCTCGCTCCTCAGCTCGTTCCTGGCCTCGGCCAAACCTCCTGCCTGGGCCATGAGACTAGGCTTCCAGACCACGCCCTCCCTGGTGCTGATGCCTAGTTATAGGCATGATTTTCTCAGTTGGATCAACCTGTTTTGATTAAAGAAAAAACTTGGAAAAATTGCCACTCTGCCTGTCTGGCAGTACTCTTAGAAAAGCTCTCTTACAACTCCTTTCTGGTAAGTTTTGTGCTGGGGAGTCCCTTCCGCAGGCTGTCCTCCAGGGGAGCTTTGTCAGCACTTTTGAGTAGAAGCCCGGAGGCTGTGGGAGGCCAGTGTGCCTCAGGTCTCCAGGCAGGATGGACATCAGAGCAGAGCCGGGGAGGGGAGAGAGTGGCAGGGCTCCGAAGTTTGGAATAAACCTCGCCACTCTCTCCCTTGAACTGTGCTGAGAAGGGCCTCTTGATTTCCTCTTCACCCCGGCCTCTCCTGACCCAGGTATCTTGTACAGCCCTGGAGAGACCAGGTGGAGGGGTGTGTATGTGCCGTGTCCCAGGCAGTAAGAGGGAAGGTTCAGATGCCCGCACTGGGTCACACGTCTGGGCCGTCCACACTGGGGACAGAGCCTGGTGCTGGGAGGCCAGGCAGGGCCGGGGGCTGCCTGGGAGCTCGGTAGTCCATATTTTCAGCTTTGGAGGATGTGGGACATCTGGCATTTACTGAACTTGGTGGGCAGATCTCAGAAACGGGCTTGTATATAAATGCTCGGTGGGGGCTGCATTCCAGAAGCTTTGTTTGCAAAGTGCTGTGATGCCCGGGTAGCTGGTCCCACCGAGGCCAGAGTGGCGGGAAGCCTAGACTTTCCTGCGTGGCAGACCCTGTATGTGGATAGAGCAGGCGTTGCAATTGCAGTTTCTGTGTAGAGTGGTGGAGTGCATGGTGTCACCAAGAGCGTGAGTCTGTCTCCGCCTGTCGCCGCAAATCTTTGGTCCTCATTCCTATGCCACACGGTGGGCAAGTGCCTCGCTTTACAGAGCTAGCGATTGTATCGCCATCTGTGGGTGCCAGGTGTCAGACTCGGCTGGGGAGGGTCCCGGCCTCGTGGCCCTTTCCCCATGCCCCTCAGATCACAATCCCCACCTGGTAGGGTCTTGGCTGGCTTCGGGGATCCTTCCTCCACCAGCTTGCACACAGAGCCTGTTCCCAGGAGGAGCCCTGGTGTGGACAAAGGTGGGGGCCTGTTCCCCGAGGACCATGCCCGGGGGTGTCTGATACAGCTGCTATGCCCGGCAGCTGACACCTTTGCTCTGTGACCTGTTTCAGTCAGCTGTCGGCCACGAGTATCAGTCGAAGCTCTCCAAGCACTCGTCCCAGGTCCAGTCCATCAGGGGCATTGGAGGCAAGTTTGGTGTCCAGGTGGGCAGAGTTGACCAGGTGAGTGAGGCGTCATGGGAACCAGAGTGCAGGTGACGGAGCCCCTCCCTCTAGACCAGGGAATGCACTGGGCCTCTCGAGATAGCACCTCGACTCAGGCCTGTGGGGTGCCGTCCAGGTGCAGAGCTTCTAGAAGCCCCCCGCCCCAGTCCCTGACTCAGATGATGTTCCAGGTTAATAAGTGAGAAGAGGAACACTGTTTCTTGTAGAAATCCCCCACATTGGTATCTACAGATCACATAGACCAGGGACAGACAGCCTTCCACTGCCTAAGACCGTGCCCGTGGGGACCATTTCTAACCAGGCTCCCTGCATGGGTATCACTGTGACCCGGTGGTGTTCAGGGCAGACATGGCAGAGTGCCGCACACGTGCCCGTTTCCAGGGCTAAGGCCCGGTGTCCTGGCACCTCTGGGCCTCAGTCTCTCAGTCTCTGACTGAGGGCCATGTATACCCTGTTTTACATCACAGCAGTTGGGTTTTGGAGTTAACCCTCTGTCTGCATTCAGGCTTTACCACATGTCAGCTGCGGTTCTGCGTTACTTGCCTGTAAAACGGGGCGACGGGGATTCATGTCTCCTAGGGCCGTGTGCGCAGATGCCCCCCCACCATGCCCGTTGTGGTTACTGATGATAGTATTGTTCTTGGAAGAGCTCATGGAAAAGCAGGTGTGCTTGTGGCGGGAGGGGGTCGCCGAGGGTTGGCATTGCGGGGCTGAAGTCCACGAGCACAACTTGCCGTGCAGGGCCTGCAGGTGGCTACCGGTCCACCCGCACTGCCTACTGGGCGTTGCAGAATGTTTCCTGGCCGAAAGTTTCCATCCCCAGAGCTTTGCGCGTGAGGTAGGCCTGCCCATGGCTTAGGAAGGCAGAGGTCAAAAAATAACACGGTTTGTGGTTTCAAACCTTTCACACGCATTCTGGGATCAGATGACCTGTTTTGGAGACCTCTAAAAACGTGTTTCCCTTCTTGTGGTAATTGCACTCTGTTGTGGGTTTTGAATACCAGGGGAAAACTGAGAAACACGCCTCTCAGAAAGGTAAGGCCTGAGGCCAGTCGAGCAGGGGGAGAAGCCAATGTCCCCGGAGGTGGTTTCCTGGGGAGTGCGGTGTCTCCTCTGGGGGAGACTGTGCTCTCCGGGTGCGTGGGTCCTGTGTCACCGCCACGGAAGCTGTCTTTCTGAGCAGTGTTCCCTGGACAGTCGGCTCTGGGGCCTGGTCAGTGAAGAGCTATCTTCTCCCCCAACAATGTAAACCCGAGCCTTTCAATTAATGATGGTTCACTTTTACTGGACACGGGTGCTCTCGAATACGTCACTGGCTGACCTTTCAGTTGTGCCCATGTTGTAGAACCTTTTTTACCAATGAAAGAGTGTCACCTTCTCAGAGGACTTGATGTGTCTTGAGCAAGCCGGTTTCTTCCGCCTCTTGCTTGTCATCAGATGAGCCAGGGCGCGGGTGCTGTGGCCAGGTGTGGGCATTTCCTGTCCCTTTGGAAAGGGATGGTAAGTGAGTAGCTTCCAAGGGGTTAGTTTCCCGAGTGGGAACGCGGCTCGTTTCTGCCCCAAGAAGCAGGTACCCATCACAGGCTTGGGGTCCTCGCTGCCCAGGGCACAAGTTGTAGGCCGAGGCCGGCTCACTGATGTGTGACCGTGGGTGGTGTTTTCATACGTGTGCGTCGTGTCCTGGTGACTCCTAATTCCGGAATGTTGCTGTCGTGAGTGATAGACGAGAGACCAGTCCATCGTCGGTCTTTGTCCCCGACCCCTGTCCAGTCCCCTCAAATTACTCGAGCGACTTTGGCATCAAGTACAGCCTCAAGGCAAAGCACGTGGACAAGAGTGTCGTGGACTTCAATTTCCAGGGCATGACCGAGAGACACGAGTCACAGAAAGGTCAGCCTGTGGCAGCACGTCCTCACCGCTTGGGGCCCCGTCGTGTGGGACGCCTCCTGCGTCCCCAGAATAGGACCCGGGGAGACAGGCCCACATTACACTCCCAGCCTTTTTACCTGAACATGTGAGAGCACTCCTGTCTCTTCCATGGGTTTAGGGGGATTGTCGTCCTTCGGATGCCAGCTCAACCCCAGTCCCGTGAAGGGCCCAAGTCTCCCAAGCTACTTCCTTCTTCTCTGGACCATGGGATCCAGGCGCTATGCAGTTGTTGAAGTTAAAAACCTTGTTCTCTTGTGTCATAGACATTAGTGATTATTAAGAAGCATAAATTTCTAGAAGAGGAATTGCCGGGTCACGGAAGGTGGAATGTAAAATTTTGGTGGATGCTGCCAGATTGTCCCTGCAGGCCCTGCTGGTTTTCCTGTCCCTCGTTAAAATCCCTGCCAGGCATCAGTTATACACTGATGTGTGCATGCGGGGTGTGTTAGAGACGCAGTACCCTCCCGCAGAGGCTGCAGATTGTTGGCTCTTTTGCAATGTTTTATTTCGCGTGCATGTTACAAATGTTCATAAAGATTTTATCTTTTTGAAGTCATCCGTACACACGTGTGCTGCTCAAACATACAACCCCTATATCACAAGTCAATAGCTCGCACACCTGAGTCACCAGGAGTTCATGCACGTTTAAATTTTTGTGTGATTTTCTTCGTTTATTTCTTTCTTTGTTTGTTTATTTATTCATTTATGTATGTGTGTATGTGTGTATTCATGCATGTATTTATTTATTTATTTATAATAAACTGGGAAGCGGCAGAGAGAGGGAGAGAGAGATTTCCAAGGAGGCTCCACACTGTCAGTGCAGAGCCTGACGTGGTGCTTAAACTCACAAGCCACGAGATCATGACTTGAGTGAAACCAGGAGTCTGATGCTTCACCAAATGACCCACCCAGGTGCCCGTGCACGTTTCAGATTTTGAAAATCATTGCCAACCGTTAACAATAGAGAGCTCATGTATGAATTAAAAACCCAGAGATCTTTAAAAGATGAATTAAACCCCACGACTGGAAACACCACCAGCTCGGCATTTGCCCAGGGAAGCTGCTGGTGCTCCCGCGGGACACTTCCTGTCACTGGCCTGCCCGTCTGTCGTGAGGCGGTGGACTTGGCCCTGGAGTGCGCACCCCCTGCCTGCTACCCACGCCCCTCTGCCCGCCGTGCACCCTGCTGATCAGGGCCTTGTCTTGGATCTTCTTCAGTGCTGTTCAGACTCTCTCCCCGACGTGGCATGTAGGAGCAGAAACCGCCTGTGTAAAATACACCACACCATGTCACTGCATTGTTTCTGACAATGAGTGGAAGCTGGGCTTGCTGCCTTGGTTGGCTAGACTGTTCTGTGGCAGACAGTCATTCGAAAGACACGGCAATAGCAGCATCAAAGGTCGGTAGGGCAGGAACCACACAAGCTGCCTGAACCTCGTGGGCACAGACGGCACACTGGGCTGGAGTCAAAATGAGGCTCATGAGAGAGCCCCAGTCCGGGCCACGTGGAGTAAGTAGCACGAGTATTTTTTAAAAGTGCCCGTGGTAAAAGGACTGTGATGGACATGCAGCTGAACTGATTGTTGCCATTCTTTTCCTATCGGAAAGAGCAGGCCTTCACGGACCTATTGCCCATGTTGCTTGACGACGGAAACAGCTGGAATTGACCAGCCTTATGGGGTTCCTTCGTGCGTTCTCTTCTGCATGGGGGCGAGGACTTTGTCAGAACTGCTCGGTGAGGTTTTTAGAGGCTCCACATCCTCCCGCCCTTTGAGGGAGGGAGAGTGTCTCTTGTCTGCAAAGGCACCAAAGGCACAGGCTGACTGTCCAAAAGCTCAGGTCTTTCCTCTATTCGGGGTAATTTGACATCTGTATAGACATCCTGTGAACGCAAGGGGAGGGGTCAGTGTCAACAATGGACCAAGCGAGGATGACCTCAGGGGGAATGTTACCCCCTCAGAATGCCCAGCTTTAAATGTTTTCCCTACTTGTTCCCAATTGTTAAGACCACAAGTTCCTTGTGTGGGGAACCAAGGGCAGTATTGCTGGGTAATCATTAATGATTCCAGGATTGCTTTCTGATTGGGGATAGTGTTGGCCACATTTTCCAATGTCTGTAAAATACGAATGAATTGTTTCTGTTGTGGGGAGAGACAGTTTCCGTAATGAATTTCTCAAAAGTCCGTGGCAGTGAATCCTAATAGAGTTTCAATTTATCCCTTACCTTTTCCCTGTGCTTCTTTGTTTCTTCAATTCTACATATGAGTGGAAGTATTGCATGGGATTTGTCTTTTTCTCACAGACTTATTTCGCTTAGCAGAATACTAACTACTTCAAACATGTCCCTGCAACTGGAAAGTATTCATTCCTTGTTTTTGCTGATATATATACATATATATATATATATATATATATGTATATATATCACTGATATACATGGATATATATATATATATATATATATATGGATATATATATATATCACTGATATACATGTATATATATACATGGATATGGATATATGGATATATATATGGATATATATGATTGATATATATATATTCATATATATGTCTGTATATATCCATATACATGTACTTATATATATATATCAAAATATATATCCATATGTGTATTCATTTATATCCAAACATATGTGTATATATATATTTATATATCCACATATACCCATATACGTCTTTACATATTTATATACATAATTACATACCTATACATATATATCCATGAATATATGCATGAATGTATCTACATCTCTATATGTTTATATGAATCTATAGATATATAGATATATGTAAACATATACATTTATTCATATATCAATATATATCGATTATATAGATATAGATATAGATTTAGATATTGATATAGATATACATCCAACTATAGGACCCAGATGGAGGTAGAGAATATGATGGTATGGGAAAGAAGTCAACCAGAAAAAGGCAAGTACCATCCAGTAATTTTACTCATATGTTTAATTGAAGTAACAGACAAGCAAACGGAAACACTGAGAGACAGAGTGAGACAGAGAGAGAGAGAACAGACAATGAAGAAACAGACTCTTAAGATTAGAGAACAATCTGATAGTACCATAGGGGTGGTGGGATGCACTGGGGGGTGGTGAAATCGGTGATGGTGTTTGAACGGTGTCCTTGTCATGATGAACACAGAGTGATCTATGGAATAGTTGACCTGAAAGTAATATAACTCTTCATATTCACTAACTGGCATTAAAGAAACAAAAACAGAAAAGACACTGTGAAAAAGCAAGACAATTAAATGAGGACCTATCCACTCATTGACTAGGTGAATTACATGAGATCTTAGCTATGGCACTCTTGCCATGCCTGCCGTGGCCTAAGACTAACTTGGAGGAAGTGACAGTGTCTTCTAAGGCACATAGGGCTTTGACACTGCTATTGTGGTGTCTTTGGAATGACCGTCGGCTACAGGGCAGTATTCCCAACCAAGGCAGCAAGGCCAGCTTCCAATGATTGTCAATAAATCCATGCACTGAAATTGGGCGGTGTATTTTCCACAGGCCATCCACGATATAGGGACTCTGACTCTCTCTCTCACTGTTTCTCCCTATACACTCTGCTTACTGTACCTATATGTGTGGGCTTCTCTCTCATTCATTCCCTGGATTAAGAACTAGGATGATGAGAGCAAATGGTCTCTGGCTACTCTACCTCCGGATGAAGATTTGAAGGAAACTTCCCAAGCTGCTGCCGAAACCCCTTTTGTTTCAGGGATCTTCCCTGTCTTCTCTGGCCTGACATGACTGCCTAATTTCCCTTTTGGAAAACCAAACCAAGCCAAACAAAAAAACAAAACATGGTGTCTCCTCATCTAACTGAGCTGACACGCTTTAGAACCACGTGAACCCTTTTCTCTGCCCTCTGTGCCTCTGTTGGCCTTCAGGCAGACACCTCACCTTTTCTGCCTTCTCTTTCCCCCTCCTCCTGTTTCTGCACCACCTGGGGTGCAGCCTGCCCTGCAAACCAGCCTGCAAACCAGCCCTGGCCACTGCCCAGTGTCCTTGGGAATGGTGCTGGGGGTAGAATCGGCTCCAACACCTGGAACGGCCACAGGGTGCCCACAACTGTCCCAGGGGTTCTCCCAACATCCAGCATGTTTCAAAGCCACGGGAACAGAAACGACGATGAGGGCAACGGTGACTTCACCGGCTCGGGAGTCGGCTCCCAGGGCCTCGACATCCTCACGTGGCTTCTGTGGAAGGTGTGGGCTCAGCAAGTCAGGGAGGAACCTACACTTGTGTCTAAAATACCCACACGACAGACTTCACCCTCTTTTGGGGATGATTTCCTGGCACTGCCTCAGCCAAGAACAGCTTCATTTTCCTGAAAGATATTGGGGCCAAGGAAGACAAGCACCGCAGGTGACCCACACAGGTCAGAGGGATAGTCCTTCACAGTCGGGACAGGAGGCTAAAGACGGGAGCTGGTGTGGCCTAAATAAAATTCTGAGCACACTTTCAGGTTCCTTTTACCTACACTTCCTGACTAGGAGACACCACCGGGAGAGGTGGCAGCGTAAGGCCATGCCGAGTCAGGAGCAGGGCCCGCTCTCCCAGGGGACAATCCCTCGGCTCTCCTATTTGGGGCTTTTCATGAGAACACAGTACGTAGAACCCAGCTCTCCAGTATACCCCATGCTCAGTGACAAAGCGGGAAAATTAGAGTCGTGGAGGGGTGTTTAAGTTCGAAGATATTCAGAAACATCGTGTGTGGCAGGAGCCCCCGTTGCAGAGAGCGTAGGTGACCACGTCCCTCGATGCAATCTCCACCATTGAAGACAAGATGCTAGAATCGTCAATACAGGAACTGTTTGTGATGGGAGATTCTAAGCCTCCACGTACCTATGCAAACACACGTATAGAAGCACGGAGTCGCGTGTTGTGGGAACATGAGCTCCCAAGACAGACCAAGTCGTGCCCGTGTGGGTTCACAGGAAAGCTCTGTCCCCCCTGGTCTGTCTCTGCCCTTCAAAAGACCAATTTCACACCAACATTAAGAGATGTGCTTCTGGTGCCCAGAAACTTTCACGGTCTTGGCCCCCATCTCTGCTCTTTTCCACTTACATCATTCTGAAAAGTGTAGCCAATGAGGAGTGAAGCCCACACAGGGGACTGTAAGAAACACAGACAACCCAAATGAAAACAAAAGGAAAATCACCTTTGGGAAAAGGGAGACAGAAGGACACTGGTGACTCATACCACAAAATCGGGTTGGTCTCCCAGAGGTCTCATCGGCATATCCATCATCCTGGGGTTTGGACACGGTTTGGCCTGCCAAAGCTTTCCACATCTGAAAGAGCAGGGCCCAGGGTCAGGGACGCCTGGGAGAAGGGCTCTCAGAGGCCACCCAACAAGCTCTCTGGCCACAGCTTGTCAGCTCTAAGCTCGGGGGGCTGGGCAGCCGGGCCAGCAAATGCACACGCACAACCCTGTGTGGGAATGACTACATCAGACACAAAAGCAACATCATGTGGGATTTCTAATACTGCTCTCAAAGGGCATCTGAGACCATCAGAAACATTCCGGCTTCAATTCGAGTGGGAAAATGTTCTGGAGAACAAAGAGTCACCCGTGCATTTAAGTCATCCATTAAGAATACGTCCCTCCGGGGGAACCTGTGAGGCTTGGTCTGTTAAGCGTCCAACTTGGGCTCAGGTCATTATCTCGCCAATCGTGAGTCCTAGGCCCCCATCGGGCTCTGTGCTATCAGTGCAGAACCCACTTCAGAGCCTCTGTCTCCCTCTCTCTCTGCCCCTCCACCGTGTGGTGCTCTCTCTCTCTCTTTCTCTGTCTCTCTTTCAAAAATAAATATTCAAAAAGAAAGGAAAGCAAGAAATCAGCAAGGAAGAAAGCAAGCAAGAAAGCAAGAAAGCAAGAAAGCAAGCTAGCAGGAAAGAATTCACGCCTTCACTATGTCCTAACAACAGTGTTACCCAAACAGGAAGGAGCCCAACAACATGAGGGAATGCCAAATTACATGGCCTTTCTCACTTCAGAGAAACAACAGGACCCATTTTGATTTCAAGTACTTCCTGGAAGGGTAATAGTGACGTCCATAACTCGGGTTCTGGCACCTCCATTGTTTCAAGTGATTTATTGGAGGGCTGCTTAAACACCTCTGGGGAAATATCGGGCTCGTACAATGCAGACTTTTCTCCTACTGGGTAGCTCAGAGGATGGTCTGTCCGCTCTCCGACCAGCACATCAGAGCTGGAAGGGTCCATCTGGCACAGAGACAAGGGACAGCCGCCTCACACCTAAACAGGACAAGACTTTTCCCACGCGCAAATGTAATATCGAACTTTTAAGGGTATCAAGAGAAGCCTATGTATGAGAACCGACTCGTCTTCCACACCAGTGCTGGTAAAATTCCACCGGGGCCAGGAAGCAACTGAAAGTCTATTTGAAGTCGATCAAGCTGAAGCTCCACCCACGTGTCTGATCCGGGGACACCAGTAGGTGCTTTCTGGGGTGCCACACCTGTGCTCTGGTAGTTTGAATTCAGTCAGAACAATAGCCCGTCTGGACCCACCCCCTCCAGCTCCACTGGGTTTCCAAGTCCAAATCCGGGATGGCAGCGAGGGGCAAATCAGGGCTCAGCTGTCAAGTGTCCTGGTGGGACGTCTGTCACTGTCCCCTGAACGGGCAACAGTTTGCCAGCAGGTAAGACAGGATCCACACTGTCCCTTCAAAGCCACCACTTCAATGCTCCACTCTGTCCAGGTGCCCCAAGACCAGCAAGAATTTCCCAGATGTAATCTGCTCTTGCCGCCTTTTAGACAGCCAACAGACTCAACTCTCAGCCCTGGGAGGGGAACCCAGACAGTGTCGTCCCAGGGAGCCCGTTCGCGAATGAAAGAACGGCTAACCGAAAGTTGTGTGATTTGCCCACAGTCTCTGCCTCTCCAGTCAAGTGGGTCCCACGGCCCTGAGCTGGACAGAGGCCACCCAACTGCAGGAATTCAGCCACCTGCAGTTCGGGCCGGAGGAAACGGTCACACGAATGGACAGGGGGAGCACCTGTGCCTCCTTCCTCACACCCGGCCTGGCAGCCCTGCCCACCGTCCACATGCTTCCTGCTCCCCAGCTCCAGAGTTCTCTTTGGAAACTACAGGCAACACTGGAAACCGGGCTGGATTTTTTAAATGTGATTTAATTAATTAATCATTTGTTTTATTTATTTATTTACTAAATTCATACGTAATCTCTACACCTAACGTGGGGCTCAAACTCACGACCGTATGACCCCGAAGTCAAGAGTCAAGGCTGTTCCAGCAGAGCCAGCCAGGCGCCCTCTTGATTATACCTTCCAAACAACAAAATGTCCTCCCAGAAAATTTCTGTCCTGATCGGATCTTCGCACACCCAAAGGGAGCATCCCCTCCCTTTCCTTGCTCAGGGACTCACTCCTGTGTTCTGGGTGGAGGGAACACAATGGTGACAAGGGACATACCTTTCTGTTTTCTTTTTTGTTATAATTTTATTTTTTTTATTTTTGAAAATTTACGTCCAAATTGGTTAGCATATACTGCAACAATGATTTCAGGAGTACATTCCTTAGTGCCCTTTACCCATTTAGACCATCCCCCCCCTCACAACCCCTCCAGTATCCCTGTTTGTTCTCCATATTTATGAGTCTCTTCTGTTTTGTCCCCCTCCCTGTTTTTATATTATTTTTGTTTCCCTTCCCTTATGTTCATCCCTTTTGTCTCTTGAAGTCCTCATATGAGTGAAGTCATATGATTTTTTTCTTTCTCTGACGAATTTCACTTAGCATAATATCCTCCAGTTCCATCCATGTAGCTGCACATGGCAAGATTTCATTCATTTTGATAAGGCACAGACCTTTCTTCCAGGCGGAAGGTGAGGCTGTTCACAGGTCTCTCTCTGAAACCCAGCGATCCACTGAGGAAATCCCAGGCATCTGGAGGGATCCGTGTGTAACACGATGAAGAGTAAAAACGTCAGGAGGACGTCTGCCGCCAGGGCAAGTTGTCAGGCGTGCAGAACTTTTCAGGACTCCAGGACATCCTCCCACACTTCACACGGCTTTGTGAAGACATCCGAAGGAGGGAAGGAGGAAGTGCATTTGACTAACGAAATGGCTCAACTGGTTTTCAGACACATTGAGAAAATACAGAAAATAACACGTTTCCAAAGATTTGTAGCTGCATAACGTTTTCTCTTCCTGCAAACAGAAATCATTGCTGCAACCTGCCAGCATACATCTCCTCATGGCCTCCAGTCTTTGTTCCTTGTAAATGAGGACTTTGCTACAAGTGATAAAATTCTATTACTGTGAGTTAAACACATACTCACACACGCAAACACACACACACACACACACACGCACACACACACGCACCCACACACACACATAAGGGCCACCAGGGTGGCACAGTAGGTTAAGCGTCTGACTTCGACTCAGGTCACGATCTCGAGCCCTTCGTCCAGCTCTGTGGTGTAAGCTAGGAGCCTGGAGCCTGCTTCTGATTCTGTGTCTCCCTCTCTCTCTGCTCCTCCACTGCTCACACCCCATCTTCCTCTCTAAAAAAGGAACAAACATTAATAAATAAATGAATAAATAAATAAATAAATAATTACATAACCCAAGGAAACCTCTCTGAAGGGACCGTGTTGCAGCTGGGAGACAACCTAGCACAGGGAATGCTGTCTGCATGAAAAGCAGGGAGCTTCTGGGAGCAAAGGGAGAGGCCGGCTGCAATTCTAATGAATAGTAATGGTTACTGCCCAGAGATCAAGACACCAATCCGTCAAGCCACCGACTCCCTACCAACTCCCAGAAATGATACAGCAGCCTCGACAGGCACCCCACGGTTAGACATTACAGAGCAGAGAAATAAAGTGCCCTCTTTGCCTAGAAACAAGCCAGTCTCAAGCATATGCCACTTACATCCACGAACCACTCTGTCACACACAAGAACCCCAGGGTCCCCGGCATCCCATCTACACATCCATGTCGACAAGCACATCACTGACGCTGACCCAGGCTCAAGGGGAGGCCTTAGACTCCACCTCTCAAAGGGAGTAGTAGCGAAGCCCCTACCTCCCATCGCGACGTTGATGTCATCATAGGCCACCTCTCAGCAAGTCTACCATGTCACCACTTGTAGGACGCATCCTGATGTCACAGGAATCAAAATGTGAAAGCAGCGTCAAGATGGAATCGGCACTTGCACGCCGGTTTGTGATGGGAGACGTGTCTCCGCTGCCGGTGCAGCTCAAAGTTTGAACCCGGGCTACTTTACGTTCCAAAGTGAGGGCCAGGGAGCAGTCATTCCAGGCTGAGACCATCTATCGCACGGAGGGGATCCCTAAACAACCACTAACGTTTTCTATTCTAGAAACTTCTGCACAAATGCCAAAGGAAGATGTACAGTAAACCCTCATGAATGCATCACCCATCTTCCACCAGTATCAACCCACAGGGTCACTTAATCATTGATGCATACCCTGACCTAACCCAGGGCGTCGCATTCCCAGAGGGTGGGTGAGGTCACGTGTAAATACTGGGACATACGGTGGCACCGTGAGCCCTTTGTGTTGTCCTCCTTGCAATCCACGTGGCTGAGCAATAAATATCGCTTTAGTACCTAGATGCCACCGGGTAAATCTGAAGTGGATGTGCCAGGGCTCACACTGGCCACAAATGAGTTTCTAGGGAAGCAAGGGGAGGAAACGGTTAGAATACTATCACATGGGGTAGGGAGGGGAGTAAAAACCAAGGTGGGGGCAGCCACAGTTTCTCTGGAAATAATGAGTGTGGTGGCACTTTGGGCAAAACGTTAAAAACAGGGGCCCCTGGGTGGCTCAGCTAGTTGAGTGTCCAACTTCCGTTCAGGTCATGATCTCACCATTGGTGAGTTCAAGCCCTGCGTCAGGCTCTGTACTGAAAGCCAAGAGCATGGAGCCTGTTTTGGATTCTATATCTCCCTCTATCTCTGCCCCTCCCCCAGTCGCATTCTGTGGGTGTGTCTCTCTCTCCCTCTCAAAAATAAACAAACATTAAAACATTTGAAAAAGTAAGAAAACCAGGGTCACTCAGCTGCCACTCAGGGGAGTATACAACTCTTGTAGGAGGGTCATGGGTCTGTGCAGACGTTGCTTCAAATCTTAAAAAATAAATCGAAATTAGGGGCACCTGGGTGGCTCAGTCTGTTTAGCTTCTGACTCTTGATTTCAGCTCACATCATGATCTTTTTTGTTGGTGAGAGTTGTGTCCCATGTCGGGTTTGTGCTGACAGTGAGGAACCCGCTTGGGATTCTCTCTCCCTCTGTCTCTGCCCCTCCTCTCTCTCTCTCTGTCCCTCTCAAAATGAACACAACTTTTACAAAATTTAAAGGTAACATAAAAAAGAAAATAAGGTGTTGGAGATGAAGACATCCTCAACCCTCTATTTGTGCAATGTGACAATCCTTTAGTCACTGCTTTAATTACAAGTTAAATTTTTTTATTTTTTTACGTTCATTTTGAGAGCAAGCACTTGCGTGAGCGGGGGAGGGGAGAGAGAGAATGCCAAGCAGGGTCCGTGCTGTCAGCGCAGAGACCGATGCCATGCTCAAACCCCACAAACCATGAGACTATGACCTGAGCCGAGATCAAGAGGCAGATGCTCAACCAACTGAGCCACACCGGCACCCCTAGTTAATGATTTTTAAAGCAACTTCCATTATTTTGTTCTCATTATAAGTTTAAAAATAGCTTTTACTTAATTTTCCAAGAGCATCCTGGCCTGGAAACCAGAGCCATGGCTCTGAGGCCTGGAGGCTAGGCTGTGGGCCGCCCCTCAGCATCAGTGGAGAAAGGTTCTGTTCGCCTCCTCTGAGGATGGTTGGCCGGACACACCAAAGACACTCCAAGCCAGTGGGACGGTGGCCACCGGTTGCACAGGAGAGGCCAACGTACCCTCTAACTGCTGGATGTGCCCCGGTGCGTGTCTCCGAAACCCCGTGTGCAGCCTCTCCGTGGCGGGGAGGGAAGGAACCGTCCCAGGGTCACCTGAGCGACAGGGATCTTGTGCCAGAGCCTCTTGAGTTGGCCTGGTGGTGGCTGCCAGCCCCCAGTGCGGGCAGACCCTCCCGCCTGCCACACTGGCTGGTATAAGACTCAGCACTGGGTCTGAGCTTCGGGAGAAGCAGCCTAGTGGGTTCCAGGGGCTGAGACGATGGGGAAGGATGCAGCCCTGGGCACTTCTTGGGACCTTGAGAGGACAGCAGCAGGACAGGAAAGCCCACACAGAGGGTGGAAGAGGAGTGGAGACTGGGCGGAAAGCACGCGCCTGTACACACATGCGCACACGCACACACTCCAGTCTCCTGGGGTCCTGGAGGAAGAGCAGCCTCAGCTGGCCCTGACCGTGGAAGAGTCGCCCTGCCCTGTTGGCCTATTGCCTGGGCCCCCGGCTGCACTGATTCCGGGGCCGCTACCCTGGGGTCTGGACACTTGGCCCTCCTGTGGAGGACACCCCTGTCCTGAACTGCCACTTCCAGCTTCCACACTACTACTTCCACGTGGCAGAAGTGCCTTCATGGCCCCGAGCACCAGAGAAAACCACGGCAGCCACTTCTCAAGTCAATGGCAGCTTATTCTCACTAGTCTTTATTGGCAGTGAGAAACGCTCCACTACTGCCTTGAAAGCCAGCAATAAATAATGCCGTGATAAAAATAGTTCAAAGTAGACGGTACCTACTCTGTCATACAATCAGGAAGTTCACCAAAGATGAATAGAAAACACAGGGAAACTGTCAAACGTCCAATGAAAAGCAGAAACGACATGTAAAGAGACGTGTCGTTTCTATCTCTGTCCCAGCTGCATAAGAAATAAGGCTCCATGATCTGAGCACATTCCTTGGTGGCTTTTTTATATGCCACCTCAAAATTATAAGTTACGTTGGCTACTCTAACCTGAAATGGCTGTCTCCTCAAAATCTACACATGGAGATGGGGCGCCTGGGTGGCTCAGTCACTTACGCGTCCGACTTCAGCTCAGGTCATGATCTCACAGTTCGTGAGTTCGAGCCCCACGCCCGGCCCCGTGCTGACAGACAGCTCAGAGCCTGGAGCCTGCTTCGGATTGTGTGTCTTCTCCTGTCTCTGCGGCATCCATGCTCATGCTCTGTCTCTCTCTCTGTCTTTCAATAATAAAGAAACATAAAAAAAATTAAATAAAATCTACAAATGGAGAATGAGGTCCACTCCTTAAACTTGTTTACAAACAAATCTAAACAGCTGATTTCCGTAAGAACAATAAGGCCTTTATTAGAGTTGCACTCCATTGTTTCCAGGATCTTGCATCTTGCTCTGTGCTGAGCACCCAGCGCCCTGGCCCGAGGTGGGAGACCAGTGCACCCTGATTGGTCCTCTGAGAGTTCTGCTGCCAGGGGTCTAAGGTTCGGGTTGGGGGAGAGAAGGGGGTGGGCAGGGTTCCGGGGAAGAGGTGGCCAGGTTGCCCCACCCAGGCTTTCTGGGGCCTCGGCTCCCAGGTTGTGCGGGTCACTCCAGGCAAACCGCCCAGGCCCCCAGGGACCAGGCTCAGAAAGAGCATACCGGCCCTGGGAGATTTTCACAGTGTTTCAATCAGCTTTCCACTCCAAGTTTCTTTAGCTGATAGTCAACACCAGATATTTTTAATCTCTTCACACTGCACAAGAAAGCATTTCTTGCTAGAAAAAGTGTAGTTAAGGTGAGTCGTTAAAATACAGCGACAATTGCTGCAAATTAAGTCTGCTTATATCAAAACCATGGTTGTAGAGCTAAGGGACATTCGTAAAGGATAATGCAGGCTGTGTCACGGTGATTTTACAAACATGGTAAAATCCTTTTCTCTGTCAGGGTTTCTTAACAAACAATTAAACAATGATAATTACAATACATGCACAGGTTATAAAAGACCGTATTTGTCGTAGGATTCATACATACAGCCATGACAGTACATTCATTTGAAAGACTAAACTGAGATATAAGAACATCAATTGATTCCAAAGGATATTTATAGCCCGGATATACATGAAAGTCAGGAACTCTCTATAGGGAGTGACAAATTTACACAAATGTACGAAACATTAAATGCTAAATGAGTTTCTCTATCCTATTCACGAATTTTTCAGTAATCAAACACTGTAATAAAATATCTCAGGGTCCATATAACAAGGATTAACAGATGAAAGATCTGGTTGAAGTTTCAAATGTAGTCACTGCTGGGCTCAGCGTGCTGCAAGACCATCGGGAGAAGCAGTGTGGGTAAACTGCAAGATAAAAGGAAAGAATCAGTCTTAAGACAGCCCGAAAAGCACCTTCCGGGGCCCCAGGTGGGGCCTAGCGCGTGTCCCCCCTCCCCAAAGACCTTCCTGGCTGAAGAGATTTGAGAATCTAGAGAAAATATGAAGCATTTTGCATTATCAATGAGAATTATTCGATTGAGTTCCTACTGGCTTAAGACTGAAAGTTCCCAAATTAAAAAAAACAAGATGAAGGAATCAATCAACTATTCTTTTATTTTGTCAGGATTTTAAGTAATCTCCACTCCAAAATGGGGCTCAAACTCACTACCCTAAGTTCAAGTGTCATAGGCTCCACCTGGCCTCCAGCCAGGAGCTCCCAACAATCAAACACTGTGGCTGAGACAGGAAAACAGGATGAGAGCAGAACAAAGCCCACCCCTGGAGGTCCTCAGAGGAGGGAGAAGAGGGCCGGGCTCCGGGGCCCACACCCGAAATCTCCATGTTCAAACTCAGCGCCTCAGAGGGCAATGTGCTTCCGCTTTCAAAAGCTAATCTCTCAACTGAGAGGCCACCAGTGTCACTCATGTGAGGACGAGAATCCTCTTGGGCCTGGTCCATTCAAGAAGGTGTGCGTAAAACAAGCCAGCCAGGGCCTGTTGACCCGGGAGCTCCACCAGACCAGGCAAAGGCCAGTGCCACTTGCTCCCGAACGACCGGGAAGGTCAGCTCAGACCTGGAAAATTTCCTACTGCTCCAACAGCAATCCTGCCTCCCTACCAAAAAAGACATTAGCAGACACTGAACCCAAACTTCTTTTTTTACGAAAAGAGTGGAAATACAGTTTTCTCTGGAAAAACTGAGAACACACCAACCTCTTTAAGTGTAAGCACACAAACACCAGAATCCTCTTAGCAGGTGTAGAGAAGCTCGTGTGTGTGTGTGTGTGTGTGTGTGTGTGCGTGTGTGTGCGTGTGTGTATGTGTGTGCGTGTGTGTATGTGTGTGTGTTTGTGAGTCTATGTGCGTCTGCGTGTCTGTGTATTTCTGAAAGTCCCTAAGTGAGCCTGCTGCGGCTCTCCTGGCTCACATGGACATTGCGCAGACAGGACACAGGGTGTCCGACTGTGGCCTGCACGGACGGTGCCCTCTACTCACCAACAGGAGGCGTCGGCAGGATTAAGACACGACTGGCTGAATCCAGCCTCTGTGGTGCAGATACTATGCCTGCTCCAAGCAACACAAGGGGCAGCGTGCAAACGCAGCATGCGGTTAGTCTTAAAATAGCACATGAGGGCACAAATACAGCCCCACACATTCTAAACCACAGCAGCAACCACTGAGGGCTCCCGGGGCACTTCTGAGTGGGGTTCTCTCCACCCGCAAGCAGCCGGGGGAGTCCCCGGGAGTTCACTCTCAAATAGCAAAGGGGCAGTAGAGGCCATGAAAACACTTTCGCCGTGTCCATCTGCCATCTTGTGAAAGAGGGGCCAGGGCTGCCCATCACATACGTAGCTCTGCAAGTGACGCTCTGAGGCTGGTCCAACGCTCTGAGGACACCCACGATGCCTAGTTGTAGTAGTGGAGAGAATACGCTAATATTCCATTAGATAGAAATGTTAAAAAAATCTCAATCACTGTGAAACTTTGATAAGCAGAAGTCAGGAGTAATCTTAGATCATCCGAGCCTGAGCATGCCACAGCATCTGAACGCCTTGTTACATATTAAGTCGGCCATTCTCCATCAGTGTTCACATTCCAACCCAAGAGCCTCCCATACCTCCGCCAAGAGGCTGGGGCAGAGCAGCACGTCACATACAGACCGGCAGCATCTTCTTTGGCTGCATAGAGGACAGAGAGGAAGTGACCCAGAAGTCTGCAGGGAGAGTCTCTGCTGACTCAGCAGGTAAGTCAAGAGTGTCTTGATCTACATTGCTATCTCTAAGAAGGTGCCCTCCTGAAGCTTCTATCATCATCCTGGGAAATTACAGGACACATTGTGAAATAAAAACCAAAACTATATAGTAAGGTTACCAGCCCTTTAAAATGACCGCACTCTGCAAGTTTGTTTACAGCTGTTTACCCCCATTCCTGACAGCCATTGGGGGCCCCCTGCCCAGATGGCTGCCCCAGGCGGTAAAGGGAGGCAGGGCCGTATTTGTGCCAGGACACTGACTGGGCACAAGTCAGGACACTCCTGGGCTGACTGGACCTGCCGCACTGTCTTTGTGAAATCACCTTCCTGCTATAGAAGATACTACCTTTTGGTTTTCAAAACAGTCTTTAAGCTGCGAACAGTGCTACACGCTAGGACGGTCCCACCACACCCTTTCACATGTCCTATTCTCGTCACACTTGAGTGTTCTTATGGCAATGAAGACAGTCTTAAGTAGTGGTGTGGGAGTAAATCAGTCCTGCTGTTGTATAAGGAGAAATCAACACTTCGTGTCTTTTTAAATAAACGACTGTAACCTTCCCCCAGAGCACAGGGCCCTGGACTGCAGAGAGACCTCCGGCCGCCCCCAAACACAACTTACAGGCTCTATTGCCAGGCTGCCATCAACGTGTTATGATGTGAAAAATATTTCTCAAGACTATCAAAAGTCAAATATCAAAAGGAAAGAAACCAAACTCCTCACCTCTGTTAAAATATTGGTTTCTCAATAGCTCATTGGTTTGGTAGTTTTTTAAGTTTTTGTAGGTACATTTATTTATTTTTGAAAGAGACAGAAACAGTATGAGTTGCGGAAGGGCAGAGAGCTAGGGAGAGAGAGAATCCGAAGCAGAATCGCCATTGTCACCGCTGAGCCCAATGGGAGGCTCAAACTCACGAAGTGTGAGATCCCGACCTGAGCTGAAAGCAAGACTCAGATGCTTAAATGATTGAGCTACCAGGCGCCCCTGTTTGTTAGATTTTCAGAGAGAGAGGGAGAGAGAAAGAGAGAACGATTGTGTGTGAGCGAGAGAGGGGCCGATGGAAAGGGTGACAGAGGACCCAAAGCAGGCTCCACGCAGACAGCAGCCAGCCCAATGCTGGCCTCAGACTCACAAGCAGTGTGATCCTGACCTGAGCCAAAGTCAGACACTCAACCAACTGAGCCACACAGGCACCCCAAAGCTCATTTGTTAATAAATTAAGAGTGAAGCTTAACTTGTAAGGTAAAATTATCTCCACATTTGGAAGAGTAGTCTGGTACATGATTCTTACAAACATAATAATCTACGTTACTTTTTTTTTTTTTTTTTTTTTTTAAGATTTTACTTTCAGGAAATCTCTACCCCCAACACAGGGCTCAAAGTGACAACCTAGAGATTATGAGTCACGCTGTCCTCCGACTCAGCCAGCCAGGCACCCCCAAATATAATACTTAACAGTTAACGCAAATTTAGATATCATTAGGCCGAAAACTTATTTCACCGACCCTTTGGTCAGTCCCCATGACCAAAAGGTGGTTCAACTCCCATTCCAAGATAGCACGAGCCTGAAATCGCGAGCAAACACCCCAAAAGTTATGTCAATCTAAAGGATGACGACATATTGCACTTGCGTTGAAACCAAGACTTCAAACTCAAAACAATATCCATTGAATCCTAATAGTGTATTTTCAATCAGAGATGTTAACGTGGAGTCCATTAATGGGCTTGATTTACTTATCTTTGAGAGGCAGAGAGACAGCACGAGCAGGGGAGGGGCAGCGAGAGATGGAGAGAGAGAATCCCAAACAGACTCCACGTTGTCAGCACGGAGCCCGACTTGGGGCTCGACGTCACCAACTATGAGATCATGACCTGAGCCCAAAGCAAGGGTCGAGCGCCGAATCATCTGAGCCCCCCAGGAAGCCCACAGGAATGGGCCTTTGGGGAGAGGGGTCCATGCTCTCCGGGAAATTAGACAAGGGTGCCGTGGAGGGGGATTTGCACTGGGGACACTGAGGGCATTCCCAAAGGTGTTCAGTGTTCTGTAGAAGGATCAAAAGATTCCTGATTCTCCATTGAGCCCATGAGTCAAACAGAATTCCACTGGGAAATCAGAAACAGAAGCCATGAAACTTCCACGTGGCACACAAAGTAAGAGTGTTTCTCTCTCCACATAAGAGCTAAATGCACGCCAGTCTCACGAGCCTGTGAGGGGAAGGGACAGGCAGAGCTCAGGCAGGAGGAGGCAGCACCGAGGACTCCGTGCCACACAGCACAGACCGGGCCTGGGGAGAGAGGACTAGCTGTGCGGTGAAGCTACGCGCTGCCTTGCTACAATACAGGTTGCAGGGTCTCCAGCAAGAGAGCAGTGGGCGGGTGCGGACGGCCAGGTGTCACCTGTGTGTTCTGGGTCGGGTTCTGCACCAGAAGCGCCAGGGCGGTGACATCGAAGGTCCCATCTGAGGCCATCAACGTGCCGTGAACTCCACTGTCTACGCGATTGTTGGCATCCGCTTTAAGGCCAATCGATAGGACCCAGCGAATCACTGGGTCCTTCCTCCAAACCAGCACCTCTGCCGACAGTCAACACCCATGGCCACGGTGGCTGCCGAAAGCTCTCTCCATCACAACCACACCCTGTAATGCAGGACAAGGATCTCTGCTGTGTGCCCCAAGCCTATGCTTCAGCTGCACACTCCGGGTGTTCTGGAAAACCTTCCTCCCGTCAGACAACACTGTTGGCCCCGTGCCTGGGCACCTTGTCACTTCAACACAAACGTCTCAGTTCTAATCGCAAAGCCCGCTTTGTGGACTCAGTTGAAAATCAGAGAGACCTGAAAAGACTCCCCAGCATATTAAGAGACTGTGACGGGATACCTCACGTTCATGCAAAGTAACAAAGATTGCATTTGCTTTAGGAGACAAGGAAAAATCACCAGATGATTCACTAGTTACTTCTGGTGAAAGACTGCTTCTGTCAACTGTGAAGAGATTTAAAAGGAAGTACACACTACAGGAAACACATTTACCCAATTCATTTCCAAGGTCTTTCACTAGGTAAAATAGCAGTTGTTCAAACGCATGGACACGCTTCAAACACTTGCAGATCCTTATTACATTTCTCTGTTACATACCTTATAATTAAATTATGTATATACACAACGTGTATCACAAAGGTTGGCTTCTGGCTTTTCTTGTGATTCACAATAACTCAATCACAGCTAGGCTATCCTTCAACTGGGCCATCCCCACTGCCCCTTTTTCTCAAGTTTATTGATTTTTGAGAGAGACACAGACAGAGACAGAGACAGAGACAGAGACACAGCAAGAAAGTGGGGGAGTGGCAGACGAAGGGAGGGAGGGACAGGATCCAACCTAGGCTCCACACTGTCAGCGCAGAACACGACAAAGGGCTTGAACCCACGGACCGTGACATCATGAGCTGAGCTGAAGTCGGAGCCTTAACCGGACGAGCCCTCCAGACGCCCCTCGCTTCTGGATTTTCAATCGGCCCCCAGCACCGAACTCTGTGCTGAGGAACCAGAGTTACAAGCCCACATCCTGGAGGCATGGAAGACTCGTCTGCCTTTTGTGGTTAGTTACTTCCTTCCTCAGCTTTCAGACACCCAATTCCTTGCTGTGGCTGCGCCCCTCCCGGTTACAGAACTCTGCCTCCTCCGTGCGGTAAGATGGACGAGCACTGTGGCCGCCAGGGACCAGGCCTACTGAACAGGGTCCCGATTTCCCTCAAGGACTCAATTCTCGACACCACACAAGATTTTCCAATCACCTGCTCCAATGGAAACCTCAGGTGAGTGCTTCCCAGCCTTACAGTTAGAGCCCACTCAAAGACATTGAGAAATCTGCGGAATTCTACAGGGAGTAGGCACACGTATGAGGTCTCCTAACCTGTGACTGACAACACGCATCTCACAGTTAGGACGTAAACGAAGCAGTGAGGTGGTCGTTCGTAACAAGAATCGTGCCATCAAATACTACGTGACCACGGCCGTGACTGAGACTCATTCTCCCAGGCGGACATTGTCAACTCTAGGCACCTTTCGTGGAGCCTTATGGGGCTCTACCTCACCGCCACCTCCCTGAGAACTTCACTCCTCATAGCCCACTGTACCCAGAAGCCTTACCAGAAACAGTCGGTTAACACATATTTTATAAGTGACGTGTATATGCTACATTCCTTCATAAAACAAGGTAAATGTGATTAAGAAAACCATAAAGAAAATACATTTACATCACTCTACTGGATGGAAACACATAACTTGCCTATAAGTGGACCTGATCTTCAAACCCTGGCTGTTCAAGGGTCAACCGTATGTTTCTGGGACTGGCCAGGCATGTCCACAGAGACCACAGTATGATCCACTCTCAGACACTGCGTTATACCTATGATAACACAGAACCCAAGTGAGCAATTTGAACATCTCAGCCCCGGAGAAAGTCACTTACACACACTCTGTGAAACTGAATCAAATGCTGGGGCAAACAACTCAATAAACGCTGTCCTCATATGACCAAGTACTTAACCCATACCTCCTGAAGATGACAAAATAAACGGAGGAAACACAGTGAAATGTTTTGGCCAATTTTTGTGACCTCTGGACTTACAAGACATACACATTTCTGGGAGCAGTGGGTGTGAGAGCCAGAGGGCACTACCACGAATCTTAATGTTTTCATTACAGAAAGTATAAGGATGTGGAAGAAAACACACTGGCAACATCCAAGGGACCGAATTTTCCCAGCATGGTTCCAGGAGCAAAAGGCCCTGGAGGCCTTTTTATGTCCGTGGAGGACATAATACTGCTTTGCAGCTATAGACTATATTGAGCAAACGAACAGCTACTGCTTTCAAAACAGGTACAGCTGAAAAGTGCTCAGCAAGGTGACAAGAAACACAATGCTTATTTTTTAAAGTTTTGGTGTTTTTCAGCTTGTCCACCCAATTTGCTGAGTCCCAGGGCACCTTGGGAAGGGTTTTCAATTCAGTGGCTCCAATTCAGTGGCTGTGGGGAAGCAGAGTGATGAAAGGGGAGGTGGGGGGTGTCAACAGCCACGTGAGGTCTCCCGATACGGGGAGGGGTCTGCAGGCAGAGACACCACGGATCTAGAGGAATGAGGCCAGTAAGACCACCCACACGCTGCAAACACGCAGGGGACACCAACCTGGTCATGCAGGCTCGTCACTAGCGTGGCTGGGGTGGACCTTTTGTTTTCTGGTGAGCAACCAGCGGATGGATTTTGTGATGCCCTTCTTCTTGGGGGCGTTGTTCAGTGAGTCCTGGTTATTGCTAGTGTTGCTGAGGTTGCTCAAGGGGCCATCCTGAGAGGCTGTGGATCTGGGGGACGCACAGGAGAGCATCTTCCACGCGTGCTCGTCGCACGACACACCGCCCCACGTGATTAGAAGCACAATCCCCCAGCTTCTAGGGAGGGCTGCGCCCTGGGAGCTGACACTGTCTCCCTCCCAAGTATATCTGGAGTCCAAGCACCTTGGGTGGAGAACGCTCAGCACCCCTCCCTGGCCGTGACCCGGGAGCACGGAGGACATGCACACCTGAGCCACCCCAGGACGTGGTGCGAGTAACAGAGAGGCTGCTGGAGCTGCCTGGTGGGGGTGGGGGGAAGAGAGCATGGCTCCTGACAACCCCACAGGGCACAGTGCAGCCCAGGAGAGGAGCCCTAGGGAGCATGTCACCCAGGATCCACCGGGAGGAAAAGGCAGGTCTCAGGACTGCTGGTGTGTAGGATCTGAGCAAACGAGGTTGCCCTACAGCCACCAGCATCACAAGACTCTGGTCTTTCCCACCTGCCTTTTGCCCTGCTGGCCACACCCAGGGCACCCAGGCAGGTATCCCAAGAACACCGTGCACGTAAACTCAGTTCATTGGCCTTTCTTTGGAATCGCTGTTCCGACCCTTTCTCCCCCATGGAGAGATCAAAGGGTTCTCAGAGCTGAAAACCAGCCCACAGGCATATCTCCTACGATGCCTGTGCCCCTTACTTTGTGGCATCCCTGATGTCCTCGTGGCTGGCCTTGGGCAGTGCCCCTTGCTGCAGCCTGTCCAAGCTCAGGGACCTCTGGGAAGAAGGAGCTGATGGTACACATCGTGTCCTTGCCACACTATCTTGTGACTCTTCCTCCAAAGGCAGCAACTGTGGGGTGGAGAGGAGAGTGACATGAGTTCACCGTGCACCCAGACAGAGGAGCACAGCCCTGAAATGACAGCCAGCAACTCATTTGAAAAGCTATGAGCTGTGCTTTGTGCAGCGTCCAAAACGACTTCCTAGGATCGACATAACGCCAGGCGAAAGGGTGGATTCGCGTCCGGGCAGTGGGCCCACTGAGACCCCCAGCCCATCTGCACCGAGGGGTGTACCCTCCCCAGGACCTCCAACCACCAGGAGCCCGGCCACAGAAGGTAGAGGCGGAGACCCAGACCATGTCACCATACACCACGGCCAGCTGAGAAGGAAGGTGCTTGTTTCCTGACGCCATTCAGGGCAAACCCTGGTGAGCATGGAGCCCTCCCATGCACGATTGTGCAAAGCTCTTTGTTTGGGGGAAATGGAGCGAGCTTGTGGCCTAATCCACTGTCACTTCTGGTAGCGATGCAAGGCTGGAATCTACAGGGACGTGTGTAAAATGACAAGGCACCCAACCCCCTGACCCCACACTCGGGTCTGACTTCTGCTTCTCGGGGACATTTCGGTTGAGGTTACAAACTGACGGACTCATCGGCAGCTTACAGACAGTCTGCTCGACACGGTGGAGACACAGTGTCCCTTGGCTGCCGTCACGACAAATGAACCCCTTCTGACTCCATTTTTCCTTCTGTCACAGGTTGTGGGTCTGTGGCTATGTGGCTGTGGGCCCTGAAAAGGACCGTGGAGCCACGGACCCGCCAGCGTTATGACCCTTGACAGGTCCTGGTGGTGAGGCAGGGCCGGATCTCATGAGACACACGTGTAGGACGGGCGAGACAGGCACAGCCAACTGGGTTTGTACCAGGACCTCCGAAGCTGCATGGGGCTCGGGACACCCATGGCGGTCAGCACCAAGTGGAGCTGAGCTCAGGGAAGACACAAGCATAACCAACAATTACAGACACCTGCCTCCTCTCCTGATTTCCATGACAATCATCAGACAACAAAAGGCTACCTTAACAGGCTACAAATTATCCACAGAAATCCAAACAGGGTTTGCTTGCTACTTGCTTCACGCAAGTAGATTTCATACCCAGGTGGAAGCAAGTATATGGAGAAAACAAACGCCAAAACGGAACAGGACAGGCAGCCACACTAGCGACCAGGCTATGAGGTGAGCAGAGACGGAGGGTTCCGGGAGCACACCCTCCCCTGTGTCGCAGCGCAGTCCACACACAGGCCCCCGCCCAGCACTGGGTCCTGCCAGACTTGTGCCTATGGGCCAATTCAGTCTCAGCCAAAACGGGAGACTCCCGCAAGGCTGGGAAGTGCAATGCCCGTGCTGGCCCTGTCCGCATGGACCTGACACCCACTACACATACACCTAGACTTCATCCCCCAAAACCTCCAAAGAGCCCTCCAAGTAGCCATCAGTGAGCTGGGGGAGCAGGCCGTCCTGCCTGGGTGTTCATCACACGACCCTCTGTTCCTTGAGAAAGGCTTGCCACAGAGGAAAAGGCAGCACGAGCCAGCAGAATGCAGGGCGTGCCCTGTGCCCCGTCGCCGATGTGAGCTCCTGATCTCTGAGGACCGTGCACCGATGGGCAGTGTGTGGGCACCCCAAGGGCCATGATTCTTTCGCTGTCCTCACTTACCAGGAGGGCAAGGCAGGAGAAAAAGACGGTGATTAATACACCCCGGTCACAAAACAACCAGTGACCGAACTGGCACTTGAACGCGAGAATTCAACTGAACGGACACACCATCTCTGCAGTGGAGGGGCTCCCCCAGCTGCCGCCCAGCTCTGTATCAGAGGCACGGCCCTGTCAGCACATGGCTGGGAAGGTCTGGGATGGGGGTACGATCCAGGAAGCAAGGCATCCCAGTTATGAGGCGGACTCTCTGGTCGAGGGTTCCGACCCGAGGCACGGCGCTTCCCCTGAGAATGGGCACACCCACATCATTGTCCCCTGGACACAGGAGGTGTCCTGTCCCAGTGAGGGGCACTGTAAATGGGAGAAGGGCGCCCGAGCAAAGGTGGGGTATGTGGCAGAGTGGTTTCTTGGCCAGTGTTTGCCCTGCAAAGTGTCCTCATGCACAGGACCCCGGCTTTCGGGCTCTGGTTGCACATCTGGAAATGGGCTAACCACACAAGCTGTGGCTCGCGGGCATGTCTGTGAGGGCCAGGTAACAGGATCCTAAACCACTGCACACACCAGGTGGCGAACCCGAAGAGCTCATTGAATGCTACTGGCTACGGCTGTCAAAAGCGGTTATCCCGAAATCGAAAGTCTATGGCTCTGCTTCAGTAATTTCTCTTCCTAGAAACTTCTATGTCTCATGGAAGTAAGTACGCAGCGCAGCGAGCAAGACACAAACGAGAGACAACGGCGAGCTCTGGTGGCCGTCGCAGGTACCGTGGAAACCGGCCGCCACGCTCGAGTCCCCAGTGGCTCCTGTACTTCCCCGCACACGCCAGCCGCTCGTCCTTACCCAGCTGTGGTGCTCACTGTGAAGAGACGGGCACTCTCCCCCACACCACAGACAAACACGGCTAGGTTGCACTACGAAACCCTTTCGCTTCCTCCGATGCTTCCTTACATCACTAGGCTGACAGAGGCATGCAAAGAAAGGAAGAGAAATCAGATTTACTGCACACTAGGAAGTTAAAATTTCCAAGACAAAACGAGCAAACATATTTTAAAGAGAACAACAGGATGGATATAATTGAGAGAAGATTTAGAAACAACCACGACTGGAAGCAGAACTTTGTGCCACCACACATGTAAACGTGTGTTTACCAGAGACGCTACCAATTATCACTCAGGGACGTAAAACTCCATTACAACATACACAACTCATTAAAACATGGCATCCTGCCAAACAAAGACATCTAACAGGTGCCTATTCTAAACTTTCCTGTAACTGTTCTCCTTGTTGAAAACCAAGTTACACCTTTACAGTATCACCCTAGGGGATGCCGAAGTTCCCGCAACACCTTGTATAACACCAAACAAACCCACTCTGTTAATGCCCTGCTGGACGTGAATGTGAAATCCTGACCTAGAATTTGAGTGACAACCTCTCACAAATCACTGTGCTGGTTACAGGAGGGTGCCCTGGGCAGGTACGTGATAAAAACGGGCTTAGGGGCAGGTGACAGCTTCACTTGTAGGAGTCCTGAGTTTCAGTGTAGAAGGCAGTACTTGTGCTCAGTAAGCCCATGAGATTTGGAGTCCTGAACACGAGCGTCGGCTCCGCAAAGCGTGCTGTCTGTATCGAGCTTCCGTTCAGCTATGCTCAGTGCCTTATGTCTTTTGAAGAAACACTTCGTTTACAAATTATTACCTAGATCAAACCCGTATCCACCTGTACTATACAGTGATACGCTAACGACAATTTATCACTATTGGGGCAAAACCCCACTATCTACTGACAAATGAAGATGCAGGAGAAACAACACGAGCCAGCCACGACTGACCACAGACGCTCCAGGGCAAAACAGCAAACTGACAAAACACAAACCACAGAACTTTTACCCTGTGTCTCCTTCCAGCTAGCACTGCGTCTCTGCTCCCAACCAGAGTTCAAGTCCTCCAGAAAGCTGCCCCTACTGTGTCTACACAGACTCTGGAACTCTGGCGAGTGGGCTTTAGCGCAAGGGCTCCTGGACCAGACCACCGTGCTCCTCGGCCTCCACCTTGCCTGGCCCCACCCAGCACGACCAGGCCACCGCTCTCCCTTTCCCTGAGCACCTGGCTCACTGAGCTCCTTCCACCTTGTCGTGACCGCTTGGTCTCTGCCAGTTCTGTGTCTCTCTCTCCACTGCCACACTGGGCAGTGCCCAGAGACCCACCCTTGGACTCTGGGGCTATCCACAGGTGCCCACCTAGGTACTTGTCAATCATCTGTCAAACAGAAATAGATTACTAACACACATATCGCCTTTACTTCCCTTTCGCTGCTGGTCTCTTCTCACTACACTGTGCACACATAGGGGTGCAGGCCTATCCTCTGACTTTTTATCTATTTATTGCTTTCTTTGTTTTATTTCAAGTGGGGGACGAGCAGAGAGAGGGAGAGAGAGAGAATCCCAAGCAGGCTCTAGGCGCGGTCAGCACAGAGCCCCATGCGGGACTGCGGGGCTCCGGGGCTCGATCTCACAAACCCAGAGATCGTGACATGAGCAGAAATCAGCAGTCGGACGCTTGACCGACTGAGCCACCCGGCGCCCCTCATCTGGGTTTTTCAGTCATGCTGCACCCTAGCTCTGGGACGATGTCTGCACCAAACTTGTTCCATGACTACAGGTGCTCACAACTTACACAAATATATAAAAATATACGCAGCCGAAGAGACAAAGGACAAAAGTACTTAGACTCCAAAGGTGAATTCTTTGTTGTTTAAGGATGAATACACGTGTTCATTTAACCTTCATTAGCGTTTCAAACCCTTACTAATTTGCATTGTGCTGTACTTAACACTAGGTCCTATCTTAATCCACATTGCTACTTGATACAAAGAAAGAACAAAAGCTCTCAAAAGTAAATTCTAAGGCAGCAAAAGAAGAATGGGGGAAGCGGCAAGGAGAAAGCAGCCTATCAGTCCTTTAGTTCCAGAAGAGCCTCACAGACAGGAAAAGGCAGGTGACATTGGAGCTGGCAGGTGGGTCCCACGAGAGCCCCCAGAGGATGGAGGTCCTTGCCTTGGAAGGCTCATGTCGCAGACGGGCCACACGGCCTTTCCGGCGGCGCCGCAACACCGCGCTGCTGCTGCTGCTGCTGCTGGCATCCGTGGGGCTGTCCGCCAGACGGAACCTGGAAGCTGGGATGCTGCCGACGTGCGTCCGCCTGAAATACGGAGGGAAACAATCAACAAACACGCACACACACACCGAGGTTGTTATCTAAAGAAAAGGGGGCTTTGTCAGCCAGGCCAAAACCCGTCAATTAGGAAAATGAGGTCACAGAAAAAGGTCTCCAAGGAAGGCATCCTTGCCCCTGGCTCCAGTGCAAGCCCGCTAGCCGGGTCCTGTGGAGACAGGGTCTCCCGGGCCCAGCAGGTGCAACGCATCCCCGCGGCCCAGACGTCCCCGAGGTGGAGCAGCGCCTGCCCCCAGTCAAGCTGTCATCCAGCGTGTCTGCACCACCTCCTGCCCAACTGACCGGGAAGCACTCCTATACGTCCCTCTGGCCTTCACCTGCCATCGGACCACGTGTGCCAAGGCCCTCGCTGTGATGCCAGGTGACCCCAGGTTTTCCTCCACCAGCCACTTTCGGGCGCCCCAGGGGCATCCGCGGCAGGATCAATTGGAACCACACCTCCCAGCTCCCGTACACAGGAGGCAAAAGCGTCTCTGGCCTCTGTGCAGTTAGACTAACAGACAAATGTCCCCCTTGGCCACAGAAGTCTCCAGAAAAGTTCCATGGAGCCCCGAGCCCCTAGGGTGGAGTCACTTAATTGGGCTGTCAGCTGCTCCCCTCAGCAAAGGCTCTGGGCACGAAGCGGTCAGCAACTGTGAAGGAGCACCCGCCAGCCCACGTGCCCGGCCTCAGCCACGGGCTCACCCTCCACACTTGAACCCTGCACGGGAGTCCAGTGGCTCCTTGCTCTCTGGAAAAGAAGAGAAGCTGACTTCCGTTGCACAAATCCCAGTGCGGCCTGAGTGGGCCTGCTTTTGGAGCAGGAGCCTGCACCTAAGGGGGCCCAGTCAGCTACTCGAGGCACTGTCACACCAGAATGACTCTCACCTGGTACCTATTTCTTACAAAGAAGCAAGCAAACCTTTTAATACCTGCTGACAATTACTGTCTGCAGGACGCAGCTCACAAGCCGGCTGACCCGCTCCCTCACAGGCGACTCACCAATGTCCCAACAGACTTAAAGCGATTACATGTCATTCTCCACTCTTTTCAAAAAGCTAAGAAACTGGGAGCACTGCGCTAACCCCACCAATGTGAAGGTGACCTTCACAACCATGGCCACGTGTCCACTCCCATGGTGACCCCACTGGTGTTACCGAAGGGACCACAGCTTCCGGGGACGCTGGGTCCGAATCTGGCACGCTGGACCCCTCCTAGCCCCACCCCATCACTGCCACACTCGGTGGAGGGAGGCCGCAAATAAACCCACCCAAACACGAACAGAACTTTCCCTAACTTCCACGCCTCCTCCCATGGCTGTGAGCTCTGTCATGCCTCCCGGTCTCCTGAGATTCCAAACCTAACCTCTGCAATGAGGTTTCACTTCTCCTTCTTGCCAACTACGAAGCTACCGGCTCCCTGAGCTACATCCAGTCACTCTGCCCATTCGGCCAAAGGATTCCTCTGGAAGATACACAGCAGGTGCTAACATATGTGTTTGTGAGGTGGTTCATGTTAGGCACGGTGAAGGGCAGTGTCCCCCCCCAGCCCCGCCCCATCATCAGTTAGGTGGTACCTGGAAAATGGATCGCATCAGACTACAACACGCTCAGGGTTATTGTGTGTAACTCTGATCCGGTTCGGGTCATACCATAGCACACCCACGGTTCTACATTGGAACCATGAGCTGGTTCAGGTCATACTGGTGACAGAGGGAAGCCGCCCCCAGCCGCATCTCAAACACATCTGTGACCCGGGAAATGTCATACCCGTGGTGAAGCGAAGAGCCTCTCAGTCTTGCCCGCTTTAATTCAGCCCTCAGTGCTTCCATGCTCTGTAGAAGCCGATCCTGCAAAGCAGCAAATGACAACGACACTCACTGCAAGCAAGGTTAACGATTCTTTGCCTCAAGAGTCCGTTCAACACGGAGCACAAACTGGTAGTGGCCAGAGGAGAGGAGAGTAGGGGCGGTGGGCAAAAGAGGTGATGCTGATTAGGAGGCATAAGCATCCAGATATCAAATAAGGCCGTCTCGGGGATGAAAAGCACCGTACAGGGAATACGGTCCATGATACCCTAAGGACTCTGTATGGTGACACACGGTGACCACAGTGATGGTGGTGAGCACAGAGTTACGCGTGCAATTGGTGAAACGGTATGCTGTCTACTTGAAACTGATACAACACTGTAGGTTCATTACACGATGGGGAAATTCAGCAGTTACAAACCCCAAGACCATTGTCTCCAAGAGTCCTCCAGGAAACACCCGGATCACCAAGTGAACGTCCTAAACCCTACTGAACAGTTAGGTCACAGGCCTAGCAAGGTTACAGAGGAGAAACACCGAGCCACTAACACTTGTTCCTAATTATGTAGAGAGGAGCAGGACTTTCTGGGCGGTGGGGGAATAGCCCTTCTGTGCAATAGGCACGTGCTCCTTCGTGGACCCTCCCCAGCCCAGCCTCACGTCTGCACACGCAGCACCAGGGAGCAAAACCGAAGAGGACCTTCGGTCACACAACAACGCCCTAGGCAGTGCCGTCCCAGGCAGCAGACACCGCCGCACGTGGCTAACTGAGTGCCCAAAGTGGGGCTGGTCCCGACCACAGGGGATGGAACTGTGAGACGGCCCGTGGGTTGCAAGGACTGAATGTGGAAAAACATTGTAGAGTAGCTCCTTCATGTCTATACTATTTACATGATACAGTAACACGTTGCCTGCATCGGGCTACATGAAAACTAACATCACCCGTCTGTTTGACCATTTCGAATGCAGCCGCGAGAATCCTTGGGATGACACCCGTGTCACCTGTTACCTTCCTGCTGGGCAACGCTGCACTCAACGAAAGGTTTGCGTGAACATTTTAGCTTTCGAGCGGACCCCCGAAGGGACTCAGAAATCTGAACCCCATAGGCTGCACAGCTCCAACTCCGCCACATGCGTGCCATTCAGACTTGCCAGCGTGGGGCCCCTCGAAAGCACAGTGGTGGCTCGCCTTGGAGGAAGTGTCAGCCCCAGAGGTCACCTGCTCCTTTCCAGTCTCAAGGGATCACTGAATGATTGAGAGATGGAAATACCTTCTCACGTTGCGTTTCTTGTAACTGTTTTTTCAGATTGCCCACTTCTCCTAACGGAGACTTCTGAGAAAGGTACAGTCCTTTAGTGTTGATTCTTTCAAACGTTCCACATGCTAGAGCACGCCTACGTTTCTCTTTACAATAACGCAGCACCACAGAAAAGTCATGGAGTGGATGGCCATACCAACGAACAGGGTCACATGACCACAGAGTGAAATGCTGTCTGTGAAACTGCAGTAACAGCCTTTCCTCATGCTTTGTCCATGTACAATTTCTTCACGGATCAATGTCTGACTGTAAGTATGACAAGTTCCTAAGTTTACTTGCAGCAGGTACACTGGTTCGTACTAGCTTTTAGGGTCTGTGATGCCTCAGTCACTTGGGAAACCTGACCTAAGTTTCGTACATAGAATTCCAATCTCACATACAACTATTCTACCTAAAGGCTGGCCCCAGTGATCAAGGTAGAACCTCACGTGGGGTATAATAACGCACCTCATAATGGGTTTTACCCAAAACAAGTGTGTCGTGTAATTAGCATTGCTCACTGGTGTCTCCAAGTGCCCATCTTAGGGAAGATTCTGGGCTCATCTACAGGGACACAGGTGTCACCAGAACCGGTAGTATCAGGTCCGCACCCAACTGTCACCACCAGAGCTTCTCTCACAGAGATCCTATGATACTGCTTCCCTCCCGTTACACCTCAAGTGTATCCGTTATGATGGTGTAAGAGTCCAGGCTTAGACTCTTTCCAACCCAGATGAAAAGAGGGAAGGCAGGAGATGGAACAGGAGAAACTCTGTTTTCAGCTGCTTAAATGCTTGACAGAACTGCGCACTCCTACCGGTCCGTCTGGACAAAAGAGGTACAAATTAGCTCCCCAGACAAGAACCAGGCTGAAGGTTCCAGCACAGGGGTGGCCAACGAGGGCCTGCTGACCACATCCAGCCACTGCCGGGTCCTATCAACAAAGGGTTATCGACACACGGCCCCTCCCCTTAGTTATATACTGCCTATGGCTGTTTCTGGGCCCATCTTTGATTAGCATGAAGCTAGCTTACTCCTTACCTCTCAGTTAGTAAAAGCCTCACATACTTACTCTCGGGCCCTCCCCAGACCATACTCCTCTTCTAGACAGTAAGACGCACCTTCCCGCACACATACGTCGGGCAGGGACAGGACACTGGGAACTTAACACAGACAGTGGGTAACAGCCTGCAGTTTTCCGCGTGAAAGAATCATTTCTACTTTCTACAGTGGCTGTTAGCCTCTGCTCCACGCTGCTCCTCAGGATCACAACGTGAGCGTCTCCTCTGTGAGGACGGGGGCACTCAGCCGCTGTCTCTCATGTCCTACCTTATCTTCCACAGCAGCCATTCTCTCCTTAAGATGACGCTGAAGACGCTCGTCAGATTCGGAAAGGAGCTGGTCAATAGTGCCCGACAGACATTTATTAGTCTCTTCATTCATTTTTTCTCTCTGCCTTACCTGAAAGAGAAGACGCAGGCTTGAAGCAAAAGTGCGAACATCGGCTCAGACGTGCGAATGACCAGCGGTGCGACCCACACGCACGCCATCCTCGGCTGCCCCTTCCCACGGCACTCTTGGGCGTGCTTGTGCCTCACTGCCAGCACCGACCTCCCGGGACACAGAAACGCAGGAACCTGCTTCCCAGGGGTCATCACTTAGCAGGTGCCTTTGTTTCTGGGAAACAAAACACACATGGGCCCTCACGAATGTCCTCATTATTAGCTCTCAGATGGGCTCAGGAGGCAGATGTACATGCAGGAAAGAGCATATTCTTTTTTTAATTTTTTTTTAACGTTTTTTAATTTATTTTTGGGACAGAGAGAGACAGAGCATGAACGGGGGAGGGGCAGAGAGAGAGGGAGACACAGAATCGGAAACAGGCTCCAGGCTCCGAGCCATCAGCCCAGAGCCTGACGCGGGGCTCGAACTCACGGACCGCGAGATCGTGACCTGGCTGAAGTCGGACGCTTAACCGACTGCGCCACCCAGGCGCCCCTAAAGAGCATATTCTTAAGGGGATCAGCTTATCTACACACAGGAGGAGGAATATTCCGGGGCGGAAACAGAAGCTCGGATCTGGCCTCAGGGGGAAAGAAATGAATCCATTGACAAAACCGAAAGATAAAAAAAATCCACTTTGGGAAAGATTCAGTGGTGAGAAAGACTTTCACCTGTTTTTCGTGAAATTCCCACATCTCCTGAACGTTTTGTAAAGGAACTTGTATTAGAAATTCATAACAAATTACCTCAAGTAATTTCCGAACGTAACCGCAAAGTTCACGGGTCTGTGTTATATACAACTCTCATCAATCGTCTGGTTTAAAAACTCGTTTCTGCCGCATCTCCTGAATTAACCCAAAACAGAAGCGCCGAGGACAGGCCGGCAGGATTCAGGGGCTCCTGCCGGGCGGAGGGCCGTGGGGTACGGACTACACATGTGCCCTGCAGTCGGGGGGCCCAGGGAGGAGGAAGAGCCCACAGGACACACCCGCAGGCTAGGCAATGGACAGTCCCTCCATGCTCGGGCTTCCTCATCTCTAAGCCACACCTGCTGGCACCTCTTTCCTTGGGAGCAGGCAACAGAAAGCACGACCACCTCACCTAACACGCAGCAACGGCCATCACTTGGAAAAGACCCTGGTCACCCCACAAGAAGGGATCAGCACCCAAGTATTTTTCAAGCAAAACAGCTTAAAAGTGTCCTTGGAATTGTCTCAGTTATAATAGAATCCTTATCTCAACACCTGTCCCTCCAAACTACCATACAGTCCTAAAGGCAATGAAGTGCTTCTCTAAGTAGGTGAGGTCGAATTCTCGGCCCAAGAGGCTAGCGTCTGGTTGTGCTCGCTTGTGTGCATGTGGCATGGCAGGCTGGGGTCGGATTGTCTCAGTTATAATAGAATCCTTATCTCAACACCTGTCCCTCCAAACTACCATACAGTCCTAAAGGCAATGAAGTGCTTCTCTAAGTAGGTGAGGTCGAATTCTCGGCCCAAGAGGCTAGCGTCTGGTTGTGCTCGCTTGTGTGCATGTGGCATGGCAGGCTGGGGTCGGCCAACACGAGCCCTCACGCTGGCATCAGAAGCTTCACTCCGCGAGAACTCATGTTTTATTCTCTGACCCTGAGGGCCAAGCACACGAGTTTCTGGTGTAAGTTAAGGGTGAGTGTTTCGAGTTTTCTGGTGAAAACAAAACCTGATGGCCTTGGATGGACGTCCCAAGATGGGGAGGCCGCTGCCTGCTCTGTCTCCTGGGTGTTTCACGTTGACGTCTGACCAGCTACCGCAGGGAAAAATCTCAGGGGATTCAAGGGACACGGGCCTCCCTTTCGTCAAGGCTCGATTACGCTATTCTTCTTCTTAGGAACATCTACCCCGACCTGTGCCTTTCATCTCAAGTAGAAATTCAGGATGTGGGGACCAAGGTCAGGCCCGTGACCTGATTTCAGGACCTCAGTGTCATGTCCTAAGGAAGGAGACCCCTCCTCTAGGCTGCCCTACCCCAGGCCAGTACCTCCGCTTTGGCCAAGGGACACCCACGAGGTCCCGCGTCAACCGTGAGTAGCTGCTAATGAGCTGGTGGGCACAGTGGGCTGTGCGGGTGCCTCCACCCCTAGGCAGCACTGCCTCCGGGGCCCCAGCGTCCAGAGAACATTGTCCACATGCTAGGAGTGTTCAGTAGCATCCAACTCGCACAAGAGTCCACTGTACCCCTGATGGGACCGAGAAGGGGCCTGGCGTCCACATGGGGAGAAGTGGGAAACAAGGGACCACTCCCTACCCCCACACCCCCAGCCTGTGCCTCATCCTCAACCACTGCCAGGTGCATGGCTGCTCTGCTCGCACACGTACCCGCTGCAGTTCTTGGTTCTTTTCCTCCAGCTGGGCCTCCATCTGGCGCAGCCTTTCCTCGATGTTGCCACGCCTCTGCTCGGCCTGTGGGCGACAGCGGGGTCAGAAGAGCTGGCGGCCCCACACCACACGCTGTGCCTACGCACGACATGCTGTGAGCGGCCTTCCGCCTGCTCACAGTCCCTACAGGCCTCATGCGTGCCAGTGGGAAGCAGTGGGCTGCCATGCTGGTGACCGGGGGTAGGCAACGGTCTCGTCCCCACCCCGGGTCCCGGATCCTTGGACAGTGCCTCGTCCCCCGGGAGACACCCCTGGCCACTCAGCACGGACAGGAGGAAGCAGCAAGCAGAAAGAGCAAACAGGCGTGCTAGCTTCCTAAGCTGGGAAGTCACTTCCAACAATTTAGCTTCCTCAGCAGCAGAGTGTCCAAAGACAAACAGTCGGGCTACACGGCTGACCAGGGACAGGAGAGAGGACAGGCGAGAAAACAAACGGAGACTTGACATGCAGATCACAAAGGAGGAGAGGCTCTGTTGGAGCCTGGGCTTATGGGTGCCCAATGCCGCCTGCCCGACTTGATGGCAGCCTTGAGGGTCAGCATCCCGTGATGACACCACCCCCTTCCCACTGGGACCCTCACTGCACTGGAACCGGTGACACAGAAGCACCGACAGGCTCCCTGCTACAGGTTCCCTCAGCCCAGGTTCCGGAAGGACGGACTGGCTGCCCAGTCATGTGCTCCCTCGTCCTGTGTGCATCACTCGATCCCAGCACCGACCACATCATGTCTGGAAACTACCTCTTCAACTGCTGCCTTCCTCTGTGGGTGGTGAGGGCTATGAGAGCTGGGAGGGCAGGGACTGTGTCTGGCACGTTCCTCGACTCTATTTGTTGAACCTCCGAGTGAATTCCTTAAAGATTTATTTCTTACAGGGGTGTCTGGGTGGCTCAGTCAGTCGGGTTCTGACTCTTGGCTTCAGCTCAGGTCATGAACTCAAGGTTTGGGCGTTCGAGCCCTGTGTCACGCTCTGTGCTGATAGCATGGAGCCTACTTGGCATTCTATCTCCTTCTTTCTGCCCCTCCCCTGCTCATGTATGTGCCCATGCTCGCTCTCTCTGTCTGTCTCAAAATAAATGAACATTTAAGAATTTTTTAAATAAAAACGATTGTGTTGAAAAGAGGATAGGATTTTCTCATTTCTCGGAAAAATTCTATGCTTTTTTGGTTTTTTTTTTCCTTCAGTAAGCTCTACACCAAACGGGGTCTCAGACTCATGACCCTGAGATCAAGAGTCCCAAGCTCCACTGACTCAGCCAGCCAGGCACCCCTGTCCTTCTCTTACCCAAGGCTACTACCTTGAGCTTTGAGTCGCTGACTTAACTCTGAAAAGCAGTGAGTCTTAGATGCAGCCAACGGCACACAGCACACATCGGACAAAACCGGAGGGAACAAAACTGAGGATGATGCCTGCCATTTGAAAAGCATTCCGATCTCAGACAAAGTAGCACCGAAAACAGATCTCAGCTGGGTCGCGGAATTTGGCACGCCGACGTTACCGGTGAGAAATGAGATACAAGAACGGACCGCCATGAAAATGACATTCCCACCATGGGACCCAGAAGGAAAGGCAGGCCCCACCTTGCAGAGGGTGGCCACCCTCTGGGCCGGCTCGGCTTCCACCTCGGGCAGCGACTTGGCCTTCCTCGGTGTCTGCTGCAGCTTCCGCTCCGCCACCTCCAGGCGCTCTTGCAACTGGCGGTTTTGATCCGCAGTCTAGGAAATGAAGGCAAAGCATCAAAGTGTAGCAAGTCTTCTCTCCGTTTCCATTTTTAATAAAGTGAAACAAAAGCTAAATGCAGAGATCTACTGTTCGTTCTGACTGAAGCCAACAGTTTGGGAGGTGCTTCAGAGTAAACCTTTCCTGTCTGCAAGGAGTCACCCACTGCCTTGGTCCTCGTTTCACTACGCAAAACATGTCTTGCCAAACTCTTTGCTCTTCTTCAGTATCTTCAAAGAAGTCTTTCAAAAGACAAAGTTCCCACACATTAAAGAAAACCCATCTTCTGGAGGAGCTTGCTCGTTCTTCCTGACAAGTTAAGGAGGGAAGGGTTCGGTCCTAACCCTTCGTGAACATATTTATACTGTGGTCCGAGGGCTCGCTCCATAGGACATTCTGAGGTGGGCACATCAGCCAGCACAGAGCTTCTGAGAGCATGCCTGATGCCAGTTGAGTTCTTTTTGGAAGTGTACCATTATTCAACAAAAGCACTCTCCCTCTTGACCAAAAACGTGGAAAACTTCAACGTGGAAAACTTAGACACGAGATTTTTTGTTAAAGGACTTTTAGGGAAGCCGAGGTGGCTCAGTCGGTTAAGCGGCCAATTCGGCTCAGGTCATGATCTCATAGCTCATGGGGTCAACCCCGCCTCGTGCTCTGTGCTGACAGCTCAGAGCCTGGAGCCTGCTTGGGATTCTGTGTCTCCCTGTCTCCCTCTCTGGCCCTCCACTGCTCATGCTCACTCTCTCTCTCTCTCTCTCTCTCTCTCTCTCTCTCTCTCTCTCTCACTCTGGCTCCCTTTCTCAAAAATAAATAAGCATTAAAAACATATAAAGTCATTTTAAAAATCATGCATAAGGTGAGGTTTTTGCCAGGTTAACGTTTGTTCCCACAGACTCCTTCCATCTTCTGAGTGCATATAGCTCTGTGTGTATATACAGACTGCGTCTCATGCTTTAAAACCCTCAGAATATAAATCACATGCTGTACACAAAGTATTTCACGATCTGCCTTTTACACTCATGATTTGGAACATCTTACGTGCCATCAAACAGCATTCCTCAATGTCATTTTCATGGCTTCCTAGTCTTTCACTTTGATTATCATTTTGGGTCGACTGACACATTTGACAAACACACCAGGCAAACTCACTCTGTTTCCAAGAAGCTGGATGCGGTGTTCCTGTTCAATGCCGGATGACCTGAGACAACCAAGGAAGAGCCGTGCGGCTTCCCAAAACACAGGGTCTCCCATCCTCGCTCCAGACTGTGCTTCTGCACCTGCCATCCCCCCGATCTCAAGTACTAACCAAAATGGCCAGTGCCTACACATTCCCGGCTACTCCCTGCTCAGTTGGAAACAGTGCTAACGGGCAACAGAATAACGTGCATTTAAGACAAGACAAGGAAGGAACCAAGGAGGGTAGCCCCATAACATGCTTCCATAAAATTCGAAAGAATTAAACCCTGGACGTTGAAGTAACCCCGCTGGTCAACACAAGATTCTAAGATCCTAAAACCTTGACATTGACACTTGGTCCTTAACCTGACTTGTAATTAATAAAAGTGGAATGAAGTTCAACGAAACCAACGACCTGTCGATGCAGAGAGTCCTTCTTTGCGATCTCGTTTTCAAGTTTATCCTTGAGGTCGTGCAGAGAGGTGGCTTCCTGCTGTGCCCTGAGGCAGCGCTTCTCAAGGGTAGTGATCCTCTCTTGCATGTCTTCCTTCTGGGCCATGGCCTACAGCAGGTATTTCAGAGGGAAAACAGGGAAAGAATCAGCGTACGACACATTAACACACTCCAGACACAAAAACTGGGCGAAATTCTCATTTCCCAAACAAACAGAAAAGTAGCATCCTGGGGGCACCTGGGTGGCTCAGCCGGTGACGCTTTGTGAGTTGGCGCCCCGCGTCAGGCTCTGTGCCGACAGTGCGGAGGCTGCTCGGGATTCTGGCCAGGTACCCAGGCTTATTCTTTCCCATGTGTTCAAAGACAAATGGATAATAAAATCTCCCGGAAGTCACAACCTCGGTTGCCTCCGGACACCGTTGAGCTTTCCACAGAACAGCGACTTGCCTCTGGAGGCACGCACCATGAGACACCATCCCCTCTCCGGGGAAACGGTGGGGGAAATCTCATCCAATTCCCACAAAGTTGAAGCAGCAGTGTTAACAAAAGGAAGCCAAACTCCACCTTGCATATAACTGGAAGTCATCTTCTATAGCCTAACCCTGTAACAACATTGTATCCCATGGTATCTGACACTGCAAATGAAACCAGACCGTCCTGCCCTGCCTTTCTTGTCCACCACCCGAGAGATTCCTCTTCCAGCCCTCTGTGTTTACTAAGCAATTTATGTCAGCAGTCTCAAGAGTGAAAGTGATGAGTCCTAAGAAATGATTTTCTAAACTCTCTGCATATTGAACTCTGCTGCGGGGTCTCCCCCCACCTTTGCCAAACAACAACTTCACTGAACGGGTTATATAATTTCTGCAAATACTTTTGTTTTAAATTCGGACACGGCCTCACCCACACTAAGGTACTAAACAGACTGCTCGTGCACGTACACGTGGGTCTGACAGGGTCTGACAGGGTCTTCCCGAGGTGGCATTGACGGGCTGGGGTGGGGTGTGCGGGGACTGTCCACAAAGGGCAGCTCACAGGGACAGGAGGAGGCACAGAGCAACCATCCCACCCTTACCAGTTTCTGTGACAAGGATCAGATTCCCATCCACGACGACCACACGTGCAGAAGCGGCCGCACTCCTCCATGACCTTACACCGGGACCAGCGGGCTGCCCCTCGCTCACTCTGACCGCCACGACCAGGAGCACGGAACCCCTGGGAGGAGGGCAGGGCGGCAGAGGCGGCCGTGACGGCCCCTCGGGAGAGCCGCCCTCGCACGGTCGTGCCCCCGGCAGCGACCTGGCAGCACCACGCTGGTTCCCACGTGCCGAGTGTGTTCCCAAAACGGACCGAGAGCATGGCATGGGCCAAGCTCAGGTGGCCCACACTCCACACCCGAGGGCACTCCGCCACCTGCCCGCCAGGCCTCGGCAGGGGAGAGCCCAGGGAGGACAGATTCCACCGCGCAGACGGGGAGGCAGCCCGCCCAGGCCCCGGAGTCACGTCCCGTTCTGCTGCTACTTCTACCCAACTCCAAACGTTCAAAACCCGTGGGAGACGAAGGACACACTGGGCAAGGCCGAACCAAACACCCCACGTTTGGCTAGACGACGGCGTGGCCATTTCAACCGACACTCACTTCACGGACATCTCTTTGTAATATGCTGTTCATTGCTTCAGAACGGATGAGGTCTTTCCTTGATATGGCTAGGTCCTCTTCCAGCTTGGCCATGAGAGTGCACAGGGTAGCCAGGAGCTCTTTCATCTGGCTCTGCACCTTGGAAACTCAGAAAGGGAAGCAACATGTGAGGGCCCCCACTGCTAGTCTTCATATGTTGTTTTAAAAACAATGCATAAAAAGGAAACCCCCTCCAATCAAATCCTGTGATGATGTCTGGAGCTGAACTCTGCGTGTGGCCCCTAATTCTTCTTCTACGAAACTACACCCCTCCAGTGCCACACGTAACTGCTCTCTCACCTGGAAACAAAGGGATTGAGTTTGTACACAGAGGTGTTTCATTAGTCCTTACTATACAGTTACCCTAACATCCCCTTCGCCTCAAATAACATGACAGAATGCTGGTAAGGTTTTTCACGGATGCTCCTGTTCACAAACTTGCTTGTTAACAGCTTTCCATTTTACATTGGAGACAAATCTTCCCCGAAATAAATCACATTATGCAATTTGTACTAGCCAATCGATACACACAACATTTCCACCAACTACTGCTTTTTAACCATACAGACCTGTCTTCTCACAAGAATTCAAGAAGATGAAAAGGAAACTCCAGTCACACAAACACACAAAGCGTGCGTATAACACACAGCATGTGCACAAATTGAGAACCACCGTGGCTAGGCACACCGTTTCATCCTCCGTTTGGTCGTTGTCCAATATGGACTTGAGGACCTTGAGCACCTCCACCTCACTGGACACACCGGCCTGAGTCTTTGCCTGTCGCCTCACCAATGTTCTCCTGAGAGATCTCTCGTGTCTGCAGATTAGGAACTCCAAGTGTTCCAGGAGCACCTAGCGGGAGAGGCAAAAGGAAAAGCGTGTTTCAAGAACAACTTCAATTCCGGGCCTCAAGTTCACCAAATGCAAAACCAAGTCTGAATCCCTTCAATTCAGTGCCCAGGTAGGGAGCCATCCCCTCGAATGTGTTAAAATAGCCTCACTCCTCCTCACGGATCAAACAAGGTTTGAGAACAATAGGTCCCAGCCAACTCCATGGGGACATGTGGACAAGGGGACTGAATGGTGTCCTGTGTTGAAAGACCCTGGCAGTGCGCCTACTGACCCTGGTGTTGTTTCTCTCTGCCTTCAGGTTGGCGATCTCCTCCTCTCTCTGCACGAGCTGCTCCCTGCAGGTGTGGAGCTCTGCAGCGAGAGCTGCACACTCCTGGGGTCGGAGAGGGGACAAAAGTGGAGAGACACAGGGGGTCTTTACCAGAGCACACCAGGCCTCCGTGGCCCTCCAGAGTCCCAGCACCCACCACCCTCAAGTAGCATCACACACACCAGTCCCCTCCTCACCACCCACAGGAGTCCCGGGGATTTTCGGAGGGACCGACACTCAAGGGGACAGACGTTTGCAGGTGCCTGGCAGGTCTAGGACTCAGGAGCTCTGCTGACTCGGGAGCAACAGGCCGAGAAGCCTGCTGCCCATCCCCAGCCTCTGGCCTCGTCTGGCAAGCAGGCTTGTGGAGCGGCAGCGGGGAAAGGCTGACGGTAGTCAAAAGCTGCTGTCTTAGCCTGAACACCTGGCTCAATCAGACTCAACCATACCCAATGGACTTTTCAAAAATGATGGTAGGACTCTTGACGAAAGGGCGAGTTTACGACTTATTTCCTTAGTCGAGCAGGAAATATTATGGATGAAGGGTCTCTGAGGAGAGTGATGCCAGGGCCCACCACCCCGCGTGGGGCTTCTCTCCCGCCAATACTGAGCGCCCGCCCAGGACATGGGGTACAGGTGGGCTCCAAGGAGGTGGACGCACACTCTCCAGTCAGTCAAGCGCAGAGCCCGGTGCAGGGCTCAGTCCCTGAACCATGACATCATGACCTGAGCTGAAACCAAGAGTCAGACGCTTAACGCCCTGAGATACCCAGGCGCCCCAGAGCTTTTGTCTCTGTAGGACAAACGAAGGGATAAACGTTCACTTAACAACTGACATTCCAAAGAGAGAGTGGTTGATTTCAGCCATTCTAGAAAATCCAAGGACAAACTGGTGACATACTTCAAGTTCCTTCATAAATTAACCCGTTCCAAATCAACGGGAATGTTACCACAGAACTGACCACGTTCCTTGCAATCTGACTTGACAAGGTGAACCCACAGAAGCCTATCTGATCCTTGATGTAGGACTGTGCAGGCCCATTTCTATGTGGGGATTTTTGTTCCAATAAATACATTGGAAACTTTTCTGGAGATGTGTGACTTTTGGAAAGACTGGCAGATGAGCTGAGCAGCTACGAAGTATCAAAACTAGTAAGTAAAAGGGAGGCCACGGGTGCATGAAATAAACGCAGATACTAGGCTATTATAGCATTTCCTATCCGAAAACATACACAAACCGACTTTAACAAGATAAAACGTATCATTTTGCACACAGAAACTGACCGTACCTACATGGTGCCATTTGCAGTCAAGAGAAAGGCAAACAAATGTGGAGACGCAGGATTAGTCCTAACCGCATAACACGAACTGTAGCAGACGCTGTCCTCTGGGGGAAGTGTGCACCACCTCCTGCTGCTATTGAGGTCCCCTCAAGTGTTGCACGAATCCACGAATCTGCTACTCAGCTCTTGGTAAGCACTTCCTTTCTCCAGTAAATCAAGCACCACAGGAGAAGTGATTTCTCAGGGTTCCTGCGTCATTTTCACCATGTTAGGGGCAATACCATGAACCTTAATTACAGCCTGGGACCCGTTTGAAGTGTCACCAGGGATGCTGGACGTGCTCCCGCGATGCAGAGAAGACTCACGGTATGACAAGAAAAGGCTGAATGGCCTGACATGTACTGAGGTCCACAGCTGCAGCTGCCAGCCGGCCTGCGTGAGGACCATGGAGGCACAAGGAAAGGGAAATTCTCGAAGCTCTCGCTGCGGCTACCCCAGCACATGCAAAAACCTGGTGCTCTTTGTGAGACATCTTTGTGTCTCGTGTGGAAGATGTGGCATCTCTGTGGATGTAGGACTGCTGTGAGACGGGCACACCTGCAGACTCAACTCAAACTGCAAGACAAGTGAAGACCTGACATCACGACGTAAGGCAGAAGGAAGGGAAGGATCAAAAACTGGCACATTTCAATGCAGGCACAGGATAGCTTGGTGATTTTAGAAAGGGGTTTGGCTTTTCAAATGGTCCAGACGGTAGGAGAAGCAGCTTCTACCACAAAGAGGAAGCACACGGTTTCCCAGACGCCCCAGAGAAGATTGCAGAGAAGCAGGAACCACCATCCACCGCATGTCAACCACTCCAACACAAAGAGTGAAAACCCAAGAAAATCAGGTGAGGAGACCATGGCTGCCTGCACAGGTTTTCATGCAGAAGGAGATGCCCTGTCGGGGGGAAAATGCCACAAACGACATTTATTCACGAGAAAGACAAGTGAGCACCAAGATGTTGGGTAGGAAGGGGTGAAGAAGCTACCGACTGAGCGGATACAGGTGAGGGTGTGATCAGGGAGGCTGGCCCTGTGTAGGAAGCTCACCCCAGGGTCCTGAAGGCAACAAGAGCCAGTGGCCAGTGGTCTGGCTGCACAACCAGAGCCCTTGCCCTAGACAAGTTCCATCCCGGCTCTGTCCCTCAACTCAGGAAGTACGCTGAAACCAAGGGACTGTCCTCTAAAGTTCTTCTAACATTGGACAATGTCCTGGCCACCCAGAACCCCACAGGTCACCACCAAACGTGTCTTGGCGGCTCACTCGCTCCGGAACGCAGCGGGTCTAAGTCTGCCTGCGGACCAGGGGCCACGAGGATCTGTGAGGCTCATGACACAGGCACTTTACAAGAAGGACAGTCAATGAGGGGCGCCTGGGTGGCGCAGTCGGTTAAGCGTCCGACTTCAGCCAGGTCACGATCTCGCGGTCCGTGAGGTCGAGCCCCGCGTCAGGCTCTGGGCTGATGGCTCGGAGCCTGGAGCCTGTTTCCAATTCTGTGTCTCCCTCTCTCTCTGACCCTCCCCTGTTCATGCTCTGTCTCTCTCTGTCCCAAAAATAAATAAATAAAAAAAAAAACGTTGAAAAAAAAAAAGAAGGACAGTCAATGCTACCAAAGAGAACCGCCACAGAGGGAACATTATGAAAGTCAGGAAGATGCCAAGGGATGTTACAAAAAACTCTGGGAAAACCATCAAGCCCAACACAATCAAGAAATCCCTGCTAGAGATGACTGTCCATACGACGTGCGTGATTTCCAGGACCTATGACACAGCCAATCAGGAAACTCATGAATGAGACTCTGCATATGGCAAAAAGAAACAAAAGAAAAAGAAAAAGAGTTGGGGGATGCAGGGATTCAAAATGCGTAACCTACAGAAGGTCAAGAGCACAGAGAAAAGCCCAGAGGAGGTCACAGAAGAAGACAGCACAGAGAGGAGATCTGGTGAAGCAGACGGATGGCGAGGAAGGCGGCATGGAAGTGGCATCGCTGGAAAGCACGCTGCCACCAGGACTGATCCGCCAGCGTCTCGGCTCCTTTCCCACATGGACCCTTCCATGACAAGGGCGCTGGGACTAAAGCCAGCCAGCCGTCTATGGAAACATTGGCCAGGAACAGAAAGGCCCTTCTGGAAAGCTGCACAGACAGTGCCCACCTCCACCCCCATACCGCCAGGCCCCAAGGCCCAAGACTGCCCCAACTAGCGGGTCCCCCCGACCCCATGCAGGTCTGCATATCAGCACATTTGTGAGGACCCACCCCCACTTTCCAGACAGCAAATCCTCACCAAGGTGCTCAGTGAACCACTTCGCCTGCCATGCACAGGTCTCTGCGTGAAAATCGAGGGAGCGTGCAGCCAGGCCGCCCGGGGCGCATGTGTGTCACCACCACCTAAGCGGTCATCAGGAGGAACGTCGTGTGGGAGAATTGTGTGCACTTGGACGGCCTATCCTCACACGGGCATAAGGGCAGTAAGATCTGACATACAACGAATAACGTGTTGTTCCATAACCTGGCTTTCAAAAAATGACATTACCTTCTGGCAGGCCTCTCTCTGTCCCCGCCCAGAGAAAATGCCTCCCAGCCTACTATCACAGGCCGTTTTTGTAATGTAAGAATGTGTCCAGACTGTATGAGGAATATGGCTGTAAACTTGCAGGCTAGAAAAGCTTTGTAACCATTCATTCACCCGTGTATCTCCTAGGCCATGACGAAGCAATCGTACTGATTACACCAGGCCATCATGAAGCATTCACCCTTCATTGGTAATGCATGAAATGTGACATCCGTAAATACACAGGAATCTTTCCAGTTCCTCCCATTTCTTTTTTTTTTTTTTTTTTTCAACGTTTTTTATTTATTTTTGGGACAGAGAGAAACAGAGCATGAACGGGGGAGGGGCAGAGAGAGAGGGAGACACAGAATCGGAAACAGGCTCCAGGCTCCGAGCCATCAGCCCCGAGCCTGACGCGGGGCTCGAACTCACGGACCGCGAGATCGTGACCTGGCTGAAGTTGGACGCTTAACCGACTGCGCCACCCAGGCGCCCCTGGTTCCTCCCATTTCTGATGCACAGTGCTAATGATACACGTAACAACAGCGTAGTGTGTCACCTAAGTCAGGAATGATGTGGGTTCTGATAGACAATTCATTCTAGTAACAAACGGAGAATAAACTTAGGGATCAATACAGCGCAGAGCTGTGCATCTATTTCCCTGTGACGTAAAACTGTTTCTCTAGCTTACTTGACTCGAAGAATATAGCATATAACACACACAAGATCCAAGTGCTAATGCACTGTTTGTGTTTCTAGTAAGGTTTCTGGACAACAGGAGAGTTTGAACAGTTAAGTGTTCTGGGGACGCAAAAGTTATACATGGATTTTCAATTGTGGGCAGGGTGGAACCCCGAACACCAAGTTGTTCTACGGTCAGCTGTACTCATCCTTGGGGAAGAACGAAGCAAGCATGACCTTTGTGAACAACAGAAGAGAGTAAAATAGAAAGAGATTTCCTGTTTTAATTTTTTAATGTCATTCTTTATTTCTTAGAGACGGAGAGCAGCAGAGGAGGGGCAGAGTGAGAGGGAGACAAGGAATTGAAAGGAGACTCCAGGCTCTGGGCTGTCAGCTCAGAGCCCGTCTCGGGGGTTAGCTCGCCAAGAAAGAGTTCATGACGGGGCCAAAGTCAGCCGCTTAACTGACTGAGCAACCTAGGAGCAGAAAAGGAGCAGTTTAGACGGTCCTTGTACACAAGGCATACATGTTTCCCCAAAGGAGTTAGTGACCAAGTTGCTCAGCAACACCCAGCACTGAGGGCCAGCAGACAGGACACAGATTCAGAAAGAAAGGCCGTCTTCTCAGAGAGCGAGGTGTATTGTACACGGACGGGGCAGGACGCCAGCATCTCTGCACAGCAGGAGGCGCCCTCCGCCACACAGCCAAGCTGCTGCGAGGTGAGTGGGGCCGGAGCAGGGAAGACCGCAGGACTCGGCCCCTCCCTGAGTCCACCCAAGTGAAGACAGGGTACAGATCTCCAGAGACCTCACAGATGGCCTCTGAGACAGGCAAGGTCCATGCCACAGGACCCACGGACCAGCAGGGAGAGGGAAGAGCAGGAAAGAGGCAAAGCCATCTCCCTGGCTTCTGACCACCGGACCAGGGAGCAAGCTGCTCTGTTCCCAGGAGGAGGCACAGGTGTGGGGAGGAGGGTGGTGGCCGGTGTGGAACTCAAAGAGCCCACAGTCCGCCCAGATGGAGCTTCACTAACGAGGTGCTTGGAAAGGTGTCCGGGAGACAGAGTGGGGTGCATGAAGGAGAACACGGGGCAGCCGAACCTCCCAAGGAAAACCGCCTCCCCGAGTCTGTCCCACGCCGACCCATGGGACAAAACGGCCATCCTGCAGCCACCCTGTGCACATGTTCCTCCTATTCCACCGAACCACACACTCCCATGCCCTTCTATTGCTCTCCGTAAAACCGCCTAGGTCTCTGGGTGAGGTAACTGCAGCACATAGTGTTCAGCACCTAGTACAGTGCCTGCCAGGCACTCCAGAAAAGGTGAATACTTTAGTGTATGCCTTGTAACCGCACACGTAAATATTACACACGCTGCTTTTAAACATTACGTAGTTCGGTATAGGATATAAAGACGCACACTGTCCTGTGCTTTATGTGATGGGTGGTGTGAGGGGCTTGTACCTGTTGCCTAAAGAACGAGTCTTAGAACTCAACCCACACATTAGAAGGAGCCACTCTACCCAATGACGTCTACACTGCATCCAATCTTGTCTCCTCCCCAACCCACTATCCACACATTACCAGCACCAGCTTTCAAAAACTTCAAAAACATGATGCCAGTCCTTCCCCCTGAGGACACAATGACCCCAGGCCCTTATCTGAAAACCCAACTCCTCACGGGGTAGGTTCTGTCCCAACACCAGCTCCCTGGTGCCTCACCCGGCTCCGCTTCCGCTTCCATCGCTCACAACAAAGCCAAGCTCCTCCTTGACCCCGGCCTTTGGCCTCGGAGTCAGACTGCTGGGAGAGTGCTCGGTCAGCCTCAGCTCCCGAGCCACCTCTCCGGAAAAGGCCGTTCCGGAACCACAGTGCGCAAGTAAGCGACATTTCCTCCTGACCCCTCCACTCGTCCACATACGCTCTTCTCAGATGTGCCTCCACCACTGTCTCCGAGGAGCACAGCAGCCAGAGCCTGGCGACCACAATGGTGCAGAGTCACAAAAGGGCTCAACAAGGGTAGGTGGTTGTGTCTCTGTAGATGATTCGGGTGCACCAAGACAGAAGCCCTTTTTGTGGGGGCTACGCCGTACACATACAGACATCACAATGACTCTAAACCCGTATCTTTCTGTAATAACACTCAATGTAAATGGACCAAATGCGCAAACCAAAAGACATAGGGTATCAGAATGGATAAAAAAATAAGACCCATCTATTTGCTGTCTACAAGAGACTCAATTTAGCCCTGAGGACACCTTTAGATTGAGAGTGAGGGGATGGAGAACTATTTATCATGCTACTGGAAGCCAAAAGAAAGCTGGAGTAGCCATACTTCTATCAGACAAACTAGACTTTCAAGCAAAGGCTGTAACAAGAGATGAAGAAGGGCATTTTATCATAATTACAGGGCCTATCCGTCAGGAAGAGCTAACAATTATAAATGTCTATGCGCCAAATACAGGAGCCCCCAAATATATAAAACCATTCCTCATAAACATGAGCAACCTTATTGATGAGAATGTGGTCATTGCAGGGGACTTTAACACTCCACTTACAGAAATGGATAGATCGTCTAGACACACGGTCAATAAAGAAACAAGGGCCCTGAATGATACATTGGATCAGATGGACTGGACACATATATTTACAACTCTGCATCCCAAAGCAACAGAATATACTTTCTTCCCCAGTGCACATGGAACCTTCTCCAAGATAGGTCATATCCTGGACACAAAACAGCCCTTCGTAAGTATACAAGAATTGAAATTATACCATGCATACTTTCAGACCACAAGGCTATGAAGCTTGAAATCAACCACAGGAAAAAGCCTGGAAAACCTCCCAAAGCATGGAGGTTAAAGAACACCCTACTAAAGAATGAGTGGGTCAACCAGGCAATTAGAGAAGAAATTTAAAAATACATGGAAACAAACGAAAATGAAAATGCAACAATGCAGCGAAGGCAGTCCAGAGAGGAAAATACATTGCAATCCAGGCCTATCTCCAGAAACAAGAAAAATCCCAAATACAAAATCTAACAGCACACCTAAAGGAAATAGAAGCAGAACAGCAAAGGCAGCCTAAACGCAGCAGAAGAGGAGACATAAGAAAGATCAGAGCAGAAATAAACAATATAGAATCTAAAAAAAAACCGTAGAGCACAACAACGAAACCAAGAGTTGGTTTTTTGAAAAGATAAACAAAATTGACAAGCCTCTAGCCAGGCTTCTCAAAAAGAAAAGGGAGATGACCCAAATAGATAAAATCATGAATGAAAACGGAATTATTACAACCAATCCCTCAGGATACAAACAATTCTCAGGGAATACTATGAAAAATTATATGCCAACAAATTGGACAACCTGGAAGAAATGGACAAATTCCTAAACACGCACACTCTTCCAAAACTCAATCAGGAGGAAATAGAAAGCTTGAACAGACCCATCACCAGCGAAGAAATTGAATCGGTTATCAAAAATCTCCCAACAAATAAGAGTCCAGGACCAGATGGCTTCCCAGGGGAGTTCTACCAGACGTGTAAAGCAGAGATAATACCTATCCTTCTCAAGATAGGGAGCTGGGAGGCTGACACCATCACCACTCCATGGACGCTGGCTGAGCGTGCGCAAACTGGATGGTCATTTTATAAGAACGACGGGTACTAGGCAAGGACTACTGGGTTTCGTTTTCTCCTGTAACAAATGCTGATGACCAAAATGTTTACTATGACTTCTCAGTCTTCCCTGGCTTACTCTTATACATGTGAGTAGCCTGTTAATCAACACATCATGAACTAGGAAAGATGAATTCAATTTGAAGCATGTTTGAAGGCATCAAGGAGACCCTGAGGCAGTCACAACTGGAAGGACTGAGACCCCAACAAAAGGGAAGCCCGCTGAGCCAACTCTAATGTTCAGAGTCCTCTCTCTCCCTCAAGACATGTGAGGATTCTGAATTTCCTCAGGGATTGCAGGCAATATACCAACGAGCTGCAAAGGAAACCTAACAGAAAGGCAAGCAGAAAGTCGCAGCTAACCGAACTCTGGACAGCACAGGGAGGCACAGAAAAGGAGCCCGGCACTCGGCAAGCACGCCTGAGAAGCTGACTCTTCCATCATCTCATTGTGCTGTGGAGAAAATAACTGGGCTTTGGGACCTAGCATCAAGGACGGGTCCTCAGAAATACTCCAGCCTCCAAATGGAGATCCTGGAGGTCTACACGGGGGTGGGGGACAGCGTTAGCCCAGCTCACACTGCACCTTACAAAGACTGAGCCCCAGTCTCAACTCACTCACCCCTGAGTGGGCCCAATAACCGCCGCACTCGGGGTGTGTGGGATGAAATGCTGAAGGAATATAAGCACACGAAGAGCCTCTATGGTTCTCCATACAGTCCAGCACAAAAATAAAAACAAAGAAGAAATGAAAAGACAAGATAAGACAAGACAAAAAAAAAGACAGAAAAGAAAAGAAAAGAAAAGAAAAGAAAAGAAAAGAAAAGAAAAAAACAAGAAAAAAGAGGAGAAAAGAAAAGAAAAGAAAAGAAAAGAAAAAAATGAAAAGGAAACGAAATGAAGGGAAACGAAAGGAAAGGAAAGGAAAGGAAAGGAAAGGAAAGGAAAGGAAAGGAAAGGAAAGGAAAGGAAAGGAAAGGCAAGGAAAGGAAAGGCAAAGCAAGGCAAGGAAATGAAAGGAATGCCTGGGTGGCTCAGTCGGGGAAGCATTCCACTTTGGTTCATGTCATGATCTGACGCTTTATGGTTTGAGTCCCACGTCGGGCTCTGTGGTGACAGTGAAGAGCCTGGAGCCTGCTTTGGATTATGTGTCTCCCACTTTGTCTCCCCCTCCCCTGCTCAAGTTTTGTCTCTACCTCTCTCTCTCTCTCAAAAGTAAATTATATTAACAAAAAAAATTCTTTTAATAAGAAAAGGAAAGAAACAAACAAGAAAACAAAAAAAGAGAGGCACCTGGATAGCTCAGCCTACTCGTTTAAGTGACCAACACTTGGGTTCGGCTCACGTTTGTGAGTTCGAGCCCTGTGTTGGGCTCTCTACTGACAGAAAAGAGCCTCTCCTCAACAGTGTCTCTCTCTCCCCCGTCCTCTACCCCCACCGCTGCTCTCACTTTCTTTCTCCCTCAAAATAAATAGATAAACATAAAAAAAAAAAGTTTTACATCATATCGACCCAAAGAAGAAAGAAGAGAAACAGACCAAGAGGAGACACATAGACTGGAGTGATTGGATGCAAAAGTCAACTGTCCAAAAACCATTCTTGACAAATGGGAAATTTTCAGAGACTCAAAACAGATTCTCAAACTGCAAATTATCAGAGCTAAAATTAAGATCTCCAGGTGCCTGAGTGGCTCAGTGACTCACTCCAGGTGCCTGAGTGGCTCCAGGTGCCTGAGTGGCTCAGTGGCTCAGCATCTGACTTTAGCTCGGGTCATGATCTCGTGATTCGGGAGTTTGAGCCCTGCGTTGGGCTCCGTATTGACAGTGCAGAGCCTATAGCCTGCTTTGGCATCTATGTCTCCCTCTCTCTCTATTCTTCCCTTACTCCCACTGTCTAGCTCTCCAACATAATTAAAAGACTAAAAAATCTTGTCAATGGCATTAAGAACTCAGTCCGTGGGCTTCACATCAGACTAGACACAGGTGAATAGCCTCAGTGAACTGAAAGATGGGTAGGTAAAAATATATCTAGACCATACACAGAGGAAACGTCAAGAAAATACACAAGCCCAAAAGACACAGAAGATATGGTACAAAGGTCCAATAGGAACCCACAAAGTAGAGGAAACACAGAATGGGTAGTACCACTTCACTACAAAGACAAGAATCAAAACTGATAAAAGAACCATGAGAGTGACTCCACAAGGAACACCTCAGGCAAAAAGATGTTAACAGTCATGAGAGGACAAAGAGACCGCCTTCCATGGGACAACAACAACAACACTACCAGCTGACTCTTCAAGAAAAGCAAATGAAGCCAGATGATGGATTGGCATGTATGAAAGGTGAACTAAAATAGCCACCAACCTGGAAGTCTTTACCTAACAGAAACATTCTTCACAGTGAAGGCAAAGTAAAGATGTTTTTCAGGCAAAACAGAAGCAAAAACAAAAATAAAAACTGAACAACAAACAAAAACAACACACACACACACACACTCACACACACAAACCATGACTACACATCAACTACAGACACAAACTAAAATCAATATTAAAGCAGCTTGTTGCAGAAAAGAAATGTAGTCTCTGAAAGAAATATAAAAAAACAAGGCTTGCAGAACAACGTGACAACAGAAAGGGTAACTATGAGAACAAACCTTAACAAGTATTAAGTGCACGAAAGAATGACAACCAGGGGAAAATCCATCTAAAACGTAAAAATATTAGCCAACGAAAGGTGAAGAGGAGTTCAGTGTGGTTCAAGTGTCAAAGAAAAGAGCAGGGGCGCCTGGGTAGCTCAGTCAGTTGAGTGTCCGACTTTGACTCAGGTCAAGATCTCACGGTTTGTGAGAAGGAGACCCGCATCAGACTGTGTGCTGATGACTCAGAGCCTGGAGCCTGCTTCAGATTCTGGGTCTCCCTTTCTGCTCTGCCCCTCACCCGATTATATTATGTCTCCCTCAAAAAACAAATAAATCTTAAAACAAAGAAAAGATAAAAGGAGAGAGCAGTGTCAGGGAAGCAGTACAAGTCCTGAATCAGGCAGGGGTCAGTTTAAAATGCACTTGCCTCTAGAAATAGATATATTCCAATTACCTAACAACTCAGTGTACAGATAAAAACTCCCTCCTACTTCTAAAGGAAGGCTAGATGTTTCCAATTCTGTGTCTCCCTCTCTCTCTGCCCCTCCCCCGTTCATGCTCTGTGTCTCTCTGTCCCAAAAATAAATAAAAAACATTGAAAAAAAAAAAAAAATTTAAAAAAAAATAAAAAATAAAGGAAGGCTAGAGACCAAAAGAACACAGAACAGCTGGGACAAAGAAGAAACTAATAATACGGTACGTGTAAACTAACATATCAGTCATTACATGTGCACAAATACTGCAAGCAAAAGGTTGACTCTCAAATGCGTTAGAAGGAAACTAAGCCTACGCTGGTCACAAAGGTACACCTTAAAACGTAAGATCACAGACAGGTGGAAGTAAAAGATCCCCAGGCAAACCCTACCGAACAGAAAACTGATGTGGCCGCTAGGACCCTCCAATAAAGTAACCTCTATAGCAAAAAGCTCTACTGGAGACAAAGAGGAACATTTCGCGATGGAAGTTCCATCTACCAAGAAAACAAGACTTCTAAACTTGCATAGACCTAATAACGCCATCTCAAAATACAGAAAAATTGACAAACATAGAAAAGGAAAAAGAGCCACATCCATAAGCACGATGGGAGACTTGACGATACATCTCTCAGTATCTGACAGAACTGACGACAACAGAAAAATCAAGGCACTGGGACGGGGCTGTCCAATATGGGGTCACGTGCTTTACTGCAAGTACTTGAACCGCGCGCGGCTCCTCAAAGTGTGACGTGTGCAAAGTATAAAATGCACACCACATTTTAAAGACAACGTGATAAAAGAGAATGCAAAATCATTCATAATTTTTTCTCACGCCGGCTATACACTGAAATGATATTTTGGATATGCCTGTTAGTTATATTATTAAACTCATTCTCGCCTATTCCTTACTTGGTTTCAAGTGGTTACTAAAATCTGAATTCTGTCATTAACAAACTTCATCTAACCTATAAATAGAGACTACTGCATTCCCCCAATACACATTATTTTCACGTGCCCGAGGAACAGTTCATGAAAACGAACATATGCCAGGCCATTAGGAAAGTCAGCTCATCTCAGAGGACTGAAATACTGCAGGGCATATTGACAGATTGCATTAGATTCACAGTTCAATTCCCCCAACAATTTATCACGCCCAAAATGATGGGATGAAGACAGGGAGACTTCTGGTAATGACCAGTCATGGGCGGCTGAGAGAGCACCGTCACCCCTGCCACCACAGGAGGACAGGGAGAAGCAGGCTGTCGATGAACCAGGAAGCTGACTCTCACCTGACTCGGAATCTGCAGATGCCTTGATCTTGAGAACTTCCCAGTCTCCTCAACTATAGGAAAGAAGTTTCTGTTTCTTATTAGGCAGCCAGTCTATGGTATTTTGTTACAACCACCCCAAAACACTGAGACAGATACCTTCATGGAATTAAGCTAGAAATCTGCACAAAGAGAACGAGAAAATCCCCCGAAACATCAAGATGTGTTATGCTCCTAAACATTGTGATGAATTAAGAAAAAGATGCCACAATGAAAGTTAGGAAATAGTTTCACATAAAGATAATAAACATTTGGCTTATCAAAACTTGTGAGATCAGGAAAGGTGTGCTTAAAGGGAGACTCATAGCTTTAGAATACATATATCATAGGATAGCTCAGTTGCTTGGTGACCAACTCTTGATTTTGGCTCAGGGTATGATCCCACGGCCACAAGATCGATCCCCAGCCTGGCTCCACACGGAGTGAGGAGCCTGCTCGAGACTCTCTCTCTTTCTCTCTCTCTCTCTCTCTCTGTCTCTCTCTCTCTCTCTCTCTCTCCCTCTGACCCTCTGCCCTGCTCATGCTCTCCTTCTGAAATGAATCAACACACTAATAAGCAAGTAAATACAATACACATACTGGAAAGGAACAAAGGCTAAAAATCAAATGAAGGATTTAGTTCAAGAACTACCAGATGGGACAGCAAACAATCACCAAGTAGATGGAAAACAAAAGGGCAGAAATCAGTGCTGCAGGAAACAAATAGTAAATCACAGAAATCAAAAAAGCCCAAGTTAGTTCTATGAAAAAGAAACAAAGCACAAAGTACCAATATCAAGAAGTTCTAAAGCAACTATCACACCAGATGCTGCAGATAGGAGGGATATTAGAAACCAGTTGACACTTACTCCTTGGAAAGTTTGGGAGGTCAGAGCAAACTCCTAGAAAACAAAATGCCTTATCTAAATAGACACAAGAAGATATGGGAAATCAGAAAAATCCTATTTCCCCTTAAGAAAGGAATCTGCAATGAAAACCCTTCTCACAAGGAAAACCTTACACCAGCTGTTGGCCTAGCACTTCTTCCCAAAAGAAAAGAACACACACAAAAACTTTTCTGGGAAAGCACAAGATGTGCTTCTTCCTACGTTGTTTTAGGAGGCCAGCACGACCTTAAACCCAAACCCCAGCAAGGACGGCACAAGAGGGTGCAAGGGAACACCCACCTCTCTCTTGAATACACATGCAAGAATGTAAAGCACACTATTTACAAATGGAATCCAGTGCAAAGAGAATGCATAGACATCAGGTTTGGATTAATCTAGAAGGCAAAAGTTGTTTTAAGTTAAACCACAACATTACACAAATCACTTGTCCCCAAAGATGCACAAAACACATTTCAGAAAATTTAGTATTATTCTTTCTTTGATGATTGTTAAAATATCAGAGCAAACTAAAAATAGAGGAGAATTTTCATGTTTTGACACAACTATCTACGAGTAACGCCACGGCAAGTGTCATATGTACTGGTAAAATACTGAACTCTTTGGGACACCTGCGTGGCTTCTAGTCGGTGAAGCGTCTGACTCTTGATTTCAGCTCAGGCCATGATCTCACGGTTCATGAGTTCAAGCCTGGCATCAGACTCTGTGCTGACAGTGTGGGGTCTGCTTGGGATCCACTCTCTTTCCCGCCTCGCACTCCCCTTCCCATGCATGCTCTCTAAATCAATAAAGAAAGAAACAAACTTTAAAAAATATTAAGTATACAGAAAATTATGAAACCCTTCTCTCTCGTATCTGGAAGGAGACAAGGACACCTACTCTCACCACTTCCCTTCAACACAGTACTGGAGGCCCTAGCCAATCCAAGGCAAGAAACATACAAATGGTTATACTATTGGATAGAAACCAAAGAAACTTACCACAAGGCAACACAGAGAACGTACGGCAGACATACACAAGAATGTGAAAAGCTCTGCCATTCACAGATGTATTCCACACACATAGAAAGAACTCATTCAAATCAACAGAAAACAAAACACACAACCTAATCACAAAGTGGCTTCCAAAAGGCAATTATTTCTCAAAAGAAACATGTAAGTGGCCAAGACACACACAGGGGCGGGTCCCACGATTACACCATACCTCCCAGCACCTGAGCCCCAGCAACCAGGTAACACACGAGAAGAGGCAATACCAGGCATCGGCCAGCCCCGAGCTCCCGCACGCTGTTGCTCGTGGGGAACAGACACGTGCCGCCACTCACGCCCTGCTCCTCCAAGGCAACCCAATATGATGCATGTGGATCTGCAGGCAGCCTCTGCACAAACCGGAGCAGCCACAGCAGAAACAATAAACCGTGCTGTGCTCACACACTGGGCCTTCGACAGCAGGGGAGGACCAGCACAGCCACACAAGGAAAGCAGGTGCATTGCGCACACACAGCGCTCAAGGGTTGGCTCAACATGAAGCAAAGAACAAGCCAAAGCAATCGCCGGTGAAAGTCAAGACCGTGGTTGCCTTTGGGGGACGTTCGGTGGGAGTCAGTAGGAAGTAGGAAGCACGGTAAGGTTCCATTTCTTCATCCAGGTGGTGGTTCCAAGAATGTGTTCGCTGAGTGAAAAATGTGGAAGATCAGCTGAAAGTAGTGGCCTAGGATGTTCCAAACGTCCACCGCGTGCCACACAACTAGGCCGCTCTGTGCGGGCAGCTAACCCCCAAGAGAAGCAAGGAAGCCCCACCCATCTGAGTGCAGAGTCAGGAAGGGGCATCCAGACACCCGAGGAGCTACTGCCACACCCTACTCGCCTCCAGCTGTTCCTCTGGGGGAGTCCACATCGCCTTCCTAAACATCATTGGCCACAAGACACTGAATGCAGAAGCAGCTGGAAGAATAAACATCTTGCACTAAGCCAATGCCAATGCCAATGCCACGCTTCTACACAGTGTTGTTCTGAAAATGTACGTATTTTTTGCACGAAAGGTATGAGTACATTAATCTGCCCTAATTTATTGTCTTTAAGTGAATTCATCACATCTGAGATGCTCGGATTTGGTTTGGTTTCCTTAATGTTTGTTTTTGAGAGAGAGACACAGGGCATGTGAGGGGAGGGGCAGAGGGAGAGGGACACAGAGAGTCTGAGACAAGTCCAGGCTGGCAGCTGGCAGCACAGAGCCCCGCATGGGGCTCTAAACTATTAACTGTGAGATCACCACCTGAGCCAGAGTCGGACCCTTAACACAGAGAGCCACCCAGGCGCCCGCTTCAATTCTCGGTTTAACCTCACCACAGTAGAGATCCAGAGACACAACCCCCACACACGAAGGCTCTCTGGGGCCCTCAATAATCCCCTGATGTCCAAGTGTCCCGACACCACCGAGTCTGAGAAACACTGACCCAGGGAACAAAGGACACTCTCCCCTTCTTCTCGTCAACTTCCCAATTTCGATAGGGTTTCGCCAGCTCACCAGACTCTCTAAGGCCTGGCCCACAGGACGCAAGGGCCTAAGGCGGCCTCTGTTCGTGGCAGCCGCCTCGGGGGACAGAACGTGTGCAGCCTGTGCGGGGTCAGGGGACGGACAAGGCAGGAAGGTCTCCGACAGCCTCTGCGAGGGCGGGCGGCACACTCCTTACACGACAGCTGCGGTTGAGGCAGGCACCCGGAGAACCTCCCAGAAGCCACTACCTGCAGTGAGAAGGGCCCTTACTGCCTGCCAAGCGGTTAAGCCAGCACTGCCATGGGAGGCGCCCCCACACACACCCCGCCGCCACAGAGCGGCCACCACGACTGACTCACGTGAGCCTGCGGGCCTCCACACAGACAGGACGGCCTTCCTCCCGAAGGTGGCCAATTGCTGTCCCCCAAGTGAGCAGAACCAGGGCGCCCCGAGCCACCCGGCCTCTCACGGCTGGCACTGTGGCCTCTGCGGGAGTCCGAGCGGCGCTGGGTCCACCAGAACTCAACTGCCTCAAACAGGAAGGTCTTCGGAGAAACAGGGACCCCAGGGCGACATCCTTGTAGGTGGAAGACTTCTAGCAAGGGAGAAGCCGGATGCTCAGAAGAGCACATCCCTCGCCCTCCACAGCACCTGCGGGCTCCTACCGCCTTCAAGAACCCGCCGACCTCCTGCCCACCTCTCCGCCTGGCAAATGCACTGTGGCGCCAGCACCAAGAACCATGTGTAAGAACCATGTGTGGGCTAGGACCAAGGGAAACCTCCTGCAGTGTTTCTCCAGAAAGGGGTGAAAAGTTCCTGGCACTGGCTTTTGTTGCCCTGTCCTTTGAAGCCAGTAGTGACACCTAGTTAACCGATTCTGACTTGCGGCCAACCCTCAGGTATTTGGAGAATGGCTCTACTGCACCAGTCCTTGAGTGGGCTCGGTCCAGCACGTAGCAGATCCTGAAGAATATTGCCAATGGATGAAGTGTCTGCTCTGCAGGGTGAAGGCATCTGTATCCTCCAGTGGTTGGAGTTCTGCTGACGAACCGATGAAGATTGGGGGCGATGGTGGGGGTGATCCAGAGCCCAAGACCAAGAAAGATCTCCTGAAGACATCTTTCATACAAAAAAGGTGATTTTATTAAACGATGGGGACAGAAACCACATGCAAGAAAATCTGCACCGGGGTCCTGACGGGTAACTCATTATTACACACCATCAGGTTGGCAGGGTGTCAAGGATAGGGTTAGGGTTAGGGGGAAGCAAGTTTTCAGCGCCTTGAGGGACTAGGTGTGGCTAGGGAAATGGCCTTCATTACCACATAATAAAACCCAAGTCATGAGACCCATTCAATGTATATGGGCGGGTGCATAAGCTTGGAGGAATACAGCCAGCATATGCCTTCGGGCAGTTGAAATAAAAGAAGTTGACTGGAATGTTTTCAAGGTTGGGATAATGTTAGGCTTAGGTTGTGTTTTGCCCCTAGCAAAGGGTCATCACCATCACTGAGCAGCTAAGCTCCTAGAGGGATGTCACTCTATCCGTTTCAGGGATTGTCAGTAGGCTATAATCAGTAAGGGAATTTAATTTTCATTTGCCTTAGCATCACACATTACCATGACAAGCGCTTAAGGCCCTTTTCTCTGTACTTAGGTGGTCAAGACTGTCCAAGGAATAACAATCATATCCCACCCAGGGTGGGAGGAGGGGCTAGCTTGTGCTTTACCCCTCAGCCTGCCTTATGCTCCCTCATCATATCCTCCCTGAAAAATGTCAAATTTGAAACCTTGAAGATGGATGAAGGTGGAAGGTCTCAACTTCTGTAGCTTCTTTGTGCTGAGTAGGGACATAGAGTCATCCTTACCTATATGGATCCTTAATGGTCTCTTGGGCAACGTACAGAGGAGTTACAAAAGGCAGTGGCGGCTGGATCCAAGGTGGGCCTTCTTGAGTAGAAAGGCTCATCATTTGGCTTCAATCAAGTGTAGTGATGGAGTCGGGAACAGGCAGGGAGCGTGGGACATCAGGCCGGTGGAGCCTTCCGGGCCCTCCCAGCCGGGTTCTATGGGACTCCTCGGCAGCCTTAGGGCGAGCGAATCCAGCCACCCGACCCTTCCATCCCGACCGCCCCACCTGGTGGAATCCCGCAGCGGAGAGCCCAGCGCCCGCGGGGAACATCTCCAGCCCGAGCCCGCTGCCCTAGCTGGGCGTCGGGAAATGCCAGGGGCCCTGGGGCTGAGGGCTCCTGGGAGGGAAGAGGTCCAGGACCCAGGGAGCCCAGACCTATGGCGGAGTCGGAGTCTGGGGTCTCGCTGCCCCGGCCGCCTGCCCACACTCTCCTGGGTTCTCTTATCCACCCACCCAGCCCCCACCCTCCAGCCCTCAGGTGCCAGCCCCCCGTCCCGCCCTCACCGTTGCCCCCCTCCGTGCGGGTGCGGGTGTCGGTGGTGTGTCAGGAAAGTTGCAAAGCTGTGGGTGGGTTCCAGCCGATGCAGTGGGATTTGGCCGGGTGCGGGGAGCGGGGAGCGTGCCCCTTGTGAAGTGGCCTGGGGTGTGTGGGCCTGGGATCCAGGTGGGGCAGGGAGGGGCCGAACCAGGCCTGTTGGCTTTCTTGGCTCTGGAGGGGCCTAAGGAGCAGTGCCTGGGGGGTGTTTGGCCCCAGGCGCCGCCCTCCCTGGAGAGAGAGGGACACAGGCAGGGAGGGGGGACATGTGGCAGGAGCCAAAGGAGAGGTGAAGGAAGCCAAAGGCAAAAGCCAATGGCACATGGTAATCCCAGGCGCTCTCCCATCCAAGTTCTAACCAGGCCGACACCGCTCAGCTTCTGAGAGAAGACTGGGGTCGGTCACTTTCATGCTGGTATGGCCATAGACGCCAGTGGCTGGCGCTGGGTGCCTCAAGAGCCTGCTCCCCGCCACCCAAGCCCAGCGGTTGCCGCGCTTCCCCATGCACCTTGCATCCTGCCTGCCTGCCTGCCTCCGCCCTCCGCCTCGGGTGCCTGGAGGGAGGCGGAGGCCGCACAAGAAGACCCTGGCAATGAGCTGTGGCGCAAGCCCCGTCGTTCTCCCATCCTGGGACTCTTGCAGGATGCTCCCGGCCTGGCCCCAAGCCCGCCACCTCTTCCATCCCGCACCGCACCGCACCGCCCGTCGCAGCCCCGCACCACACCGCACCGCACCACACCAAGATGGGCTGCTCAGTGGGAAGAGGGTGGAAGCTAGCGTGGGGCATCAGGCCGGTCGAGCCTTCCAGGCCCGCCCAGCCGGGTTCTAAGGGCCTCCTCCGCAGCCTTAGGGCCAGGGCATCCAGCCACCCGGCCTTTCCCTCCCGACTGCTCCACCTGGTGCAATCCCACAGCGGAGTGCCCAGCGCCCCCGGGGAACATCACCAGCCCCAGCCCGCTGCCCTAGATGGGCGTCTTGAAACGCCAGGGGGCTGGGGATGAGGGCTCCAGGGAGGGAAGAGGTCCAGGACCCAGGGAACCCAGGCCTGTGGCGGAGTCGGAGTCTTCGGTGTCGCTACCCTGGCCGCCTGCCCGCAGTCTCCTGGGTTCTCTTATCCACCCACCCAGCCCCCACCCTCCAGCCCTCAGGTGCCAGCCCCCGGTCCCGCCCTCAGCGCTGCCCCCCTCCGTGTGGGTGCAGGTGTGGGTTGTGTGTGAGGAAAGTTGCAAGGCTGTGGGTGGGTTCCAGCCAGTGCAGTGTGATTTGGCTGGGTGCGGGGAGCGGGGAGCGTGCCCCTTGTGAAGTGGCCTGGGGTGTGTGGGCCCGGGGACGGGGCGGGGCCGGACCAGGCATGGCGGCTTTCTTGGCCCGGGTGGGGGCTAAGGAGCAGTGGCTGGGTGTGTCTGGCCCCAGGCGCAACCCTCCCTGGGGAGAGAGGGACACAGGCAGGGAGGGGGGAGATGCGGCAGGAGCCAAAGGAGAGGTGAAGGAAGCCAAAGGCAAAAGACAATGGCACATGGTAATCCCAGGCGCTCTCCCATCCAAGTTCTAACCAGGCCGACACCGCTCAGCTTCTGAGAGAAGACTGGGGTCGGTCACATTCATGCTGGTATGGCCATAGACGCCAGCGGCTGGCGCTGGGTGCCTCAAGAGCCTGCTCCATGCCACCCAAGCCCAGCGGTTGCCGCGCTTCCCCATGCACCTGGCATCCTGCCTGCCAGCCTGCCTGCCTGCCTGCCTGCCTGCCTCCGCCCTCCGCCGCGGGTCCTGGGAGGGAGGCGGAGGGGGCGCAAGAGGACCCTGGCAAGGCACTGTGGCCCAAGCCCCGTCGTTCTCCACTGCCGGGACTCTTGCAGGATGCTGCCGGCTTGGCCCCACACCCGCCACCTCTTCCATCCCGCACCGCACCGCACCGCCCCTCGCAGCCCCACACCACACCGCACCGCACCACACCAAGATGGGCTGCTCAGTGGGAAGAGGGTGGAAACGAGCGTGGGGCATCGGGCCGGTCACCACACCACGATGGGCTGCTCAGTGGGAAGAGGGTGGAAGTGAGCGTGGGGCATTGGGCCGGTCGAGCCTTCCGGGCCCGCCCAGCCGGGTTCTAAGGGCCTCCTCCGCAGCCTTAGGGCCAGCGCATCCAGCCACCCGGCCTTTCCCTCCCGACTGCTCCACCTGGTGCAATCCCACAGCGGAGTGCCCAGCGCCCCCGGGGAACATCACCAGCCCCAGCTCGCTGCCCTAGCTGGGCGTCTTGAAACGCCAGGGGCCTGGGGATGAGGGCTCCATGGAGGGAAGAAGTCCAGGACCCAGGGAGCCCAGGCCTGTGGTGGAGTCGGTGTCTGGGGTGTCGTTGCCCCGGCCGCCGGGCCACCTGCCCGCGGTCTCCTGGGTTCTCGCATCCACCCACCCAGCCCCCACCCTCCAGCCCTCAGGTGCCAGCCACGGTCCCTCAGTCGGGCTGCTCACTGGCAAGAGGGTGGAAGCGAGCGTGGGGCATCCGGCCGGCCGTGCCTTCCCGGCCAGCCCTGCTGGGTTCTCATCGCCTCCTCCTTAGCCCTTGGGCGAGCGAAGCCAGCCACCAGGCCTTTCCCTCCTGTCTGCCCCACCTGTTGCAAACCCACCCCGCAGCCCCCAGCGCCCCCAGAGGACATCACCAGCCCCAGTCCGCTGCCCTATCTGGGCCTCGTGAAATGCCAGGGGCCCTGGGGATGAGGGCTCGAGGAGGGAAGAGGCCTATTTCCCAGGCAGCCCAGGCCTGTGGCACAGTCGGAGTGTGGTATCTCTGTGTCCCTCCCGCCCCTTTTTTGTCCCCACATCCATGCACCCCAGCTCCAAGCCTCCATCATGGCCCACCCCCCACCCTCCAGCTCCTAACTCCAGGACCCCGGACTCCGGACCCCGGACTCCGGAACCCGGCTCTGCCTGCAGTCTGTGCTGGTGTATGTAGTATTTCAGGGAATGTACAAAGCTGGGGTGTGGCTTCAAACCCATGCAGTGGGATTGGGCCTGGTGTGGGGAGTCGTGAATGGGGAGCGGCCCCTTGTGACATGCAGTGGGGTGTGCAAGGCAGGCCAGGCCATTGGGCTGAACTGGGAAGTGCTGAGGGAGCACTGGCTGGCTTGAGTTTGGCCCCAGGAGCGCCTCTCCTGGTCAGGGAGGGAGGGGGGTGGGCTGGCACCATAGAAGAGGTCAAGTAGATCAAAGGCAAAAGGGAAAATCCTACAGCACCCGGTGTTCCCAGACGGTCTCCCATCCAAGTACTAACGAGGCCCGACCCTACATAGCTTCCAACACAAGAGGAGATCCGGCGTGTTCTGGTTAGTTTGTCCCCAAATGCTACCTGCTGCAGTTGGGCTCCAAAAGATCCCTGTCCTCGCCTCCCAAGCCCCGGGCATATCCCATTCACCCGTGAACCTGCCTGCCACCTTGCCTGCCTTCTTGACTGGCTGCCTCCCGCTGCCGACCTCCGAGGGCCCCGGGTCGGTGGCGAGGGCCACGCAACAGGCCCCGGGCACCCCGGAGTGGCGCAAGCCCTGGTGTTCTCTGATCCCGGTACTCTTGCAGGCTGCTCCGGCTTGCTCCCACGCCAACCTCCCCCTCCATCCCACAGGTCACGGCACCGCATGGCACCGCACATCGCAGCATCTCTGCACACCACACCACACCACCACTTACCACACCACACCACACCACACCAAACCACACCACAGCACAGCACACCATTCCAGGTCCCGCTGCTCACTGCGAAATGGGTGGGAGCGAACAGCAGCATCCGACAGGCCAGGCCTTAGGGGCCCCCTGGATTCTTAGCGCCTCCTCCCCACCCTCGGGCAGCCCCCACCTGGCCATTCCCTCCCATCTGCGCCAACTGGCTCAAACGCAAACCGGAGCCCCCAGCGTCCCCAGAGAACATCACCAACCAAAGCCCGCTGCCCTAGCTGGGCCTTGTGAATTGCCAGGGGCTCTGGGGATGAGGGCTCCGAGGGAGGGAAGAGGTCCAGACCCAGGCAGCCCTGGCCTGTGGCATAGTTGTAGTGTGGGGTCTCTCTGTCCCTACCGCCCCTCCTTTGTCCTTGTATCCAGGCACTCCAGCCCACACTCTCCACCGCAGCCCCTAGCTACCACTCTCCAGCCCCACGCTCCCATCCCCCAGCCTCCAGCCCTAGTCCCCAGCCACCGGTCCCGGCCGCACTTTCCCTCTGTGCAGGTGTGGGTGGCGTGTTTCTGTGACTGACTGATTTCTCTCAGCTTACCCCCTTCCTGTTCCATCCACATTGCTGCCAATGACACGATTGCGTTCTTTCTCATTGCACATAGGGCCCATTAACTCCCAGTGAGCATACGTGAAGGTTGTTTTCAACCCCCACCGACAACTAATTTCTGATGTCAACGAAAACGTGTTGTGCTCCTCAAAACCTGGGGCATTGAAGTCTCTTGTTTGTGCAGTGACTATTACTGTGCTCTTTGCCCCTGCCACAGACTGCCTCAGCATCCTGCTTTCGGAGACTCTCAGGGATATTGCATGCCCAGTCGTTTCGCCAGCAGGTGAAGCCAAAGAAACGACTCAAAAAAAACTACACAGAATCAGAACCCAGTCCTACACACTTGGGCATCAGCTCGTATGGGGACTCTGCCCTCCAGATCAACAGTGTTTTACCTACGGACAGGAAAAGCTACAAAGATGGCAAGTGCTCCCACCCCCCTACAGTGTGTGATGACAGATGTAGGGTTTCTTTTGGTACATTCAGGCTCCTAGGTGTAGCTAAAATATGTTCCATTTCTCTATAACCCACAGATTTTCCATAGTCATAGGACACCAAGCTTCCCTGGGGAATCGTGCTCCCACTCTCCTCCCATGCTACCTGAAAGCAATCATTGGCTGATTTACCAAAGGATCCATTGACCTCCTGTCACTTATCACTCGGGGCTCAAAAGGCTGCAGTTGGCATGGTAAGAGTCATGACGAAGGAGCATGAGCCAGGCTGAGGCTAAAGCGCAAGTTAGAACCCCCCTTGCCACCCCACGGTGGGTCTGAGGGATATCCCCTGGGCACCACTGCTACTCAAGAACAAAGGAAAGGGGCTTAAGCCCTTGCCGTGCTAATGTGGGAAACTCAGGCACAGGAAAAATTAAATTCCCTTAATGCCTATAGGCCATCGACAACTCCTTGAAACCAGCACAATGACCTCCCTCTAAGAGCTCAGCTGCCTAGATGATGGCTCTTTGCTGGGGGCAAAAGAGAACTGTAGCTTAACATTACCCCAACCTCCAGGACCCTGTAAGTCCACTTCCTTTGTCTCAGTTTCGCCGAGATATATGCGGGCAATCATCCTCCAAGCTTATGGCCCCTGATCTACATTTAAAGGATCTCATGACTCGTGTTTTATTAAGGGGTCATAAATAGTGTTTCCCTAGTGACAGTTAGCCCCTGAAGGTGCTGGAAACCTTGCTTCCACAATTCCTTAGAGACTTATTCCATCCCTGACCTCCTGCCAACCTGAGGGAATATAACGATGAGTTAGTTGTAGGACCCCAGCACAGCTCCTCCAGGCATTAAGAAAACCACCTTTTTGCACCAAAGACGTCTTCCAGAATTCTGTGTTGGTCATCAGCTGTGGACCAGTCCACCATCATTCCCAAACATCATCATTTTGGCATCCCAATGTGGGGCTTCGAATCTTCTCACCTTGATTCTGTGCTTCAGTGTCAATTTGGTGAGTATGTTTTCTCTTTCCTCATTTACTCTCATTTCAGGGGATTTTTGAGAAGTAGGGTCTTATGGGAACACTTTTGTGGGGATTGCTCTGGCTGCAATCCTCTAGGCTGTGGCGACTCTACGGGGAGGAGAAAGCCTGCCTTTTGGTTGGAAGTTAGGACCTTGGGCAGAATGGCAGTGAGATGCAGAAACTTGACGCCCTCTCTTTATTCCTTTCCGTGTCTACAGTTGTCTGTCTTGGGCAGTGGACAGCCACCTAAGTGACTACCATGTCTGCCAATCTTAAGACTCCCGTGTGTGAGGATTCCTCCTCATTGGTCGAATGTGACCCCCTCCATATCTCTGGGCTAGCCTCTTCTGCATGCCAGATCTCCACTGAGAGCTGACCGAAACCAGTACCTGACTGAATTAAAACCCAACAGGGCGCCATTTCCTAGGGAGGTTCGCTGTGAAGACTACGCGGGTCGAAATGCCACTTATATCATGATGGATTTCTCTTCTGTTTTCCCTCAATGTCCTCTACTAACTACTACTTAAAATTGGGTCATTTCCCCTTGTCAAACTCTTCTAGTATTTTCCATGGGTTGAAAATGGCAGTTCCTTCTCTGCCTTCTCAGCAAGGGAGACGCAGGTCTGTAAGTCAGGCACCCATCTGTTGTCTAGAATGCAATGGGGAAGCCGGTAGGGGTGGGCAGGCTAGCATCCCTCCTTCAGGAGCCCTTCCCCACCTGGTTGGCAGTCATAGTGATTTCGTTCAAGGGATACCTCGGGTCGCTTTGACATCTCGGGAACCCCTGACACATCCTGTGTGGGGGATGCTACTGGGGAGTCGGGATGGATTCTAGGGGTAATGGACCTTCTCTCTCTCTCTCTCCTTTTCTCTCTAGGTGGAACGTGGGAGTTCCTCTTTGGTCCGCAAGGATTCTCCCTTAGGATGCCTTTTGAACCCACTGGAAACAATTGGGTTTGAAAAATGTGGAAAGGACTGATCCTGTAACACTGCATGGCCTTACTAAACAGGGCAAATGGACGGCTGTTAGCCTAGGTTCAGCCCGTCAGGGCTAACCAGGCCCAGGGGCCTCTTGCAGGATGTGTTTGGTCAGTAACCAGGCCGGTGAGCTCCCCGTGGATATGTTGATGACAAATGTCTAAACAGGCCTCCTCCTGAGAAAACTCAGTCACTGAAGGAAACACAGGCCATCCCTGAAAAGGGAACGCTGACTCTTCCTCCCTGTTCCTCTGCCTGATAGATGTGAGAGCCTCTCCCTCATTCTTTTCGTGGGTTAAGGGCTACAACTGGAGGCAACTGTGCTCAGGCTACCTCAGGATGGAGACTTTAAGGAAAATTCCCAAGCAGCTGCCGAGCAGGGACTGGGGCGGGGGGCTTCTGGAAGCTCTGCACCTGGACGGCCACCCCTCAGGCCTGAGTCAAGGTGCTATCTCGAGAGGCCCAGTGCATACCCTGCTCTAGAGGGAGGGGCTCCATCACCTGCACTCTGGTTCCCATGACGCCTCACTCACCTGGTCAACTCTGCCCACCTGGACACCAAACTTGCCTCCAATGCCCCTGATGGACTGGACCTGGGACGAGTGCTTGGAGAGCTTCGACTGATACTCGTGGCCGACAGCTGATTGAAACAGGTCACAGAGCAAAGGTGTCAGCTGCCGGGCATAGCAGCTGTATCACACACCCCCGGGCATGGTCCTCGGGGAACAGGCCCCACCTTTGTCCACACCAGGGCTCCTACTGGGAACAGGCTCTGTGTGCAAGCTGGTGGAGGAGGGATCCCCGAAGCCACCCAAGACCCTACCAGGTGGGGCTTGTGATCTGAGGGGCGTGGGGAAAGGGCCACGAGGCCGGGACCATCCACAGCCGAGTCTGACACCTGGCACCCACAGATGGCGATACAATCACTAGCTCTGTAAAGCGAGGCACTTGCCTACCGTGTGGCGTAGGAATGAGGACCAGAGATTTGCGGCGACAGGCGGAGACAGACTCACGCTCTTGGTGACACCATGCACTCCACCACTCTACCCAGAAACTGCAATTGCAACGCCTGCTCTATCCACATACATGGTCTGCCACGCAGGAAAGTCTAGGCTTCCCGCCACTCTGGCCTCGGCGGGGTCGGCCACCCATAGCCTCCATGCCACACCGGGCACCACAGCACTTTGTAAACAAAGCTTCTGGAATACAGCCCCCACCGAGCATTTATATATAAGCCCGTTTCTGAGATCTGCCCACCAAATTCAGTAAATGCCAGATGTCCCACATCCTCCAAAGCTGAAAATATGGACTACCGAGCTCCCAGGCAGTCCCCGGCCCTGCCTGGCCTCCCAGCACCAGGCTCTGTCCCCAGTGTGGACGGCCCAGACGTGTGACCCAGTGCGGGCATCTGAACCTTCCCTCTTACTGCCTGGGACACGGCACATACACACCCCTCCACCTGGTCTCTCCAGGGCCGTACAAGATACCTGGGTCAGGAGAGGCCGGGGTGAAGAAGAAATCAGGAGGCCCTTCTCAGCACAGTTCAAGGGAGAGAGCGGCGAGGTTTATTCCAAACTTCGGAGCCATGCCACTCTCTCCCCTCCACGGCTCTGCTATGATGTCCATCCTGCCTGGAGACCTGAGGCACCCTGGACTCCCACAGCCTCCAGGCTTCTACTCAAAAGTGCTGACAAAGCTCCCCTGGAGGACAGCCTGCGGAAGGGACTCCCCAGCACAAAACTTAGCAGAAAGAAGTTGTAAGAGAGCTTTTCTAAGAGTACTGCCAGAGATGCAGAGTGGCAATTTTTCCAAGTTTTTTCTTTAATCAAAACAGGTTGATCCAACTGAGAAAATCATGCCTATAACTAGGCATCAGCACCAGGGAGGGCGTGGTCTGGAAGCCTAGTGTCATGGTCCAGGCAGGGGGTTGGCCCAAGGCCAGGAAGGAGCCCAGGAGCGAGAGCAGGAATGAGGTCCGCCTCACTGGCTCACCCGCAGACAAGGGCAGGATACCAGACAGCAGTGCACACTGGGGACTGACGGCTGCCACACCTACCCAGGACACACTCATGCAAACACGTGCCTGCCTGAGCAGAGTTTTCCTCTCCAAGACTCCATAACATTCTCCTCAAATCTTAACACAGGGATCTCAGGGCTCTTTCCAACTCAGAGAGGACAGGTTACAAGGAACTTCAGAGGTACGTATTTTTGAGTCTCATTTTTTCATCTTTATTTTTTTGTGTGTGTGAGACAAAGACAGAGCATTTCAGGGAGGGCAGAGATATTGAGAGAGAGAGAATCCCTAGGAGGCTCTGCACTGACAGGAGACAGCCCGATGCAGTGCTCAAACCCAGGAACCGTGAGATCATGACCTGAGCCGAAACCGGGAGTCAGACACATAATAGACTGAGCCACCTAATTTTCTGACAAGTTGGTCCAATCTGGAAGAGCTGGAAGCCAAGCTTGCCTACAGGTGCACGGAGGCACGGAGAGAGGGGCTGTGAGCCCATGGCAGCACCCCACCAAATTCATCTGTAAGGGCAGTCTCCCCACTATACCAGGTGTAGACACCTGGGCATTTCCGTCAGCTGTCTGGGTACCATCACCGCAGCGACTGGTAACTCATGAGATATCGCTGAGCGCCTGCACGGTGCCAGGCCAGGCACGAGGTAAGGAGGACAGGTCCCAGCCCCAGAGAGCCTCCACGGAAATACAGTAATGTCCAGGGTGAGTGAAGGACCACAGGCAGAAGACACGGGGGAAAGGCAGCAGCAGACAGGCTGGCGGGAAGGAGGGCTCCTCAGGGAAGCTTCGGGGCCTAGTAAGGCCAGAGCTCAAGGTGTTGAGAGGACAACAGAAGCAGAGAAGCCAGCAGTGACAGCTTTGTTGTTACTGCCATCAAGCTTCTCCTTGATAGATTCATTGTTTGCCCCAATGTGTCATTTTGCCAACCCAAAGCTAGAGACCCAGACAGACCATGAATTTCTCTCTGTTTCAAATCCCTACAACCCCATGGGCACAGGCTTTGTTTCAGGAAGGAAAGTCCTCTACCTGTTTCTCTCACTGTCCCAAGCACGCGGGGGTGACGGGTTGTCTGTACTGCAAAAGGCAACCAGGCAACTTTGTAGAATCCAAAGATGATTCCACTCCCCACTCTGCATGTCTAGATATCTCCAGGAATGACAGTCACAACAGGAAACGTCCCTGTCTGTTTCCTGTAGCTCACTCTTTGTCCAACCCCAGCGTAGGCAAATTCCAGACCTGGTGTGCGGTGCCCCTAGGACGCCCCAAATATCTGCTCTGTGTGAACACAGTTCAGCGTGGCTCACTGTGACCCAGTGGTGCAGTTCTGCACTTGGCTCAACACTGAGTCCGATCCGAGCAGCATCTGGAATTACAAGGGACAGGTGAGAATTATAGACCAGAAATTCCATATCAGCTGATGGCTTCCCTTCTATGCACAACAGAGGCAGACATCTCTTGGGTCCGAATAAGAGACACTGCTCAAACTGGGAAATTCACATCTACAGGGAGGTCTACAGAATGTATATAGGTACCTCCCTGGAGAAACATGTAACACCACCCCGCTACACCTGAGTCTCTTGCATGGGGCGTGGAATAGAGCAGAAGAGCTCCGGGTGTCTCAGGACAGAGGATTCAAAGTGCCACCAAACGCTGATGTGTGCAGTCAACCATGCTGAGCCCTATAGCTGGATGGCAGAGGAGGCTCGCCCACTGTCCTCAGTGAGTGCTCTCTCCCGGACTCACAGGAAGTGACTACACAGAGGGCCAGGTCGTCAATGCCTGAAGGACAGCAAAGCACCTGCTGGCTGAAGCCTTGCCCGCACACTGAAGGACAGCCTCAGGTCTGGTTCTGGCACCAGCTGGCTGAAGTCTCGCCTACGCCGTGAAGGAGAGTCTCTGATCTGGTTCTGGTCTACACACTGGCCCAGATTAGGCTCGTGGTGAACTGGGGGCAGCAGTGACACCAACACCCACACTCAAGATGCTTCTGGGCTTCCGTCCTCCACCCAGAGCCCCCCCCCTCCACCCCCCAGTAAGGCCTTCTGCCACATTGCCCACACCCCGGCACACATGAGAATCCTAAAAGAGCTTCTAAGACGCAGGAACACCTCATGAGAAAGGTCAGTCAACAGAGGAGGATCTCACCTTCAGCGCATGGACTCAAAGCTCTTCTGCAAGAAGTCTGAGCCCCTACTTCGCCAACTCTGTGCCCGAAGTGAAACGGCACATGCTGCCAACACTGACCTTGTCCATCCAGTCCTGCCACGTGCCGAACTTCCTGCCATAACCATGAGAGGCTTTTGTTCCTCTTTCAAGCTCTTTTTCTTGAGGGTCTGGTGTTCTTAAAACTCATTCTCTCTCAACTTCTGTATGCTTGAAGGGAAGGAGGGGAAGGGAAGTTAAGGGAAGGGAAGGGAAGGGAAGGGAAGGGAAGGGAAGGGAAGGGAAGGGAAGGGAAAGAACTGGGAATTGTAGGAGGGTGCCGGTGCCTTGTAAGGTGACACGTGAGGTCACCTGGTGGGATCTCTACACCACTAGGCCCCATTCCTCCACACCCCCAGTCCCTGCCTTTGCCAGTCTCCCCTTAGTCTGCCAGGCGCATCTTGTCAGTAGGGCTCAGAGTCAAGTTTACAGGGAAAACAGAAACTAATGTGCTCCGGGCCAGTGAGTCATCCCAAATCCAACAGTAGGTGTACGAAACTTGGAATTTTCTATATTCATATGGTGAAAAGGTTCTCTTTCATCAGGTAGCGGGATTAGGAGAAGCACTTTCCAAGCCTCAGCTCATAGCAGAGGGGGAAAGCAAGTCAACAATCCCACATCCCAGAGACTCTGAGGACGCTAGTCAAAGACAGTGAGGCAAAATGTTTAGACAGCATCTCTTTACTTGAAGTCCTACTGGGTTTACATATTCTTAGATACTCGAAGGTGACCTAAGAGACTATCAGAATTTATCATCTAAAGCCCCTTTCTACAATTAACACCGGGAATAGTGAAGCAGATCCCAAGCTGTGGTCAAAATATGGCAGGTCAAGAAGCCTTTAGAGCTGTCACAATCAGGGGACCACAAAATGGTACAAAGGCCACTCCACAGGGCTGTCCAGGGGTCACCACGTCCACACATCTGGATGACAATCCCAGAGTATACCGAAAAAGCAAACCGGCCCTGGCCACTGCCCAGTGTCCTTGGGAATGGTGATGGGGGTAGAACCGGCTCCAAGACCTGGAGCCAGCCACAGGGTGCCCACAACTGTCCCAGGGGTTCTCCCAACATCCAGCATGTTTTAAAGCCACGGGAACAGAAACGACGATGAGAGCAATGGTGACTTCACCGGCTCGGGAGTCGGCTCCCAGGGCCTCGACATCCTCACGTGGCTTCTGTGGAAGGTGTGGGCTCAGCAAGTCAGGGAGGAACCTACACTTGTGTCTAAAATACCCACACGACAGACTTCACCCTCTTTTGGGAATGATTTCCTGGCTCTGCCTCAGCCAAGAACAGCTTCATTTTCCTGAAAGATATTGGGGCCAAGGAAGTCGAGCACCGCAGGTGACCAAACAGATCAGAGGGATGGTCCCTCACAGTAGGGACGGGAAGGTCCAATCGGAAGCCGGTGAAGCCTAAAGAAAACTCTGAGCACAGTTTCAAGGTTCCTTTTACCTACACTTCCTGACTAGGAAACACCACCGGGAGAAGTGGCAGTGTAAGGCCATGCCGAGTCAGGTGCAGGGCCCACTCTCCCACGGGACAATCCCTCGGCTCTCCTATTTGGGACCTCTCATGAGAATATGGGACTTAGAAAACAGCTCCCCAGTATATCCCACGCGCAGTGACAGAGCAAGAAAAGTAGAGTCGTGGAGGGGAGTTTAAGGTCAGAAGTATTCCAAGACATGGTGTGTGGCAGGAACGCCCACTAGCAGAGAGCATAGGTGACCAAGTCCCCTGATGAAATCTCTGCTCTTGAAGACAAGATGCTAGAATCATCAATACAGGAACTGTTTGTGATGGGAGATTCTAAGCCCCCCCGTACCTACGCGAACACATGTATAGAAGCACAGGGTCACGTGTTGTGGGAACATCAGCTCCCAAGACAGACCAAATCGTGCCAGTGTGGGTTCACAGGAAAGCTGTGTCCCCCTGGTCTGTGTCTCTGCCTTTCAAAAGACCAATTTCACACCAGCATTAAGATAGTCTCTTCCTTGGTGTGCTCATGGTGCCCAGAAACTTTCACGGTCTTGGCCCCCATCTCTGCTCCTTTCCACTTATATCATTCAGAAAGGTGTGGTCAATGAGGAGTGAAGCCCACACAGGGGATTGTAAGAAACAGAGACAACCCAAATGAAAACAAGAGGAAAATCACCTTTGGGGAAAAGGGAGACAGAAGGACACTGGTGACTCATAGCACAAAATAGGGTCAGTTTCCCATGGATCTCATCAGCACCCCCTCTTCCTTGGGAATGGGCATGGTGTGGCCTTCCTAAGATTCCACATCTGAAAGAGCAGGGCCCCGGGTTGGGGATGCCTGGGAGAACGGCTCTCAGAGGCCACCAACAAGCTCTCTGGCCACAGTGTGACAGCTCTAAGTTGGGGGCTGGGCAGCTGGGCCACCAAGTGCACACCCACAGCCCCGTGGGTTTAAAAATTAACATGAATAAAAAAGAAAATAAGATGTTGGAGACCAAGACAACCTTAGCCCTCTATTTTTGCAATGTGACGATGCCTTACTCACTGCTTTAAATACAAGTGAAATTTTTTTTTGTTTTTGTTAACTTTATTTTGAGACAGAGCACATGCATGAGTGGGGGAGAGAAGAGAGAGAATCCCAAGCAGGGTCTGTGCTGTCAGCCCAGGGCTCGATGCGGGCCTCAAACCCACAAACCATGAGATCGTGACCTGAGCCGAGGACAAGAGTCAGACACTCAACCAACTGAGCCACCCAGGCGACCTTAATTAAACAATTTTCAATTAATGGACACTATTTTATTCTCCTGAAAATGTTTACAAATAGCTTTTACTTAATATTCTGAGAGCATCCTGGCCTGAAAACCAGAGCCATGGCCCTGAAGCACGGAGGCCAGGCTGTGGGCCTCCCCTCAGCACCAGTGGAGAAAGGTTCTGTTCGCCTCCTCTTAGGATGGCTGGCCGGATGCACTGAAAACAATCCAAGCAAGCGGGACGGCAGCCACCGGTTGCGCAGGAGAGGCTGACCTACCCTCTAACTGCTGGATGTGCTCTGGTGTGTGTGCCCCGAAACCCTGTAGGCGGCCACCATGCCCATGGCTCACAGCGGACGGAGGCCTTGGAGGCGGCACAGTGGGACACAGGCCTCCCTGCACCTGGCCCTCACCACAGCCCAGCCTGGCTGGCATCCTGGCGTCCAGGCCTGATGCTGCTTCCTCTCACGTGTGGGCAGGATGGTTTGCTCCTGGATCACTGTCTCCCCCGCACGTCCTAGTGCCTTTCCAGAGTGGTTCCTGTCTCACGGGTCCCTGAAAGTGCCTTCTACCAAAGCAGAGAACACTCACCCCCACCAGGCACACGCACGCTCGTGGCTAGGAGAGGTCCAGCACACTCGAGTGAGAAGATCAACCGGCAGTAATCCTGATGCACGCCAGAGGTCCTCTTGACAATTTTCCATCTTCTGCTTTCTGCCTGGACAGTCTAGGGCCTGTCGTGTGACCCGAGAGTCCTCTTCCCCATGGGAGGGTTGGGCCCGTCCTCCCCACCCTGATGCCTCCGCGGTAGGACTAGGCAGAGCAGGCCTTCTCCAGAAACAGGTGGACTGGGGAGGTGGTCCCATCTATGTCCAAATCTCTGGAACCTGTGCATGTGACTTTATTTGGAAAAGCAGGCTTTGTAAGTGCAGCTACGTGGAGGACCTGGAGACCACCCTGGACTCCCTGGGGAGGGGGCTGGGGAGTACACGGAGGAATGTTCTTAAAACAGGAGTCAGGTAAGATCCACCGAGAAGGGACAGGGCATGGGGCCCAGCAAGCACCGAAGCCGGGCAGGATGGAGCCTCCCTGCTCCCGCTGAAATCTGCCCATGCACCCGGTGGTGTGGACACAGCGCTGGCCTCAAGTCAGGACGGGGAAAGGTGCCACAGGAAGACAAGGAGGAGAATCAGAAGAATCCACGCCACTTCTTCCCACCGAGGACTCAAGCGACAGGGGGGTAAGAGAAAGCAGAACGTCAGAGATGTTGAGAAACACCATCAAGTGAAGCCACATCATCAGGAAGGAGGCAACAACCCCTCTTGGGCATGCGCCTGCTGCCCCTCTGCAGAGGCCATGGGGACAGACCCCTCCCGGTACCGCGGAGCACCCACCTGGGAGGTGGCAGGACTCGACCAGCAAAAGGCGAGGAGGAAAGTGTGAAGTCACAATTGCATTCAGAACACTCGACGTGACCCACAAGAAAGGACCTTAGGGGCAGCAGTGATGAGTATACAGTGGCCTCAAGGAGGAGTGTGTAGCGGTAGGAGAGTCAAGGGTATTCGGTGGGACCTGGCGGGTCTGTGGAAAGGTCTGCAAGCCCCGGAACATTCAGTATGGGGCGAGCACAGCCAAGGATGGCTAACGCGTGTTCTCAGAGAGGCCACACCCCTCGGACATCTGCTTGGTGCTTGGTCTGTTTCTCAACTGATATTTCTTTTTTAAGCATCATTGGATTCACCAAATCAAGTTTTAATAAACCGTGTGCAACCGAATATACCTATGGGGAATTGGTCTGTTTGCAGAAACTCTCAGATGCCTAACGCTTACCCAGCTTTGGTGGGGAAAAAAACAATCTTAGATGTAAAACGCAGGGAAGCACTTTGTTGTTCCAAACCTCACACTTAACACTAAGGACCAGGAAGTGCAGAAACTAACGATCAGCCAGCAAAGGTTCTCAACAGGAAGACACAGAATGACCTAACTATGCCCTGACAGAAAGGAGAAGGGAAGTCTTACTCCACAGAAAGTAACTATGTGTCCTTCACAGTTAGTAAACGATCGGCCCTGGCGGGAGAGACAGTACAGGAAGAGGAAATCCCAGCGATTGTCAGCTGTGCCCTCCACACAAGGCCCACGGGTCAGGGCGTCCATCCCTTGAGCCAATGGCCATAAGCTCTCTGTGGCGGGGAGGGAAGGAACCATCCCAGAGTCGCCTGAGCTATGAGGGATCTTGTGCCACAGCCTCCTGAGTTGGCCTCGTGAGGGCTGCTTCGGAATCTGTGTCTTCTGTCTCTGCCCCTCCCATGCTCATGCTCTGTCTCTCTGTCTCTCAATAATAAATAAACATAAAAAACGTAAGGAAAATCTACAAATGGGGAATGAGGTCCACTCTTTAAACTTGTTCACAAACAAATGTAAAAGTTGATTTCCGTAAGAACAGTAAGACCTTTATTAGAGTTGCACTACATTATTTCCAGGGTCTCGCGTCTTCCTCCTGGGTGCACACCCAGCACTCTGCCCCGCGGTGGGAGCCCAGTGCTTCCTGATTGGTCTTCTGAGAGTTGTGGTGCCAGGGAGCTCAGGGTGGGCGTGGGGCAGGGGTGGGGGGAGGACTGGCCCAGGTCCCCCCCCCGCCCAGGCTTGCCGCAGCCTCAGCTCCCAGGTTCTGTGGGTCACTCCAGGCAAGCTGCCCAGGCCCCCAGGACTAGGCTCTGATAGAGCCAACGCACTGAGGACACCCACGATGCCTAGCTGTAGTAGGTGGAAGAGCACACTAATATTCAAGCAGATAAGCAGAAGTTAGGAGTCATCATAGATCATTGAAGTCTGAGCGCGCCACAGCCTTGTTACATACGAAGTCGGCCATTCTCCACCATTGTTCACATTCCAGTCAAAGAGCCTCCCGTGGCGCCGTCGCCGAGGGGCTGGGGCAGGTCAGCATGTCACGGACCGACGACCAGCTGCATCTTCTTTGGCTGCATAGAGGACAGAGAGGAAGTGACCCAGAAGTCTGCAGGGAGAGTCTCTGCTGACACAGCAGCTAAGTCACAAATGTCCTTGGGTCTACACTGTTTTCTCCAAGAAGGTGCCTTCCTAAAGTTTTGTCATCCTCCAGAAATCAAGACTGATTGGAAATTAAAAAACAAAAGTGTATACTAAAGTTACCAGCCCTTTAAAATGACCTCGCTCTGCAATTTTGTTTACAGGTATTTACCCACATTCCTGACAGCCATTGGGCCCCCTGCCCAGAAGGCAGTCCCAGGGGGTAAAGGGAGACAGGGCCACACTTGTGCCAGGACCCCGACCGGGCACAAGTCAGCAGAGTCCTGGGCTGCCTGGGCCTGCTCCACTGTCTATGTGAAATCACCTTCCTGCCATAGAAGAGACTACCTTTTCGCTTTCCAAATAGTCTTTAAGCTGCAGACTGTGCCACACACTGGAACAGTCCCACAGCACCCTTTCCCTTGCCCTGTTCTCCTCACAAGCATGTGTTCATTCTTATGGCAATCACGACAGTCTTAAGTAGTGGTGTGGGAGTAAATCAGTCCTGGTTTTGTAGAAGGAGAATACAACGTTTTGTGTCTTTTCAAATAAATAACTGAAACATTCCTCCAGAGCACAAGGCCCTGGATTGCAGTGAGATATCCGGCTACCCCCAAAACACAACTTACAGGCTCTATTCCCAGGCTGCAGCCAACGTGTTATGTCAAAAACATTTCTGAAGACTATCCGTGTCAAATAGCAAAAATGAAAGAAACCAAACTCCTCATCTCTGTGAAACTATTGGTGTCTCAATAGCTAATTGGTTTATTTATTTTCTTATAGTTTTCTTTTTTCATTTTTGAAAGAGACAGAAACAGCAAGAGTGGAGCAGGGGCAGAGAGAGAGGGGGAGAGAGAATCCTAAGCAAACTCCCCACTGTCAGCACTGCGCCCAACGCGAGGCTCAAATTCACCAAGTGTGAGAACACGGCCTGTGCCAAAACCAAGACTCAGATGCTTCACTGACTGAGCCACCCAGTTGCCCCTGTTTTACAGTTTGAGAGACAGAGAGAGAGAACGAGTGTGTATGAGGACAAAGGGGCAGAGAGAAAGGAGGATGACGACGCAAAGCAGGCTCCACGCAGAAAGCAGCCAACCCACACTTTTTGTTACCTCTGAACTTACAAAAATACACATTTCGGGGAGCGGTGGGGTGGGAGAACCAGAAGGCACTACCACGAATCTTAGTGTTTTCATTACAGAAAGTATAAGGATGTGAACGAAAACACATCAGCAACATCTAAGGGACAGAATTTTCCCAGCATGGTTCCAGGAGCAAGAGGTCTACTTTCAGTATCAAATTGCATACAGTCAGGTGGCAACTATCCAAGTTAGTATAAAACACTTTTATACACTTCAAACATAGGGACATTCAAATCAGACCACTGTTAAACAGTTTCTACAAATTTCCATTCCCAGGGAACCAAAAGCCTGAGGGTTCCTACGGAATTGTGAGCAGTAACAGAAATAACGGCAATTCACCTGAACTACAACTGACAGCGTGCCGGTCATGATCGTTATTATGAGTTCTGAGAAGGAGACTACATTGAGGCAGACAGAAAGAGAAACCAACGGACAAGTCCGGGGACTGAAGGGGAAACGGCCTGTAGCGGGAAGGTGCCCTGTGGGCCCAGTGCGGACATGAGGCACCCCACTCCAGACCTCGCAGGCACTCGGGGCACTGAAGAGTGGCCACATGAGTTGCCTGCTGTCCAGTATCGCAGAGCCCACTGAGTTCTTCCCCGCCTCAAGGCCCCGTACCGTCATCCCACCATCTCCAATGTCCCCACTTGGCCCACCTCCTGCTCCACCCTGCTAGACTGCAAACCACCTCTTCTGTTGAAGAGGGCTCACTTTTATTTTTCAGTTGTCGGATCACTGGGATGTGGTCTCAAC